>NC_052336.1:32488703-32795233 GCF_016432855.1 Salvelinus namaycush | reverse complement strand
ATATATGGTTTACAGTTTACATAGAGTCCAGTGAAGTTCTTTCAGGGCCATCGAGGTATCTGCTTGAGGGGGAGGGGATATACACGGCTGTGACTATAATCAAAGATAATTATCTTGGTAGATAATGCGGTCAGCATTTGATTGTAATGAATTCTAGGTCAGGTGAACAAAAGGACTTGAGTTCCTGTATGTTGTTGTTGCTACACCATGAGTCGTCAATCATGAGGCATACACCCCCGCCCTTCTTCTTACCAGAGAGATGTTTGTTTCTGTCGGTGCGACGCATGAAGAAACCCGGTGGCTGTACCAACTCTGACAACATATCCCAAGTGAGCCATGTTTCTGTGAAACAGAGAATGTTACAATCTCTGATGTCTCTCTGGAAGGCAACTCATGCCCTAATTTCGTCCACCTTGTTGTCTAGAGACTGGACATTGGCGACTAATATGCTCGGAAGCGGTGGGTGGTGTGCTCGCCTTCTAAGTCTGACCAGGAGGCCGCTCCATCTGCCTCTCCTGCGGTGACGACGTTGTTTTGGTTCGGTCTCTGGGATAAGATCCCATGTCCAGGGTGGAGGTCCGAACAAAGGATCCACTTCGGGAAAGTCGTATTCCTGGTTGTAATGTTGGTAAGTTGATGTCAGTCTTATATCCAATAGTTCTTCCCGGCTATATGTAATAACACTTAAGATTTTCTGGGCTAACAATGTAATAAGTAATACATAAAAAAACTAATTACTGCATAGTTTCCTAAGAACTTGAAGCGAGGCAACCATCTCTGTCGGCACCATCTTGCGAACAATTGGTAATGAGTGCAATTTCGATTAATTGGCTTTGCTGACTGGGTTGAAATGTAATTGATCCAACTTCGCATAGCACGTCGTCATTAATACGCAATCGAGGCTATAAGGCTGTAGTGTTATTTTCATATTTATAGATGTTGTTCCCAAATTAAGTTTTTCAATGCTATACATTATAACGGGTTCGAGTTTAAGGCCTGTATTTATAAAGCACCTTAGAGTAGGAGTGCTGATCTAGGATTAGGTTTCCCCTGTCCATATCAACTTCTTTATGGCAAACTAGAAGGCAAAACTGATCCTACATCAGCACTCCTACCCCGAGACTCTTTGTGAAAAGGGTCCTGATATCAATATGTTACAATAGGTATAGTGGTACAGCATGTTTGATAGTGGGTGAAAGTGTGAGATTGGATATGGAAGCTATGAGAGAGACTAAGAAATTGTAAAGATGATCAATGGAAGCGCCATGAAGGACTAGATGATGGAGAAAGAGACACCTGGTGCAACGGTGGTACCCATGGCTGGAGGTGAAGGAGTGGAAATAGAGTTTAAAGGAGAGCGAGAGCGAGACAGCAAGAGAGCTAGAGAGCGAGAGAACGAGAATGAAGATCCAGACAGAGAACATGGACACATTGTTTTGACCGTCTATTGATGACTAGGAAATGGCCAAATAAGTTGGCACAGATTCATACCTACAAGGGCGCCTACAAGAGATGAGGATGACAAGGTGACTTAGGCGTTAACCAAATTGAGATCACTAGTGCACAGCTTTGTTACACTATGAAAGCACAGACCTATCTCAGAACCAAGTACATTAAACAGCTCAAACCTATCAACGAATGAGAGTTATTTGCTAGAACTCAACACACCGCACTAGATGTGTTAGTTAAAAAAAACTGTTTTGCGGAGTGTTCATTTCTGTCAGTGCAGGCGAGCGGTCAGAGCCGTCCTCACAGCGACTACAAATGATTAACGACTTTGTCTTTATTTGTTTTCAGACCGTCTACTCCTGAGCGTCTGCGCACGAGACAAACCCTTAGTTGCCATCAACAACAATGGCTCCAACGGCTCCGACACTTAACCGTACTGTACTCTTTCGACAGTTGACTATAACTTAGTTTTCTACTCTCTTCCTCTCAACTTATACTCTTTTCCAAGCACAATTTACTCTAAGAGGGTTTATATGGAAACAAAACAAGCCTGTCATTAATGTCAACATACTTAAATATTTAAACTGTTTAATGGAGGCACAATTGGTGGACTTGTGTCCAAACTTGCCCAGTTTGCTACTGGAAAGAATCACGCCTAAGTGTACCGATTATACAAACAACGGTCAATGAAGTCAATTGAGTGGCTAGCGTTGGCCAAGGTTTCCTCCCGATGCTTTGTGGTGCTTTCATAGAGAAGACTAAACACATTAATCATTGCTCTTAGCTTGTTTTTAAAATGACAGAGAGATGGGGGGGGGGGGGGGGGGGGTGTGTACAGTATGACTATGAGGAGACATGGGAGGAAGAGAGAGAGGGAGAGGGAAAGATGAAGAAGGGAGACAGAGATGGAGAGGGGGAAAGAGACAGAACTTGGACATTTCAACCTACATGTACAAATTACCTCAACTAACCTGTAACCCCGCACACTGACTCGGTACCGGTACCCCCTGTATATAGCCTCGTTATTTTAATTTTATTGTGTTACTTTTAATCCATTTTTTACTTTAGTTTATTTGGTAAATATTTTCTAAACTCTGCTTGAACTGCACTGTTGTAATCGGCGCATGTGACAAATAAAGTTTGATTTGATACACAAGGAAGGAGTCCTGAATTCTGTCTTTTAACACTGTGTACATTATTACAGCGCAAAGTAGGGAATATGGGTTCAGATACCTATGTTTTACAATTCCCCAACCTCAAAAAGAAACATGTCTACAACCATTCGAAAGGGAATCTCTCCCAGAACCAATGTAAATATTCCCCTTGATGACATATCTAAAAATGTTTTTCAGCTCAAATGATCACTCTGGTAACACTTTACCTCTTTGGGCTAGGGGGCAGTATTTTGACGTCCGGATGAAAAGCGTGCCCAAAGTAAACTGCCTGTTACTCAGGCCCACAAGCTAGGATATGCATATAATTGGTATATTTGGATGGAAAACCCTCTATGGTTTCTGACACTGTTAAAATAATGTCTGTGAGTATAACAGAACTGAAATGGCAGGCGAAACCCAGAGGACAAACCATAAAATAAAATACATTTCAGCCTACCACTGTTTCCAATGGCTGTCATGTTTATTATGAGGTGAAATCCTCCCAGATTGCAGTTCCTAGGGCTTCCACTAGATGTCAACAGTCTTTAGAAAGAGTTTCAGGCTTGTTTTTGGAAAAATTAGCTAGAATTTGTAGTTTTTCTAAGTGGCTCCCATTTTGGCTGTAGTGTTTTCATGCGCGTGGATGAGAGCGCGTTCTTTGTTGTTTATCTCCGGTAAAGACAATAAAGATTCTCCATCTTAAATTTGATAATTTATTTACGTATTAGGATACCTGAGGTTTGATTATAAACATTGTTTGACTTGTTTGGAGAAGTTTATTGGTAACGCTTGGGATTAATTTTGTATGCATTTTGAAGGAGGGAAACCGGTAGATTATTGAATGAAGCGCGCCAGCTAAACTGAGTTTTTGGGGATATAAAGAAGGATTTTATCGAACAAAAGGACCATTTGTGATCTAGCTGGGACCTTTTGGAGTGCCAACAAAAGAAGATATTCAAAGGTAAGGCATTTATTATATTGCTATTTCTGACTTTCGTGGCGCACCTGCCTGGTTGAAAAATGTTTTTCATGCTTTTGTATGCGGGGCGCTGTCCTCAGATAATCGCATGGTGTGCTTTCGCCGTAAAGCCTTTTTGAAATCTGACACCGTGGCTGGATTAACAAGAAGTTAAGCTTTATTTTGATGTATGACACTTGAATTTTCATGAATGTTAAATATTTATATTTCTGTAATTTGAATTTCGCGCTCTGCAATTTCTCCAGATGTTGTCGAGGTGGGTCGCTAGCGGAACGCCTGCGCCAGAAAGGTTAAAGCATCCAGGTATAATGCCTTACAATGCAATTATAATATATTGTAAGACTTGTTATAAGTATGATGCCTTTACAATGTCTTACAATCGTCTCATAATGATCCAGACAAAGTAACAGCCAGTTTGAAACAGTTGAGAATTGTATGCAGAGAGAGTGTAACAGTAACTACAGATGCTGGAAGACGGGAAGCAAGTACAGGGTGAGGAATAAATAATAAATAGACTTGAAATTAACAAGAACAGCGTCTGAACAAGAGAAACAAAACAACATCAATGCAGACACAGGAATGAAACTGAGGAAGTAACAGATATAGGGGAGGCAATCAATGACGTGATGGAGTCCAGGTGAGTCCAATGAAGCGCTGGTGCGCGTAATAATGGTGTGCTTAATGATGAGCAGCCTGGAGACCTTGAGCGCCAGAGAGGGGGAGCGGGAGCAGATGTGACAGAGAGACATACCATATAATAAGTATTGTTATAAGTAGGGCCCTGTGTTTTGGAATTAAACCAAAAATTAAAGCAATTATCTGAGGATGGTACTGGAACATCTGACAAAATGAAAAGGGGACAGTTTGATGAAAAAGCTTTATATAAAAGTTCAAATCCAGGTCATGTGACATGATTAACCAAAACAGAGGGCTTTAGTTATAAGACATTATATAGGCTCATACTGTACATGCTCATAACAAGTTATACCGAGATGCTTTAAGTAAAGTGTTACAATTATTATTTTCTCCCCTTCTTTATCTCACCAAACAACTGCTTCAATGTAACATGGTCGACTGGGCTGGGAATCGTGGAGTCGTTCGGCTAACACGATTACAGCAATTCCTTTTGATCTCGCTTCTGCTTTCATGCCAATTCACCTCACTGAGTGAGGCAGGTACCGTGCATTCCCACAACCCCCTGCTGCCACCCCACCTCCCCATTCTAACCAATCCCTTTCCCTGAATCCTCACTCAGGCCCAGCTTATGGCTGCAGTCCAATGTTCTATACATTGTCCGTGAAGGGTGCACTTGCTCACTCCCCCTTGTGGATATGATAGCGTTAGATTGGTGTATGTTAAGGCTAGAGGGTGTCTTCGCCAAATTTCCTATATTAGTCCATTCTGTTTAAATCCATAAGGGGGAGTGAAGGGCTGCAGACTGAGAATAAAGGTAGGGAATTGTACCGCAGCCCATGTTGAATTTCCAGTTAAAACCCTGTCTAGTTTTGTGAACAAAAGATGCCCCACCCCTTTCTCTTCACTCTCTTTGAACTCTGGTAAGCAAACAGTGAGCTATTTCAGTATTTTTGTGTGTTCCCACCAAGCTTGAAACATTGTGTCATAACAGCAGCTGTCGATGTCAAGGAAGTCTTTGATCAGCACAAGATGTAATGCCAAAAGGATGCTTCCATGTGTCTCTTGAATTTCCTAATTGGTTCAGTCAGGTTCTATATACAGCTCTAGCAACAAAGAACATATCTCATAATAGCTCTATATATCAACATTTTATCAACACAGTTGCTTGACAACATGAAGACACATGATCATAAGCAACATTGTGTGTGCCAACATCAGGGGGTGTTTTTGGTTGTGTCCGTGAGTATGAGTGAGAGTGTGTATCTATGTTTGTATCTGTCGGTGTGTCACAAATCGTGTGAGGCCAGGTTACTCACATGCGAATGATATTTTTGACACTGAAGTTGTCTAGGGGCGCTATGTCCGGGTCCTCTCCCTTCTCATCTTGCAGGACTATCTGCTGCAGGATCCGGTCTAGGAGCTGCCAATGCTGCAGACTGCCCCCTCCGCGTTTGTCTGGAAAACACCAAACAGAGTTAATAAACACCACATACTTCTAAGGTCACACACACACACTGATGAAGGAACGGTTAGCTCCTTGGAGGACAAGCAGAAGGACTTCAATGACAACGATCAATGTTAAGATTGTAGCCTCACTACTCTCATCAATTCAGAAGTGAAGATTTTTTTCAAGAACAACTGGTGTGTTTTGTAAGAGGGGGTATAACTGGCTCCATGGATTCACGGTTTTGAGTAGTGGCAGAAACATTGACCAACTTGTGAGGCAGCTATCGTTATCAACCAGCCTTTGCAGTGTTGACTAGAGTCAATCCTTTATATCAGTTAAGGTACGCTGTCTTCACACCTCTGGAGATTTATTCTTGACCACTGTGAGGCAGATGTAATAGTGATGAACCAGGCATTGAGGCAGATGTAATAGTGACCAGCCTGGGAGGCTGATGTAACAGTTAGAGGCCTACCGATAAATCGGTTGACCGATATTATTGTCCGACATTAGCCTTTCACAGGAAAAATGTGTATTGGACTTCATTCCAGAGATAAAGCTCAGATATTATATACATACAGTATAAAGTATTCATCCCCCGTGGCATTTTTCCTATTTTGTTGAATTACAACCTATAATTTAAATGGATTTTATTTGGATTTCATGTAATGGACAAAATAGTCCAAATTGGTGAAGTGAAATGAAAAAAAATAACAAAAAAACAGAAAAGTGCTGTGTGCATATGTATTCACCCCCTTTGCTATGAATCAATCAAATCGAATCAAAGTTTATTTGTCAAGTGTGCCAAATACAGTGAAATGCTTACTTACAGGCTCTAACCAATAGTGCAAAAAGGTATTGGGTGAACAATAGGTAAGTAAAGAAATAAAAACAACAGTAAAAAGACAGTGAAAAATAACAGTAGCAAGGCTATATACAGTAGTGAGGCTATAACAGTAGTGAGGCTATATACAGGCACCGGTTAGTCGGGCTGATTGAGGTAGTATGTACATGTAGATATGGTTAAAGTGGCTATGCATATATGATAAACAGAGAGTAGGAAAAAGAGGGATTGGTGGGTGGTGGGTGGCGGGACACAATGCAGATAGCCCGGTTAGCCAATGTGCGGAGGCACTGGTTGGTCGGGCCAATTGAGGGAGTATGTATATGAATGTATAGTTAAAGTAACTATGCAAATATGATAAACGGAGAGCAGCAGCAGAGTAACAGAGGGCTTGGGGGGGGGGACACAATGCAAATAGTCAAATTATGGCTTGGGGGTAAAAACTGTTGAGAAGCCTTTTTGTCCTAGTCTTGGCACTCCGGTACCGCTTGCCATGCGGTAGTAGAGAGAACAGTCTATGACTGGGGTGGCTGGGGACATTGGCAGTTTTTAGGGCTTTCCTCTGACACCGCCAGGTGTAGAGGTCCTGGATGGCAGGCAGCTTAGCCCCAGTGACGTACTGGGCCGTACGCACTACCCTCTGAAGTGCCTTGCGGTCAGAAGCCGAGCAATTACTGTACCAGGCAGTGATGCAACCAGTCAGGATGCTCTCGATGTTGCAGCTGTAGAACCTTTTGAGGATCTGAGCACCCATGCCAAATCTTTTTAGTTTCCTGATGGGGAATAGGCTTTGTCGTTCCATCTTCACAGCTGTCTTGGTGTGTTTGGACCATTCTAGTTTGTTGGAGATGTGGACACCAAGGAACTTGAAGCTTTCAACCTGCTCCACTACAGCCCCGTCGATGAGAATGGGGGCGTGCTCGGTCCTCCTGTTCCTGTAGTCCACAATCATCTCCTTTGTCTTGGTTACGTTGAAGGATAGATTGTTATTCTGGCACCACCCGGCCAGGTCTCTGACCTCCTCCCTATATGCTGTCTCGTCGTTGTCGGTGATCAGGCCTACCACTGTTGTGTCGTCTGCAAAAGTAATGATGGTGTTGGAGTCGTGCCTGGCCATGCAGTCATGGGTGAACAGGGAGTACAGGAGGGGACTGAGCACACACCCCTGAGGGGCTCCAGTGTTGAGGATCAGCGTGGCAGATGTGTTGCTACCTACCCTCACCACCTGGGGGCGGCCCGTCAGGAAGTCCAGGATCCAATTGCAGAGGGAGGTGTTTAGTCCCAGGTTCCTTAAGCTTAGTGATGAGCTTTGAGGGTACTATGGTGTTGAACGCTGAGCTGTAGTCAATGAATAGCATTCTCACGTAGGTGTTCCTTTTGTCCAGGTGGGAAAGGGCAGTAGAGATTGTATCATATGTGGATCTGTTTGGGCGGTATGCAAATTGGAGTAGAGCTAGGATTTCTGGGATAATGGTGTTTATGTGAGCCATTACCAGCCTTTCAAAGCACTTCATGGCTACGGACGTGAGTGCTACGGGTCTGTAGTCATTTAGGCAGGTTGCCTTCGTGTTCTTGGGCACAGAGACTATGGTGATTTGCTTGAAACATGTTGGTATTACAGACTCAATCAGGGACATGTTGAAAATGTCAGTGAAGACCCCTGCCAGTTGGTCAGGACATGCCCGGAGCACACGTCCTGGTAATCCGTCTGGCCCCGCAGCCTTGTGAATATTGACCTGTTAAAAGTCTTACTCACGCCGGCTACGGAGAGCGTGATCACACAGTTATCCGGAAAAGCTAATGCTCTCATGCATGCCTCAGTGTTGCTTGCATAGAAGTGATTTAGCTCGTCTGGTAGGCTCGTGTCACTTGGCAGCTCGCGGATATGCTTCCCTTTGTAGTCTGTAATAGTTTGCAAGCCCTGCCACATAAGACGAGCGTCAGAGCCGTTGTAGTACGATTCAATCTTAGCCCTGTATTGACGCTTTGCCTGTTTGATGGTTCGTCGGAGAGCATAGCAGGATTTCTTATAAGCTTCCATGTTAGAGTCCCACACCTTGAAAGAGGCAGCTCTAGCCTTTAGCTCAGTGCAAATGTTGCCTGTAATCCATGGCTTCTGGTTGGGGTATGTACGTACAGTCACTGTGGGGACGACGTCCTCGATGCACTTATTGATAAAGCCAGTGACTGATGTGGTATACTCCTCAATGCCATCGGAAGAATCCCAGAACATGTTCCAGTTTGTGATAGCAAAACAGTCCTGTAGTTTAGCATTTGCTTCATCTGACCACTTTTTTATAGACCGAGTCACTGGTGCTTCCTGCTTTCATTTTTGCTTGTAAGCAGGAATCAGGAGTATAGAATTGTGGTCGGATTTACCAAATGGAGGGCAAGGGAGAACTTTGTACGTATTTCTGTGTGTAGAGTACAGGTGATCTAGAATTTTTTCCCCTCTGGATGCACATTTAACATGTTGATAGAAATGAGGTATAACCGATTTAAGTTTCCCTGCATTAAAGTCTCCGGCCACTAGGAGCGCCACCTTTAGGTGGCAGTTTCCTGTTTGCTTATTTCCTTATACAGCTGACTGAGTGCGGTCTTAATGCCAGCATCCGTCTGTGGGGGTAAATAAACAGCCACGAAAAATATAGCGGAAAACCCTCTAGGCAAATAGTGTGGTCTGCATTTTTCACAAGATACTCTACTTCAGGTGAGCAAAATCTAGAGATTTCCTTAGATTTCGTGCACCAGCTGTTGTTTACAAATATGCCCAGACCGCCTCCTCTCTTCTTACCGGAGTGAGCTGTTCTATCCTGCCGCTGCAGCGTATATCCCGCTATCTGAATATCCATGTCATCATTCAGCCACGATTCCGTGAAACATAAGATATTACAGTTTTTAATGTCCCATTGGTCGGATATTCGTGATCGTACCTCGTCTAATTTATTGTCCAATGATTGCACGTTGGCGAGTAATATTGACGGTAACGGCAGCTTTCCCACTCGCATTCTGTGGATCCTTACGAGGCACCCCGCTCTGTGTCCTCTGTACCTGCGTCTCTTCCTCTTGCAAATAACTGGGATTTTGAACTTGTCGGTTGTTCGGAGAATGTCCTGTGCGTCCTGCTTGTTGAAGAAGGGGTACCACCAAGCAAGTGGCACCATGAAGACCAAGGAGCTCTCCAAACAGGTCAGGGACAAAGTTGTGGAGAAGAACAGATCAGGGTTGGGTTATAAAAAAATATCCAAAACTTTGAACATCCCACGGAGCACCATTAAATCCATTATTAAAAAAATTAAAAGAATATGGCACCACAACAAACATGCCAAGAGAGGGCCGCCCACCAAAACTCACAGACCAGGCTTGGAGGGCATTAATCAGACAGGCAACAAAGAGACCAAAGATAACCCTGAAGGAGCTGCAACGCTCCACAGCGGAGATTGGAGTATCTGTCCATAGGACCACTTTCAGCCGTACACTCCACAAAGCTGGGCTTTACGGAAGAATGTCCCAAAAAAATAAATAAGCAAACACATTTGGTGTTCGCCAAAAGGCATGTGGGAGACTCCCCAAACATATGGAAGAAGGTACTCGGGTAAGATGAGACTAAAATTGAGCTTTTTAGCCATAAAGGAAAACGCTATGTCTGGCGCAAACCCAACACCTCTCATCACCCTGAGAACACCATCCACACAGTGAAGCATGGTGGTGGCAGCGTCATGCTGTGGGGATGTTTTTCATCGGCAGGGACTGGGAAAATGGTCAGAATTGAAGGAATGATGGATGGTGCTAAATACACGGAAATTCTTGAAGGAAACCCGTTTCAGTCTTCCAGAGATTTGAGACTGGGATGGAGGTTCACCTTCCAGCAGGACAATGACCCTAAGCATACTGCTAAAGCAACACTCGAGTGGTTTAAGGGGAAACGTTTAAATGTCTTGGAATGGCCTAGTCAAAGCCCAGACCTCAATCCAATTGAGAATATGTTGTATGACTTAAAGATTGCTGTACACCAGCGGAACCCATCCAACTTGAACAAGCTGGAGAAGTTTTGCCTTGAAGAATGAGCAAAAATCCCAGTAGCTAGATGTGCCAAGCTTATAGAGACATACCCCAAGAGACTTGCAGCTGTAATTGCTGCAAAAGGTGGCTCTACAAAGTATTGTTTCTTCCACAATAAAAAATATTTTGCATCTTCAGAGTGGTAGGCATGTTGTGTAAATCAAATGATACAATAACCCCAAAAATCTATTTTAATTCCAGGTTGTAAGGTAAGAAAATAGGAAAAATGCCAAGGGGGATGAATACTTTTGCAAGCCACTGTAGAATAAACAAATATGTCTGCTCATTTGCGCTCATTTAAAAAAAAAAATGCAATGATTGCCTGTAGAAGGCGCTCTACGAGTCGCTCATTGAACATCATTCAGCCCTCGGTCACAAAGTTAGAGAAAGTAGGCATGACGGTGATGGCGAGTAAACAATTAAAAGTACACTTCACCAACCAAGCACCCCTGAGGGATATCCTACGAAGCAAGCTAGATCTACTAAGGGTTTTCTAAAATTAACCAGCTTCAGTTAGCTTCACATTCCAGCGAAGGCTTCATCCATACTATGGCAGCGGACATTGTTCATCCACCTGCCGCTAAATCTAGCAGGCTTGTAACTGCGTGAGCATGTCGCACATGGCTAGCCTAACTCTTCATTGAGACAATGCTGAAATACCAATCCATGGGCGAGTCAGTGCCACATTTTCGTTTGTGCCGAAATCAAAATGAAATAAAAGTTATCTTGCAAAATCAGCAGGCTATGTGAAATAGGCTTTTAGAACTGCAGTCTTTATTTTATTACTTATCGTTAATGGTGTCTTTGGTGTGCTTATTTACATTTACATTTTATCAATGCACTAGCACATTTTTTTCCACTCCTATCAATATTATAATTAGTATTAAGTCATACAAAAGTGTTACATTGCGTGAAGTTTAAAATGCTAATTGCTAAATTAAATGTAATTTAATTAAACCATTACTAAATGTGTAAAACAAATCAGTCTTCTTCCTCAAATGAAGGGGCTGATGACACAATCTTTGCGAGAGGGATGGAATCTGATTTAATTGGTCCTCAACTCTATCATTTCATTCGGGTAAGTGGAGTTAGCCATGAGTTAACCTGCCAAGGAGAAGATTAGTTCTGAAGGATTCTTTGCCATAGAAATGTACCTTGCTAAAGGTGAACCATATTTGAATGACCAAAGTTACCTCGCTAACTCCTAAAACCTTCTTCGTAGGATATACCCCTCTGGCCTCATCATATGCTGACTTAATGTTAGCTGGCTAGCTATCCAGCAAGGTAGTTAGCTTAGCTAGCTAGCTAGCGATCTGTGCAACTTATGTGCTAACATAAGACTGGCGCCAAAGTGAATAATCATCCTTGATACAAAAATAACACTGTACTGTCTGGGCCTATTACAGTGCTTTCAGAAAGTTTTCAAATGTATCCTTGACTTAATCCACATTTTGTTGTGTTACAACCGGATCTCAAAATGGATTAATTTGATTTTTATCCTCACCTATCTACACACAATACCGCATAATAAGTAAAAACATGTTTTGTTTTTTACAGCTGTGTCTTTTTGAGTCTACAAGAGCTTTCCACATCTTGATTGTACATTATTTGTCCAATATTCTTAAAACATTTCTTCAAGCTGTCAAGTTGACTGTTGATCATTGCCAAACAGATATTTTCAAGTATTGCCATAGATTTTCAAACTGATTTAAGTTAAAACAGTAACTAGGCCACTCAGGAACATTCAATGTCATCTTGGCAAGCAAGTCCATTGTCGATTTGGCCTGTTGTTTTATGTTAATGTCCTGCTGAAAGGTGAATTTGTATCCCAATTAGTGGTAGAAAACAGACTGAACCAGGTTATCCTCTAGGATTTTGCCTGTGCTTATAGCTGTATTACGATTATTTTGATCATAAAAAACTCCCTAGTCCTTGCCGATGACAAGCATACCCATTACATGATCCAGCCACCACCATGCTTGAAAATATGAAGAGTGGTACTCAGTGATGTGTTGTGTTGGATTTGCCACAAACATAACACTTTGTATTCAGGACAAAAACTTGCTGCAAATCGGACACATATTTTTGGAATATTTGTATTCTCTACAAGCTTCCTTCTTTTCACTCTGTCAATTAGGTTTGTATTGTGGAGTAACTAAAATATTGTTGGTCCATCCTCAGTTTTCTCATATCACAACCATTAAACTCAGTAACTGTTTTAAAATCACCATTGACTCATGGTGAAATCTCTGAGCAGTGTCCTTCTTCTCCAGCAAATGAGTTAGGAAGGGCGCCTGTATCTTTGTGATTACTGGGTGTATTGATACACCACCCAAAGCCTCAATAATAACTTCACCATCCGCAAAGGGATATAGTCAGCATCTGCTTTTTTAATTTTTAATTTTTTTAAACATCTACCAATCGGTGCCCTTCTTTGCGAGGCATTGAAAAAAACTGCCTGTGAGGCAGATGTTATAGTGATGGACCAGCCTGGAGACAGATATAGTCATTGTGTGTATGTGCACTGCAAAGATAAATAAATTATTGTGGGGGCAGTCTTGTTAGACTTCAGTGCAGCTTTTGACATTATTGATCATAGTCTGCTGCTGGAAAAACGTGTGTGTTATGGCTTTACACCCCCTGCTATAACGTGGATAAAGTTACTTGTCTAATAGAACACAGAGGGTGTTCTTTAATGGAAACATATCAAATATTATTCTGTTAGAATCAGGAATTCCCCAGGGTAGCTGTTTAGGCCTCTTGCTTTTTTCTTGTTTACTAACAACATGCCACTGACTGAGTAAAGACAGAGTTTCTATGTATGCAGATGACTCAACACTATAAACGTCAGCTACTACAGTGACTGAAATGACTGCAACACTCAACAAAGAGCTGCAGTTAGTTTCAGAGTGGGTGGCAAGGAATAAGTTAGCCCTAAATATTTCTAAAACTAAAAGCATTGTATTTGGAACAAAGCCCTCACTAAACCCTAAACCTCAATTAAATCTTGTAATAAATAATGTGGAAATTGAGAAAGTTGAGATGACTGCTTGGAGAAACACTAGATAGTAAACTGTCATTGTTAAAACATATTGATGCAGTAGTAGCTAAGATGGGGAGAAGTATGTCTATAATAAAACGATGCTCTGCCTTCTTAACAACACTATCAACAAGGCAGGTCCTGCAGGCCCTAGTTTTGTCACACCTTGACTACTGTTCAGTCGTGTGGTCAGGTGCCACAAAAAAGGACTGAGGAAAATTGCAAATTGGCTCAGAACTGGGCTGCACGGCTGGCCCTTGGATGTACACAGAGAGCTAATATTAATAATATGCATGTCAATCTCTCCTGGCTGAAAGTGGAGGAGAGATTGACTTCATCACTACTTCTATTTATGAGACATGTTGAATGCACCGAGCTGTCTGTCTAAACTACTGGCACACAGCTCGGACACCCATGCATAATCCACAAGACATGCCACAAGAGGTCTCTTCACAGTCCCCAAGTCCAGAACAGACTACGGGAGGCACACAGTACTACATAGAGCCATGACTACATGGAACTCTATTCCACATCAAGTAACTGAAGCAAGCAGTACAATTAGATTTAAAAAAACACCTTATGGAACAGTGGGGACTGTGAAGCAACACAAACATTGGCACAGACACATGCATACACACACACACGATAACATACGCAGTATACATACACATGGATTTAGTAATGTAGATATGTGGTAGTGGTGGAGTAGGGGCCTGAGGGCACACAGTGTGTTGTGAAATCTGTGAATGTATTGTAATGTTTTAAGATTGTATAAACTGCCTTAATTTCGCTGGACCCCAGGAAGAGTAGCAGCAGCTAATGGGAATCCATAATAAAAACAAATAGAAAAACTCAGTTTGACATGTCATGTAAACTGCCGTAGTGTATTTGTGAAATGGAAATCGTGAACAAAATATACCTCACCAGCCCGTGAGGCAAATTTAATAGTGATGGATGTACTCACAGGGCATCTGGAGGCAGTGCTGGAGGATAGAGAGCAGGTAAGGATAGGCGTCTGTGTGGTTCAACTTCTTCTTGATCAACTCAAACATCTGGCCAGCGCTCTTAGTGTCCACGTGGGTCTGTTGAATGAAAGGAAAACCTACAATCATTAAAACACCAAGTCAATCCATAATAATAAGCCTGAAATGAGGCATGGATGCTATTAGCAATCTTCAACACAAGCATTGGATGACCCAAGTTCGACATTCATAGATGGAGAACATTCCAATAAAGACACGTGAACTTTCCATGGGCCTAACGTAGAGGAGAACCTGTTCTAGGTTGCACATTAATACCAGTGCTCGGTTTGACAATACTTTTGATTTCAGTTCAATAAAACAATCTGGGCTTAATTATACAATGTATTGATGTCAATGTGGATGGTAAAACAGGCACTCACCAGGTCAAAACGCTTGGCAAGTTCCAAGTCATCCTCATTCCTCACCATCTCAAAGAAGTCCAAATGCCTGGAAATATGACACAGGCATGAAAGGGACAATGAGCTTGAGTGAGTCATTCCATCTCTGTCTGTAAATCTTACGAGCTGGATGCCAGCTTTGAATCTAACAACCTTACTGTAGGGACTAAGAAGCTTTCTAAGAGGCTTGGTGGTCATCTTGTCCCCTGCCTCACCTGTCCAGAATGGCATTATCGTGCCCTCTGAGCTTGTCAATCACGGGCTGGATCCCCAACATCAGGAACTCGTACCTAAGGTGGAGGCGGAACTCCAGGTTGTCCTGAAGATTGATGTACAGGGTATCAAACACAGCTGATGACAACAGCAGCAACACTGAATCATTCAGGCATACAGTAGCTTGATCTTGGACTTTTAATTAGCTTCATCAGTTGTTTATGTATGTAGGCTACTGTGTCTGTGTACAATTGTAACGCAAGAAAGAACTTGACTTTCAGTGCATTCGGAAAGTATTTAGACCCCTTGACTTTTTCCACATTTGTTTTTCTTTACAGCCTTATTCTAAAATGGATAACATTTTTTTTTTGTCCCTCATCAATCTACACACAATACCCCATAATGACAAAGCAAAAACAGGTCAAAAATAAAAACTGAAATATCACATTTACATAAGTATTCAGACCCTTTACTCAATACTTTGTAGAAGCACCTTTGGCAGCGATTACAGCCTCAAGTCGTCTTGGGTATGATGCTACAAGCTTGGCACAGCTGTATTTGGGGAGTTTCTCTCATTCTTCTCTGCAGATCCTCTCAAGGTCAGGTTGGATGGAGAGCGTTGCGACACAGCAATTTCAGGTCTCTCAAGAGATGTTCGATCGGGTTCAGGTCCGGGCTCTGGCTGGGCCACTCAAGGACATTAAGAGAACTGTTCCGAAGCCAATCCTGTGTTGTCTTGGCTGTGTGATTAGGGTTGTTGTCCTGTTGCAAGGTGAACCTTCGCCCCAGTCTGTGGTCCTGAGCACTCCGGAGCGGGTTTTCATCAAGGATCTCTCTGTACTTTGATCTGTTCATCTTTTCCTCGATCCTGACTAGTGTCTCAGTCCATGCTGCTGAAAAACCTCCCCACAGCATGATGCTGCCACCACCATGCATCACCGTAGGGATGGTGCCATGTTTCCTCCAGATGTGACGCTTGGCATTCAGGCAAAAGAGTTCCATCTTGGTTTCATCTTGTTTCACATGGTCTGAGAGTCTTTAGGGGCCTTTTGGCAAACTCCAAGTGGGCAGCAGGTAGCCTAGTGGTTAGAGCATTGGACTAGTAACCGAATCTGTCGTTCTGCCCCTGAACAAGGCAGTTAACCCAGTGTTCCTGGGCTGTCATTGAAAATAAGAATTTGTTCTTAACTGACTTGCCTAGTTAAATAAAGGTAAAATAAAAAAAAAAATGTGCCTTTTACTGAGGAGTGGCTTCGGTCTTGCCACTCTACCATAAAGGCGTGATTAGTGGAGTGCTGCAGAGCTGGTTTTCTTCTGGAAGGTTCTCCCATCTCCACAGGGTAATTATAGAACTCTGTGAGAGTGACCATTGGGTTCTTGGTCACCTCCCTGACCAAGACCCTTCTTGCTCAGTTTAGCCGGGCAGCCAGCTCTAGGAAGAGTCTTGGTGGGTCCAAACTTCTTCCATTTAAGAATGATGGAGGCCACTGTGTCCTTGGGAACCTTCAATGCTGCAGAAATGTTTTGGTACACTTCCCCAGATCTGTGCCTCGACAGAATCCTGTCTCGGAGCTCTACAGACAATTCCTTCGCCCTCATGGCTTAGTTTTTGCTCTGACATGCACTGTCAACTGTGGAACCTTAAATAGACAGGTTTGTGCCTTTCCAAATAATGTCCAATAAATTGAATTTACCACAGGTGAACTCCAATGAAGTTGCAGAAACATCTCAAGGATGATTAATGGATGCACCTGAGCTCAATTTCGAGTCTCATAGCAAAGGGTCTGAATACTTATTTAAATAAGGTATTTCTGTATATAACTTTTTTATACATTTGCAAAAATGTCAAAAAGCCTGTTTTCGCTTAGTCACTATGGGGTATTGTGTGTAGATTGCTGAGGATTTTTTATTTATTTAATCCATTTTAGAATAACGCTGTAACGTAGCAAAATGTCGAAAAAGTCAAGGGGCCTGAATACTTTCCGAAGGCACTGTACAGCTGGAATCCTTAATGATGAAACAGTCATGTTCATTTGCAATATTTCAACAACAAGAAGTTACTGCAAACACCGTTTTTTCCCCGCTCGGACATCATTGCACACGCGATGGAAGAGCACAATATGTACTGCAATTCAATTTACCATGCTAATACATTTTTTTACTAAATTACGCTCCTCAACCTGCCAACCAAAAAATAAAAACAGTGGTGGGGCGGCCAGTGACGACGTTTCCCCCTACTCCAGACTCCATCTTTAAGATGTATTCTTGACATATTCTGACTGTTTGACAAGGGACCAAGGTCATCCCAAATTCAACCATGAACAATGAATGATGTAGCCTCTATCACTCAAATCTAATGTATTTCTAAGGGTGTATGCAGTCAAATTATTAGATGATATCTTGGTAGAACTGTTTAAATGTAAATCTTTCTGCCATGAATCATCCAATAGAAAGTAGACCTAGCTGTGGGTGTGACAGGGGGGTTAAAGAGTAACATGGCGATCATGACTGACCTCCCCAGCTCCGGCATTGAGCACAGCGTTGATAAAGGACATGATGGCTGTCTTCAGGTTGACCTCGTCTCTGTAGCGCCCCGTACTTCTGTCTAGCTCATTCAGTAACGTCTGCATGGGTTACAGGGACAGTTCTCAGTTAGGTGCATGGGTTGAACTGACAATTATTCAGTTCAATTCATTACAATACATAAACAACTCAGGGCTCCCGAGTGGTGCAGCAGTCTAAGGCACAGCTTCTCACTGCTAGAGGCGTCACTACAGACCCAGGTTCGATTCCCGGCGGTATAACAACCGGGCCGTGATTGGGAGTCCCATAGGGCGACGCACAATTGGCCCAGCGTCATCCGGGTTTGCCAGAGTAGGCCTTCATTGTAAATAAGAATTTGTTCTTAACTAACTTGTCTATTTAAATAAAGGTTCAATTAAATAAATAAATTTAAAAAACAATGAAATTGATCTGCAAGAGTTACAGTGGTGGGTAAACTACAGCCAATCAATCCCACCGGTCAAGTAAATGTTATGGTTTTAAGGTCCAATTGAAATAAAATAATCAAATCAGCCCTTCTGGTCAATATGGGGGCGCTGTTTCCCCATTGGAAAAAAATCGTGCCCAAATTAAACTGCCTCGTACTCAATTCTAGATCGTACAATATGCATAGTATTATTACTATTGGATAGAAAACACTCTCAAGTTTCTAAAACCGTTTGAATTATATCTGTGAGTAAAACAGAACTCATTTTGCAGCAAACTTCAAGACAGGAAGTGAAAAATCTGAAATCGAGGCTCTGTTCCAGGGGCTTCCTATTAATTTGCCTGAAATCTATGGATATACATGCACTTCATACGCCTTCCACTAGATGTCAACAGGCAGTGAGAGGTGGAATGGGGTGTCTAGCTTGATCTGAGGTCGAACAAGAGCTTTTGGAATGACGTGTCTGGAAATTTCATTGTCTTCGAAGGCGCGAGAAGGAACCCCAGATTGCCTTCTGAAAAGCTTTCGGTATACACGTTAGATATCTCCGGCTCTGATTTTATTTGATAGATGTGATAAAAACATCATGAAGTCGTTTTTTTCAACCGAGTTATATCAGTTTATTGAACGTTAATTGCGAGTTTTGGAATTTTCTTTTTTTTGCGTCATGTGAAGTTGGGCACGTTTGCGCCACATGGCTAGCTATGGTTGCTAATTCGACAGGAGAAGAGGACATTCTAAAACGAAACAACGATTATTCTGGACCAAGGACTCCTTGTACAAGATTCTGATGGAAGCTCAGCAAAAGTAGGAACCATTTATGATGTTATTTCGTATTTCTGTGGAAAATGTTTAGTCCTATTTTCCGCCCTTATTGCGGGCGCTGTCTCGCTATAACGTAAGCTGTATGTCGTACTAAAGTTATTTTAGAAAATCTAACAGCGGTTGCATTAAGAACTAGTGTATCTTTCATTTGCTGTACAACATGTATTTTTTAGTAAAGTTTATGATGAGTTATTTGATTAGATTAGGTGACTGTCCAAAATATCTCCGGAGAATTTTGTGCATTTTGGCTACGTATTCACATTGTAAAACCACGATTTGTACCGCTAAATATGCACATTTTCGAACAAAACATATATGTATTGTGTAACATGATGTTATAGGACTGTCATCTGATGAAGTTTGTCAAGGTTAGTGAATAATTTTATATCTTTTGCTGTTTTTTTGCGATCGCTACCTTTGCGGTGAATGAATGCGGTTGTGTGTTTGGCTATTGTGGTAAGCTAATATAATGCTATATTGTGTTTTCGCTGTAAAACACTTAAAAAAATCGGAAATATTGGCTGGATTCACAAGATGTTTATCTTTCATTTGCTGTACACCATGTATTTTTCATAAATGTTTTATGATGAGTATTTAGGTATTTCACGTTGCTCTCTGTAATTATTGGCTGGCTGCTTTGGTGATATTTTTGATGGTAGCTGCAATGTAAAACTATGATTTATACCTCAAATATGCACATTTTCGAACAAAACATAGATTTATTGTATAACATGTTATAAGACTGTCATCTGATGAAGTTGTTTCTTGGTTAGTGACTAATTATATCTCTATTTGGTCGGTTTTGTGATAGCTACCTATGCGGTAAAAAAATTGTGAAAATATGCGGTTGAGTCTTTTGCTATTGTGGTTAGCTAATAGAAATACATAGTGTTTTCGCTGTAAAACATTTTAATAATCAGAAATGATGGCTGGATTCACAAGATGTGTATCTTTCATTTGGTGTCTTGGACTTGTGATTTCATGAAAATGATGTTATCCCTGTGGCGTTAGGCTAGGCTATGCTAGTCAGCTTTTTTGATGGGGGGGATCCCGGATCCGGGAGAGAGAGGCGGTAGAGGTTAAGAATTTGCACTACCCGTCCTGATGTGGCCTTTGGGCCAAGAAGTTTGCCCACCCCTGGGTTACAGGGACAATTTCCTTGCAACTCTTCTAAACATGGTTAAAAATACATATTAACTCTTGGGGATGACCTAAAATGTGTGTGTCATTTACTTCTGATTAGCTTTAGGAGTACTCCTGCACTTGTTGGACTATACCTGGAAGCGGGTCCTCTCGGCGGCATACTTCTGGTAGTGGGCCATCGCCTGCAGCACCTTCTTGTGGCCATCGGGCACCAGGCACACTGCGCCCAGGATCTCCAGCACGGCCACTTTGGTCTTGACGTTGTCCTGCCGCAAGCTCTGGGAGATGATATTGATGCTCTGCGGGTGGGCCAGCACGTGTGCTCGACCCTGCGAGTTGTTCATCAGGGCCTTGATGCAGCCGATGACCGAGGTGTGCACGCGGCTCTCCGACGTCTCGTAGTCCATGCTCCGCAGGAAATTGAGCAGGCAGGTGAGGCCGTCGAGCTCAATGAAGCGCGTCACAAACCTGGGAGGTGGAGGGGTGAGGCGTGAGGATGTGTCAGTCAAAAAAGGTTGAAAGGTCAACAATGGAAGACAAAGATTAAACAAACACTGGAAACTATAGTCTGCTTCACAAATGGGAGGTTAAGTTGACTTTTATGAAATCTCATTCACCTTGACAAATATCTCTGTGTTTAACTGAAACCCAAAATGTGTCTGTCCTAAGTTGTTTGTTTGAGGCTTTAGGATAACAAGAGTTCGAAAGGTGTAGTAAAATGTGTAAAAAGTTGTACCAAGTGTAAGACGTGTCATGCACATCAGATTTACTGAACTGAACTGTACTGAATTGAAACACAGGTAAACCAAAGGGTCAGTGGTCGAAGAACTGCCACTGAACATATACTGAACAAAAATATAAATGCAACAATTTCAAAGATTTTACTGAGTTACAGTTCATATAAGGATATCAATCAATTAAAATGAATTCCTCAGGCCCTAATCCTTGGATTTCACATGGGTATGCCTGCGAGGGCATAGTCCCACTCACTTGGGAGCCAGGCCCACCCACTGGGGAGCCAGGCTCAGCCAATCACAATACGTTTTTCCCCCACAAAAAGGCCTTATTACAGACATAAATACTTTCAGTTTCATCAGCTGTCCGGGTGGCTGGTCTCAGACGATCCCGCAGGTGAAGAAGCTGGATGTGGAGGTCCAGGCTGGCGTGGTTACACATGGTCTGCAGTTGTGAGGCCGATTGGATGTACTGACAAATTCTCTAAAACGACGTTGCGGCTTATGGTAGAGAAATGAACATTCAATTATCTTGCACCAGCTCTGGTGGACATTCTTGCAGTCAGCATGCCAATTGCACGCTCCCTCAAAACATCTGTAGCATTGTGTCGTGTGACAAAACTGCACATTTTAGAGTGGCCTTTCATTGTCCTCAGCAGAAGGTCCACCTGTCTAATGATAATGCTGTTTAATCAGCTTCTTGATATGCCACACCTGTCAGGTGGATAGATTACCTTGGAAAAGGAGAAACGATAACTGACAGGGATGTAAACAAATTTGTGCACAACATTTGAGAGAAAAAAGCTTTTTGTTTGTATGGAACATTTCTGGGATCTTTTCTTTCAGCTCATGAAACCAACACTTTACATGTTGTGCTTATATTTTTGTTCAGTATAGATACACATATAGGCACCCCTTGCTTCGCTACCTACCCCCATTAACCAGCTGTAGTAAGGGATCCCACATGAAACTGTAAACCATAAAACTCAAACCACCCACATTCATCTTAGAACTTTCCTAAAGACAGACTTTATTAACAGGGCCAATGAAGGGTCAATCACCTCATTAACCCCTTCCTCTTGCAGAACTGCAAGCCTATCTGATCACCTACAATACACAAACATGAAGGGCGTGACATCAAGTCAGCCATGTTGATGTTCCCCTCACACAGATTCTTTCCCTGATCAAGTTCATAAATCATGTAAATCGATCGAGTTCATAACAAACGTAAGTCTGTTTCTGTTCAGACAGACAAAGAGAGGGAGAAAGTGAACGAGAAAGAGAGTGAGGGGGGTAGGTCTTATTTATTCATCACTGAAAGAAAAATTAAGAAACAGAAATGTAAGAAACATCAAACAGACAGAGCAAGAGAGAGAGCAATATTAAGAGAGAAAGAAGGAGAAAAAAAAGAATCAGAGGGAGATTTACAGTCAGTCATTGTAACAGATTGTTTTGACACTGTCAGACGAGCTGAGTCCAAGTTCCATGCCCTCACACCGCTTTCTTGGCAAGAGCGGTAGTGGAAAAAAACACACCCCATCCTTCAAAGCGCATAAATCACCCCGTTATTATCCTATACATCTGAAGCCAGGCTACCCTGCCGCTAACTCAATCCCAGATTTCGAGAGTGCACGCGGTTCACCTGGCAATGCTCTTGCAACCCTCAGATCCCCAGGAACACACGGGTAAGGTCATAAATACCGTACACCAGTGTTGGGTTCGAGACCATCTAAAGCGAGACTGATTCAAGACCAAGACCAGTGCAAATTGAGTCCGAGTCAAGACCAAGACCGGGAGGGGGGTGCACACACCTCAAAGGCCGAGTGCGCATACACATACAGCACATTCACATAGACGTGCACACACACAGGTAAAACAGACTCCCTCGACATGCAATGTGCTTCTAATTTCAGCACTAACATTACTCTTTGTCACATTGCAAACTGAAGTTGATCTCTCTACCTAAAGGTGTAACATCGCCCGCTCACTGTTGGCAGATGTTATTACGAAGGTGGGTGTCTAGGTGTCACACGTGGCTACTCACAGCTATGCTCTGTCACACACAAGAGCGCGTACGCAGACAAGCATGCATATACACGTACACACACAGGCGCGCACACACACACACTCTTTGCGCTCCATGAATTCCTGCTCCTTACAAAGGACATCCAACGATGCCTAATTCTCAACAGTGGAAACAGTCCCCCCTCTACATACCAACATCATCCAACCATTCACAAATGTTCTCATTCCCTCATTCTTTATCTCTCCTCCTTTTCATTCTCTCTCCTTTCTCTCCTCTTTTAGGTCAAAATAGTTCATCTTAACAAAGGAAATAGAGGAACTAACAGTACAGATAGAAAGCAATAAAAACTGTAAAAGAGGCACAGAATAAGAAATGGAGGAACTTATTAAAGAAAGATCAAGTGTAATATATTATACAAAATAAAGTGAACTGAACAGAATATGTAAGCAAACTGGAAAGAATATGTAGAAATAATTTACAGAAACGTGTTACAAATGACAGAGTCATCCATGATTGAACAAACAATATTTTGAAAAAGGAAGCAAAGTACTTTAAGCATATGTTTTCATTTGTCTTCTCCATCTCCACTAACTGAAGTTCATTTTAAGGATTTGTTTTCTATTAATAGTGTAAAATAAACGGTCTACGGTCAGACTCATGTGAAGGCCTAATTACAGAGGAGGGACTTCTAGATGCAACTTAAAGCCTTCAAGTCCGGGAAAACTCCAGGGCTGGATGGTATATCAGTTGAGGTACAGTGCATTCAGAAAGTATTCAGACCCCTTGACTTTTCCCCATCTTGCTACGTTACAGCTTTATTCTAAAACTGATTAAATTGTTTTTTCCCCCTCATAAATCTACACACAATACCCCATAATGACAAAGCAAAAACTGTTTTTTAGAAATGTTTGCAAATGTATTTAAAACAAACTGAAATATCACATTTACATACACTACCATTCAAAAGTTTGGGATCACTGAGAAATATCCTTGTTTTTGAAAGTCCATTAAAATAACATCAAATTGATCAGAAATACAGTGTAGACATTGTTAATGTTGTAAATGATTTTCTTTGGAATATCTACATAGGTGTACAGAGGCCCATAAATTATAAACTTAGATTAGCTAACACAAAGTGCCATTGGATCACAGGAGTGATGGTTGCTGATAATGGGCCTCTGTACGCCTATGTAGATATTCCATAAAAAATCTGCCTTTTCCAGCTACAATAGCCATTTACAGAATTAACAATGTCTACACTGTATTTCTAATCAATTTTATGTTATTTTAATGGACAAAAAGTTAGCTTTTCTTTCAGAAACAAGGACATTTCTAAGTGGTCCCAAACTTTTGAATGGTAGTGTATACTGAGATCATGTGACAGATCATGTGACACTTAGATTGCACGCAGGTGGACTTTATTTAACTAATTATGTGACTTCTGAAGGTAATTGGTTACACCAGATCTTATTTAGGGGCTTCATAGCAAAGGGGGTGAATACATATGCATGCACCACTTTTCCGTTAGAATTATTTTTACATTTCTTTAAACAAGTCATTTTTTTCACTTCACCAATTTGAACTATTTTGTATATGTCTATTACATGAAATCCAAATAAAAATCAATTTACATTACAGGTTGAAATGCAACAAAATAGGAAAAACGCCAAGGGGGATGAATACTTTTGCAAGGCACTGTATATACTGTATATATATATAAATCCTAATGAAATATGTGTATGAACAGCAAACAAGGCACTCGATAGCCACAACATGTCAACGTCAACATATAATATACATTGGGCTCCCGACTGGCGCAGTGGTCTAACACACTGCAGTAACTGGTTCGAATCCAGGCTGCATCACATCCAGCCGAGATTGAGAGTCCTATAGGGCGGCGCACAATTGGCCCAGCGTCGTCCGGGTTTGGTCGGGATAGCCGTCATTGTAAATAAGAATTTATACTGACTTGCCTTGTTAAATAAAGGTTAAAAATAAAAAATGTAAAAAGAATAGTGTTCCTCCTACTCTATATAATATATGTTTATAGATGTGTTGTTTATTTGATGTTTTGCTAAAATAAAGGTTCCAATAAAATAAGTAATAAACTTGAGTTCTTACTGATTTAAAAAGAATCTTCAATAGTGGTAAAGACTGACTTCAAAGAGACCACATTCAAGTCCTCCATCCCCCACTTAGTCCGACTGCTGCTCTCTCTGGCTCCACAACAAACTTCCGCCCGGCCATCTAGAGGTGTGAATACCCAGCCAGCCTACAAGTAGAGGATGGTAAGTGCTTTACAGCAGAAAGAGACTTAGGACTTGGGACCAGCAGCAACATCTTGTGTAGAGGGTGTTCTAAAAACTGTAATTGTATATAGCGTGTACATTTCTTTACTTATTTTTTACTTTCTGTGTGGTTTGTGGTGTGTTCACTTACGACATTAGATCAGCGTTGGCTGCTAACTTGGCCCATATCATGAATATTTCACTTCTGTGTTTGGAGACAATGTATCAGCATTCTTGTTGCATCTCCTGTTAATACATTTTATGTAGGGAAGCTAATGATCCATCATGTATGACATTCCTGGGAGTGTGTAAACTTGTATTTTTTATTAGCATAGCATTTCTATATGTTTTCTATAGTTATGTTCTTGAAAACGTATACATTTACCAATTCGGCCACTTGGGTACATTTGGGCAAATCGTGAGGGACACCTGGGTGACTTCATACTAAATGTCATGTAGCTTGCTCTTTTTTATTTCACTTTTATTTAACCAGGTAAGTTCTCATTTAAAACTGCGACCTGGCCAAGATAAAGCAAAACAGTGCGACAAAAAACAACACAGAGTTACACATAAACAAACGTACAGTCAATAACACAATAGAAAAATCGAAAAATCTATGTACAGTGTGTGCAAATGTAGAAGAGTAGGGAGGTAGGCAATAAATAGGCCCTAGAGGCGAAAATAATTACAATTTAGCATTAATATTGGATTGCAGATGATGATGTGCAAGTAGAGATACTGGGGTGCAAAAGAGCAAGAGGGTAAGTAATAATATGGGGATGAGGTAGTTGGGTGTGCTATTTACAGATTGGCTGTGTACAGGTACAGTGATCGGTAAACTGCTCAGACAGCTGATGCTTAAAGTTAGAGAGGGAGATATAAGTCTCCAACTTCAGAGATTTTTGCAATTAGTTCCAGTCATTGGCAGCAGAGAACTGGAAGGAAAGGTGGCCAAAGTAAGTGTTGGCTTTGGGGATGACCAGTGCAAAATACCTGCTGGAGCGCGTGCTACGGGTGGGTGTTGCTATGGTGACCAGTGAACTGAGATAAGGCAGGGCTTTACCTAGCAAAGACTTATAGATGACCGGAAACCAGTGGGTTTGGCTACGGATATGTAGTGAGGGCCAGCCAACGAGAGCATTCAGGTCGCGGTGGTGGGTAGTATATGGGGCTTTGTTGATAAAACGGATGGCACTGTGACTACAATCAGTTTGCTGAGGAGAGTGTTGGGGGCTATTTTGTTAATTACATCGCCGAAGTCAAGGATCGGTAGGATAGTCAGTTTTATGAGGGTAAGTTTGGCGGCATGAGTGAAGGAGGCTTTGTTGCGTAATAGGAAGACGATTCTAGATTTAATTTTGGATTGGAGATGCTTAATGTGAGTCTGGAAGGAGACTAACCAGACACCTAGGTATTTGTATTTGTATTCAGACCCTTTGCTTATTAGACTCAAAATTGAGACCTGGTGCATCCTGTTTCCATTGATCATGCTTGAGATGTTTTTACAACTTTATTGGAGTCCACCTGTGGTAAATTCAATTGATTGGACATGATTTGGAAAGGCAAACACCTGTCTATATAAGGTCCCACAGTTGACAGTGCATGTCAGAGCAAAAACCAAGCCATGATGTTGAAGGAATCGTCCATAGAGCTCAGAGAAAGGATTGTGTTGAGGCACAGATCTGGGGAAGGGTACAAAAAAATGTCTGCAGCATTGAACGTCCCCAGGAACACATTAGCCTCCATTATCTTTAAATGGAAAAAGGTTGGAAACACCAATACTTTTCCTAGAGCTAGCTGCCCGGCCAAACTGAGCAATCGGGGGAGAAGGGCCTTGGTCAGGGAGGTGACCAAGAACCCAATGATCACTCTGACAGAGCTCTATAATTACTCTGTGGAGATGGGAGAACCTTCCAGAAGGACAACCATTTCTGCTGCACTCCACTAATTAGGCCTTTATGTTAGAGTGGCCAAACAGAGGCCACTCCTCAGCAAAAGGCACATGACAATCTGCTTGGAGTTTGCCAAAAGGCACCTAAAGGACTCTCAGACCATGAGAAACAAGATTCTCTGGTCTGATGAAACCAAGATTGAACTCTTTGGCTTGAATGCCAAGAGTCACATCTGTAAAAAACCTGGCACCATCCCTACAGTGAAGCATGGTGGTGGCAGCATCATGCTGTGGGGATTTTATTCAGCGGCAGGGACTGGGAGACTAGTCAGGATCGAGGGAAAAATGAATGGAGCAAAGTACAGAGAGATCCTTGATGAAAACCTGCTCCAGAGCGCTCTGGGGGCGAAGGTTCACCTTCCAACAGGACAACGACCCTAAGCACACAGCCAAGAAAATGCAGGAGTGGCTTCGGTACAAGTCTCTGAATGTCCTTGACTGGCCTAGCCAGAGCTCAGACTTTAACCTGATCGAACATCTCTGGAGAGATCTGAAAATAGCTGTACAGCAACGCTCCCCATCCAACCTGACAAAGCGTGAGAGGATCTGCAGAGAAGAATGGGAGAAACTCCCCAAATACAGGTGTGCCAAGCTTATAGTGTCATACCCAAGAAGACCCGAGGCTGTAATCGCTGCCAAAGGTGCTTCAACAAAGTACTTAGTAAAGGGTCTGAATACTTATGTTAATGTATTATTTCCATTTCCATTCCTCCCTTATCTCACCTCACTTGCTCACATTGTATATAGACTTATTTTTTCACTGTATTATTGACTGTAAGTTTGTTCTACTCCATGTGTAACTATGTGTTGTTGTATGTATCGAACTGCTTTGCTTTATCTTGGCCAGGTCGCAATTCTAAATGAGAACGTGTTCTCAATTTGCCTACCTGGTTAAATAAAGGTGAAATAAAAATCAAAACATTTTTTTTTTGAATTTTACTACATTTGCAAACATTTCTAAAAACCTCTTTTTGCTTTGTCATTATGGGGTATTGTGTGTAGATTGATATGGGATTAAAAAAAAAAGTGGAAAAGTCAAGCGGTCTAAATACTTTCTGAATACAATGTAGGTACTTTGGAGAGTAAGAGTGGAAAACAGAACAAACAACAGAAACAACAGAACACTCCAACAGAATTGGTATTGTGAACGTTATAGAGTAGATCGATAATGTCATATAGCTAATGACAAGATTAATCAGGTAAATAAGTTTTTCTGGTTGCACTAGAAATGAAACAAAGGGAATACAGCTAGCTTCTTGTAATGTCCAATTGTGAGGCTAAAACAATGTGGAAATTCATATTATAGGATATCTTAGCCTACATTTGTGCATTCCTCATCCTGCTCACAAATAACTTTCATACTTCTTGCCTCCTTAACATCCTCATAAGTATTAGCGCTGTGGTTCTGTTTTATGTTACTTTGTTCTACAAAATGAAAGACTACTAGCCAAAGGTGGTCAGGCACAATAAGGCTTGCGCTAATCACCCTGTCCACTTCAACATGATACACATGCACACACACAAACCCAGACGTGACCCAGACACCGTGGTGCTCGTGGGAATCTGTCACTCCACACTTAAGGCTGACGCTGCACTGGCCCCTGGGAGAAAACTCAACACCCCCCATCTTGGTCCAGATCACTACATCACTTAACAGGCACAGACATGCTCCTGACGGTGGGAGATGTAATATTGGCTGGGCTGTCTAAACCTCCTCACGTGTTTCTTTGTGGTTGATCAATGAGATCTCAAAGCTGCCGCTGAATGTGTCAAACAGAGGAGAGGGGAATTGCCCTGCCTAATAAAGAGTGTGAAAGCTTTTCTGGTGATGAAAATGATCCCATATACAGTATATACTGTAAGTAAATGAAGTGTATAGACCTACCTTGTGACACAGTGCTCTCTTATGGAGAGACATTGTGGTGGAGCCATTTTACTTGACCATAGAGTGTGAGTAACAAGAGCGTCATCCTGAGGTAGATAGGTGAAAGATGAGGATGAACAGCAGTTAATGAAAATGTTTGCCAGCTGTGGTTCAAAACCCTACCTCATTGGCTGAGTCCGAAGCGCTGTTTTCAGGTCCTCCACCACTTTGTTCCTCATCTCCATCTCCTCCTCGTCAAAGGCGAAGAGGGTCTGCATCTGCACAATGACAAAACAAACTCCATGACACAGCAGAAAAAAAATTATGATAACGGTATTTTTGATTCTGGCTTAGTTGAAGGGAGTCTGAATTATCTTTATCATAACTGCACAATAAGGAACACAAAATGAGTTCATCATTGGAGTTCTCCAATAAGTTTGACTTTCAGTGGGTGGGGAGGGGCGACCAAGCTAGACTGTGTGCAGACCAGGGTTCAAATGCATGTGTATTTGAGTATCTGGTATTTGAAATAGTTTTTCTGTGTATTTGAGTATTTTTAAATTGCACAGCCCAAAACAGGTGATTTTGTTTGAGTGAAGGCCAGGTGGTCTGCCAAGTGATATTTGACAGGATTTTCGCATGCTTGTTTCAAGTACCGTTTTCAGATGCCTGGGTTGAATGGATACGAGTGTATTTGAGTCAGTATACTTGAGTATTTTAAAAATACTTTCCAGGTGTATTTCCAGGTACATTGAAGTGCTTTACTAATTGTAATTTAAAGTGGACGATGTCTGAATACTTGCTTCGAATGTTTGTGAAAGTGGTTGGTATATTAGGAATATTATTTGAACACAGGACTGATTGTGTACAAAGAGAGCTCAGCATTATTATCATGAAATTAATTATATGGAGGCTGTGCGCTGTTGCTGTGTGTAAGGGATAATCAACGAGGGGCTATGCATTCTATGGAAAATAATGAACGACGTGGAAGGTGTGTTCATGACGCGCTAGCAGTGTTGCCAACTTAGCGACTTTGTCGCTATATTTAGCGAGTATTCAGACCCCTCTAGCGACACATTTCAAAAAAGCGACTAGCGACAAATCTAGCGACTTTTTCTGGTGTTATTGGAGACGCAGACGTAAAAGCAGGTATCGTTCTTACTCTTCTCAACAAACAGCGGGTGCTGCAGTGGGCCCCACCCCCGTCCCCCGTCCCCCGTCCCAGTCCCAGTCCCAAAGCACTCACAGGCGCTGCAGTCAGAGCAGGATATGTTCACCCCTCCGTGTCCGGACTGCAAATGAATCGCGCATGCGGGAAGCCGCCGCTGGCTGATCCTGTCCTGGCTTACATTCAGGGTGGGATGTAAATGTAAAAAAATTAACTACAAAATTAAATTAAAAATTAAAAGTAACTCCGCCAGAGTGTCTCTTTTGGGTCACTTTTGCCGTTCCCAAGCCCGGATAAAGGAGGAGGGTTGGAATTGTGACATTTAAAAAAACAAGAATCGACAGAAGAAAGTTCATTTGTAGTTCTAAACATATTTTGGGTGGTTTTTTACTCACTTTTTGTCTCTCCCACAACGTTATTCCTCTCTCCTACAGCGTCTATCACAATTACATGCACATGGCCAATTATGCAAATTTAGCGACTTCTAGCGACTTTTAGGACAGCCAATAGCTACTTTACTTACTGAGGAGTTGGCAAACACTGCGCGCTAGCGGAGTGGGAACTGACCTTGCACCGAGTTGCATTATTTTCCAGAGAATGCATAGAGCCCCAAGTTGATTATCCCTTTTATACCATTTACACATTTGCCACCAGAAATGTGTACATTTGCCAGTAGAAATGTGTTCAACATCCACTGAAGTAAGTAGCAAGTTTATTAGATAGCTACAGTAGTTGATGTGGTAACCAAACAGACTTGCTAGTTCAGCTAACCAAACCATCAGTCCTAGCTTGCTATTTTGAAAATTTAAATTCAACAATACCAATACTGTTGCTTTCAAAAGCAACTCAAACAAAACTTGTAAAAATGAACTATAGCCATTGAATTCTACCGTGCAAATACACCGCGCGTTATAGGGAAATAATGCACGCTCTAAAATTCCCTTCAAGCCAATCAGAAAGGAGTGTTCAACAATGCCATGGTATATGTAGATCTCTCAGTCATCCGTAACACCAGAAAAGCTCTGTGTAAAAAGATTGCTCCCCTCATCTGAGCTCATTATGGGGGACTGGCTCTGTTTTAGGCACCGCAAATCAAACAGATCACATCTTCTCTGTTTTCCTGCTATGTTCCTATTAAAGAGGCGTAATGCATTTGAAGAGGCTGTACGACTATGCCAAAAGGTCTAAGGGCCCGGGGCTGGGTTTCTACTAAACTAACACATGGAAATGTTTTAAGATGGGCATACCAAGGATCCTTTAGCTATTTCATTTAGAATTTTAGGACCCCAGTAAGAATCACAAAAATATAGATAAAAAATATTTGATGAAACATTGAATTTGGCCTTACTACCATTAGCCCATAGAAACGCATTGAACAACATATTCATATGTGGCGAAACAGTCAAAAAAGTATGTTTTGAAGTGTCTGTCAGAGAGATGAAAAATATCTAACCCTTTTTTGGCACTAAAGTACTTCCATATATACTTCTGGTTCTGTGTGCGTCTATGTAACCTACAGATGTTTCAGTCATAACATCCATCGGGCCGGCTTAGCCTTGTCCAGATGGTTACGAGGCCCTTGCCAAGCTGTCATGTCTCTGGCTCCTGTTTGAACATACTTATTTAGAGATTCTCAATAGAAAGTTGGACAAAGGATTCGGAGAGAGGAGGAACTATTTGCCTGTGCAGTGAGAGCCAGTTCACCATGTCAAAGCTACTAGCCAAAATGCTAACTTCCAGATACATCTGGTATTTGTGTGCTAGTGCTAACCTGTGGCCAGACACCCTTCTGCTTACCCCCAGTACAGCACACTATTTCAGGCCTAAAATCTAGCCAGCCAGACACTATGTAAATGCTAGCCAAAAACCAAATGTTTTATCATACAATGGTCTTCAACCCTGGTCCTGGAAAGCTACAGTGTGTGCTGGCTCTTGTACAAATCAAGCAAAAACAATTAGTTGAAGTCTGTTTGTTAGTGCTCGGCCGTAACACAAGCCTGCACCCCCTGTAGCTCTCCAGAACTACGAAAGAGACCAGACAACTACATTTTTATACTAGCGCTAGCCAGTCATTACACACAGATGCTAATTCTAACCAGAGGCGCTAGCTCGCAAGACAACCCAACCCACACTTCCAGCTAGTCATGCAATCCCAACAGAAACCCTCAACTCCATAGGAGAACTCTGAGGTACAATGTGTTAGCTACTCTGCACAGCAGGTTAGAGACACTTAATGTGGCTTATCAGAACTGGGCACTAGCTACCATTTTGAGTTGGTGCTTGGTGGCTATTGAATTCTCCACTTGGAGGTGGAGAGACTGCACAGGGCTCTGAAAGAGTTCTATGAATGGTGTTCGGGAGCCGGTGTAATCTCACTGGGTGGAGGACAGAAAGACAGACAGTGGGAGAGAAAATTTGTGAAGAGGGAGAGATGAAGGGGGTGAATGAAAAGTGGGGAGAGAAAGGGGGGTGCTCTGACAGCACTAAAGAATGTATCTTAGGGATTTCTATAGAAGCAAAATGGGTTTTGTTTGTGTGTTCCTCCGCTTCAGTAATAGTATTTCCAGATATCTACAGTATGTACCAGGCTCAGATAGGACACAGTTGTACCTTACCTGAGTCAAAAACAAAAACAGCTGTAAAAATAGCTGACACGTAAACAATGTTTGTTGCTATGGGCATGCCTGCCAGGAAAATGAGCAACAAAATGTAACGTGGAGAATGCCCAAAAAGCCCAAATATCAAATGCCATTACTTGGTTGGCCCTGTATCCTCAGCCTGAATGACACGCAACAAGTTTGCACTCTATAGCCTGCAAAAATCTGTAAACTAAATACATTCTTTAGCTGTTCGTGCCAGGTACGACACAGAAAACCGCCTCTGAGGAATATTGAAAGCCCATAAGCAATGCAGAAGATCTCACAGCATGCACTGACTGGGTCCCAAACGCTAGTCTGCTAGTTAGTACTCCACTGTCAACGTAATACTTGTTCAAATCAAATCAAATTGTATTGGTCAAATGCACATGGGTAGCAGATGTTATTGCGAGTGTAGCGAAATACTTATGCTTCTAGATCCGACAGTGCAGCAGTATCTAACAGGTAATATCTAACAACTCCATGACAAAACCTAATATCTAACAAATTCCACAACAAAACCGAAAACACAAAATCTATTAAAGGAATGGGATAAGAATATATAGGTATAAAATATATGGATGAGCAGTGACATGGCGGCTAAGATGCAATAGATAGTAAAGAATAGATAGTGAAGGATACAGTATACATTATATGGGTCAAAGACGAGACGTGTACATTTGGTGTCCGAAGGCCATTAATTTAACATAAAAATATAAATATGTATAAATATATTATTAAATCACTCAACTCTTACTCTTCTTTTGACCCAGAAATATTTGTATTGCAAACTATTAAATTAAGGGAGTTTTTGAGCTCTAAAGCATCAAAATGTCCTTCAGTGTAACTGTCGGGGTTGAAATTATAATGACAAGTGTTTTTAAAATGTAGATATTCAACCTAAAAATATAAATGAACACACATGGCATAATTGTGTTAGTGTTTGCAACAATATATAGAATAATGGGCGACATACTGTATTTAAAAAATATTTTAAAACTTGAATAACTTGTATCTGGACTTTTGCGCTTCATCAATGTCATTCATTATAACATAGGTGAAATGCCATTTTAAAGCATATCACACGATGATAATCATGTGACAGTGTGTGTCATCACAAAGAATACCCATTGAAGACCCTCTATCAATGTGATGAGTTAAGTACAGTTGAAGTTGGAAGTTTACATACACCTTAGCCAAATACATTTAAACTCAGTTTTTCACAATTCCTGACATTTAATCAGAGTAAAAATTCCTTGTCTTAGGTCAGTTAGGATCACCACTTTATTTTAAGAATGTGAAATGTCAGAATAATAGTAGAGAGAATGATTTATTTCAGCTTTTATTTATTTCATCACATTCCCAGTGGGTCAGAAGTTTACATACACTCAATTAGTATTTGGTAGCATTGCCTTTAAATTGTTTAACTTGGATCAAACGTTTCGGGTAGCCTTCCACAAGCTTCCCACAATAAGTTGGGTGAATTTTGACCCATTCTTCCTGACAGAGCTGGTGTAACTAAGTCAGGTTTGTAGACCTTGCTCGTACACGCTTTTTCAGTTCTGCCCACAAATGTTCTATAGGTTTGAGGTCAAGGCTTTGTGATGGCCACTCCAATACCTTGACTTTGTTGTCTTTAAGCCATTTTGCCACAACTTTGGAAGTATTGGGGTCATTGTCCATTTGGAAGACCCATTGCGACCCACTATCCTACCGATCCTTGACTTCGGCGAAGTCATTTACAAAATAGCCTCCAACACTCTACTCAGCAAACTGGATGCAGTCTATCACAGAGCCATCCGTTTTGTCACCAAAGCCCCATATACCACCCACCACTGCAACCTGTATGCTCTTGTCGGCTAGCCCTCGCTACATATTAGTCGCCAGACCTACTGGCTCCAGGTCATCTATAAGTCTTTGCTAGGTAAAGCTCCACCTTATCTCAGCTCACTGGTCACCATAACAACACCCACCCGTAGCATGCGCTCCAGCAGGTATATCTCACTGGTCACCCCCATAGCCAACACCTCGTTTGGCCACCTTTCCTTCCAGTTCTCTGCTGCCAATGACTGGAATGAATTTCAATAATTGCTGAAGTTGGAGACTTATATCTCCCTCACTAACTTTAAGTATCAGCTATCTGAGCAGTTTACCGATCTGTAAATAGCCCATCCAACTACCTACCTCATCCCCATATTGTTTTTATCAACTTTTTTGCTCTTTTGCACACCAGTATTTATACTTGCACATCATCATCTGCACATCTATCACTCCAGTGTTAATTTGCTAAATTGTAATTACTTCACTACTATTGGCCTATCTATTGCCTTAACTCCTTACTCCATTTGCACACAATGTATATATATTTTTCTATTGTGTTATTGACTGTACTTTTGTTTATCCCATGTGTAAATCTGTGTTGTTTTTTGTCGCACTGCTTTGCTTTATCTTGGACAGGTCGCAGTTGTAAATGAGAACTTGTTCTCAACTGGCCTACCTGGTTAAATAAAGGTGGAATTTAAAATAAATTTAAAAAGTATTGAGATGTTGCTTCAATATATCCACATAATTGTCCCTCCTCATGATGCCATCTATTTTGTGAAGTGCAACAGTCCCTCCTGCAGCAAAGCACCCCCACAACATGATGCTGCCACCCCCGTGCTTCACTGTTGGGATGGTGTTCTTCGGCTTGCAAGCCTGCCCCTTTTTCCTCCAAACATAACGACGGTCATTAGGGCCAAACAGTTCTATCTTTGTATCGTCAGACCAGAGGACATTTGAAAAGTACAATCTTTGTCTCTATGTGCAGTTGCAAACTGTAGTCTGGCTTTTTTATAGCGGTTTTGGAGCAGTGGCTTCTTCGTTGCTGAGCGGCCTTTCAGGTTATGTCGATATAGGACTCATTTTACTGTGGATATAGATACTTTTGTACCGGTTTCCTCCAGCATCTTCACAAGGTCCTTTGCTGTTGTTCTGGGACTGATTTGCCCTTTTCGCAACAAAGTACGTTCATCTCTAGGAGACAGAACGCGTCTCCTTCCTGAGCGGTATGACGGCTGTGTGGTCCCATGTTGTTTACACTTGCGTACTATTGAACGTGGTACCTTCAGGCGTTTGGAAATTGCTCCGAAGGATGAACCAGACTTGTGGAGGTCTACAATTTTTTTTCTGAGGTCTTGGCTGATTTCTTTTGATTTTCCCATGATGTCAAGCAAAGGCACTGAGTTTGAAGGTAGGCCTTGAAATACATCCACAGGTACACCTCCCATTGACTCAAATTATGTCAATTAGCCAATCAGAAGCTTCTAAAGCCATGACATCATTTTCTGGAATTTTCCAAGCTGTTTAAAGGCACAGTCAACTTAGTGTGTGTAAACTTCTGACCCACTGGAATTGTGATACAGTGAATTATAAGTGAAATAATCTGCCTGTAAACAATTGTTGAAAAAAAAACTTTCCAGCATGCACAAGGTAGATGTCCTAACCAACTTGCCAAAACTATAGTTTGTTAACAAGACATTTGTGGAATGTTTGAAAAACGACACCAACCTAAGTGTATGTAAACTTCCGACTTCAAATGTAAATCTCTCTGAAATAGTTGATGATTTCACCTTCTAGTAACCTTTGTAACAAAAATGCATATCCTTCAATACAACACAGAAAACATACATAATGTTATTATTTCATAAAAGCTAGATTAAATATGAAAAGTAAGGATAATCTTTATAGGTTAAGGTCATTACTTTTTACAGGCCTGTTAAATATGTTTATGTATGAAATCCGTCCTTCAGTATCACGCTTTTGTTCTTCAGCGCCACACAAGTTTCATGTCATACCACAATGTCACCTGTTATGCTGAATGACAGTAGCTTTGTTATCCCATGTTTTCACTAGTTTACAACATTTAATAATGCAATTCCTATTTACTTGTTGTATGAATACTGAATATTATAATTTTAAACAATTTCATGGCATTTTAAGGTATTTAAAGGCACATTATCTTTATACTAGAGGTCGAACGATTATGATTTTTTGACGCCGATACAGATTATTGGAGGACCAAAAAAAGCTGATTTACATATATATATATTTGTAATAATGACAATTACAACACTACTGAATTAACAATGAACACTTTTATTTTAACTTCATATAATACATAAATAAAATCTATTTAGTCTCAAACAAATAATAAAACATGTTCAATTTGGTTTAAATAATGCAAAAACACAGTGCTGGAGAAGAAAGTAAAAGTGCAATATGTGCCGTGGAAAAAGGTAACGTTTAAGTGCCAATTAATCGGTCAACCACTACTTTATACTGTAGATGCCGTTGTCTAATAAGGAGAGTAGAGGTCGACCGATTATGATTTTTCAACGCCGATACCGATTAATCGGCCGATTTATATATATATTTGTAATAATGCCAAATACAACAATACTGAATGAACACTTTTATTTTAACTTAATATAATGCATAAATAAAATAAATAATGAAACATGTCCAATTTGGTTTAAATAATGCAAAAACACAGTGTTGGAGAAGAAAGTAAAAGTGAAATATATGTAAAAAAGCTAACGTTTAAGTTCCTTGCTCAGAACATGACAACATATGAAAGCTGGTGGTTCCTTTTAACATGAGTCTTCAATATTCCCAGTTAAGAAGTTTTAGGTTGTAGTTATTCTAGGAATTATAGGACTATTTATCTGTATACCATTTGTATTTCATATACCTTTGACTTTGGATGATCTTATAGGCACTATAGTATTGCCAGCCTAATCTCGGGAGTAAATAGTATTGTCAGCCTAATCCAGTTGCTAGGGAGTAAAGACTGGCCAGAAGAAAAGCAAGGTATTGTTTTCATGGTTTCATGCCACTGTCAGCAACAGAATAGGATAAAATAGGATATAAAGCTGGGTGGATAACACTTAACATTAAGTTACACTATTACACTGTAGTAAATGTTTTATTGCAATGCAGTTAAGGTATAACTGATGGATTAGAATAGTTAATATAATATTACACACACAAAATTATGGATTAAAAATGAATGATTCATTATATTAGTTAATAGCTACAATCAACCATCTGAGTCCTTGACTCCAGAACTAGAGCAATCCCTTGAGCCTCATTCTCAAACACTGGAGCAACCACTTGCTTCCTCCATTCCAGAAAAAGTGAAAAAGGTATCAAAGCGTTGCAAGCGGCTGCAAAAGGAAAAACGAGAACTAAAGAAGAAAATTCTCCAACTGGAAATGCAACTAAAACAATCACAACAAAAAAGCGACAAATTACGAAAGGGCATGCAAAGGTCAAATAAATGCATTTATTTATTGTGTCATTCAGGGAAACAAAATATTGTCATACAGTATAACACCAGTATTTTCTATTAAAATTCAATAACTTTGTTTGTTGACAAATCTCAAACGATGAATTGAAAGATATTTTCATATATTTTTGCATTTCCTTCAAAGTAAGGCAGGAAGTTTTTGTATTTTTTTTTTGTTGTACCCGTGACATCAAATATGTGGTATTCAAAATAAAATAATGTCATTTTTTCTGGGTAGTTATATTTCTGCCAGTCTAAGCATGGATATATAACCTTGTGATTATGAAAAATGTGCATAAAATATTTTTTTAAACACTGACATTTTACTAGGATACATTCATATGAATCACAATAAAAATTAATGATTGCCTTTATTCTTGAATATAACTAATACAACAATACAACAGCATGATCCAGCCTAAAAAGCATTTACACTCCTCTGTAACACAGTCTCCCATCAATATTTTCAATTAATTCAGTGGCACTAACATATCTAGATGAAGCATGGATTGTAGATTATTCCATGCATTTGGTGCACAAGAAGAGAAGGCAGTTTTGCCTAATACTGTGAATGTCCTGGGGATTTTAAGTAGCAACCACCTAGCAGACATGGGCATGGTAACTGCTGGTGGTGAAGGAGACCAGACTACAGAGGTAAAGAGGGAGTTTACCCAAAAGGGCTTTGTAGATGAACACATACAAATGTATCTTTCTGCGCATATAAAGTGAGGTCCAACCTACCATTTGGTACAATGTGCAAATGGTGGGTGAGTGACTTGGCATTTGTAATAAAGCGCAAGGATGCCTGATAAACAGAATCCAGTCTCTGTAAGACGGAGGAGGTTGCATGCATATACAACAAGTCACCATAATCAATTACAGAGAGAAAAGTGGCCTGATGTCACGATCATCATAAAGAGGAGGCGCAGTGTGAGTAGAGTTCCACATAATTTTAATCAACTGAAACTCACCTAACAAAACGAAACGTGAAGCTACAGGTGTGCACTCAGGCAACTCAATGTAGACAAGATCCCACAACACAAATGAGGAAAATGGCTACCTAAATATGATCCCCAATCAGAGACAACGATAAACAGCTGTCTCTGATTGGGAACCATATCAGGCCAACATAGACATACAAAAACTAGCGTACCCACCCTAGTCACACCCTGACCTAACCAAAATATATAGAAAAACAGAGATATCTAAAGTCAGGGCGTGACACCTGAACAAGCTTCTTCTTATTACGAAAAAATAAAAAAAATATCAATTTGTCACAAGATTATCCACGTGCACTTTAAAGGACAACTTGTCATCCAACCAAATACCTAGGTATTTGTAGGATGACACTTTTTCAATGGACAAGCCACCAGATGTGACAATGTTAACGTTCTAGCTCTGGTAAAGGTCATGAATTTAGTTTTTTGTATATTCAAGACCAGTTTGAGACCATAAAGGGAGGCCTGCAGTAACTGAAAAGCAGTCTGGAGCTCTTCAACAGCCTGAACCAGAGAAGGAGCACATGAATATATAACTATCATCTGCATATAGATGTAACTTTGCTGGTTGCATCCCATTTTCCAAATAATTAATAAAAATTGAGAACAACACAGGAGCTAAAATGGAACCCTGGGGCACACCTCTATTAATCTCAAGAAAGCTAGACTTGTGATTGTCAGTATATACACATTGTGTTCTGTCGGAAAGATAGTTCCTAAACCAATTTACTGCCACTTCACTGAGACCAATGTTTCTGAGTCTACCTAGCAACAATTCATGGTCTACTGAATTTGTTAGGTGCTCTGGGATTCGGTCTTGTAGGCGCATTAATTAATTGAAGTGAGATTCAGAGAGTCACACGGTTCTTTAAAAGAGTTTAACAATCTGATGGCCTTGAGATAGAAGCTGTTTTTCAATCTCTCTGTTATAGTCATTCCTTAGCGGTCGGTGCAAATTTTCTGATTTACAAACATTCGTGGAGACACTGTGTCTCCGACTTGAGCGCTAAAGTCAGGGGTCAAGGGGCAGTGACACAAAGCTGCCAGTCACTGAGGTTGTACTGACATCTCTATATCATATCCACCAGTGCCCTCGATCTCTCCCAGCTTCATTCGTCATTACAGTGGTTCTCTTACCATGAAATAGGTGGGATGGCCTTCCAACCTAGTTTAAAGCCAGATGCTTTGGAAGCCTTTATGCCCTGCCGGAAAATTTTAAGTAAGGGGAAACACTGAGCTTCTACAGCCAAGTCTAATAGAATCTTTTAGTATTGTGAGAAAAGGGATGCAGTTTGTTTCATTAACTAATTTACTCAGATGCTTCATTCCTTGCTCTTGGATTTAATACAGCTTTAATGGGAGCAGGGGTTTCCAAAAGCAAGATGGTATCTCATTGTGTTGTTGTCAGAGATGCGGACTCGAGTCACAGCTCAAGATGCACATTTTGTGACTTGAGACTTGGCAAAAAAAAACACTTCCCACTTAACTTCGACTTGAGCATCTATGACTCGTGACTTAACTGCACACCATCTACACACAATACCCCATAATGACAAATTGAAAACATGTTTTTAGAAATATTTGCAATTTTACTAAAAATGAAATACAGAAATATAATTTATAGAAGTATTCACACCCCTGAGTCAATACTTTGTAGAAGCACTTTTGGCAGCAATTACAGCTGTGAGTCTTTCTGGGTAAGTCTCTAAGAGCTTTGCACACCTGGATTGTGCAACATTTTCACATTATTCATAAAGAAATTATTCAAGCTCTGTCAAACCATTTGCAGGTCTTGCCATAGTTTTTCAAGTAGATTTAAGTCAAAAGCATTCACTCACTGTCTTCTTGGTAAACAACTCCAGTGTAGATTTGGCCTTCTGTTTTAGGTTATTGTCCTGTTGAAAGGTGCATTAATCTCCCCCAGTGTCTGGTGTAAAGTAGGCTGATCCAGGTTTTCCTCTAGAATTTTGCCTGTGCTAAGCTACATTCACTTTCATTTTTATCCTGAAAAACACCTCAGTTCTTAACAATTACAAGCATACCCATAACATGATACAGCCACGACTATGCTTGAAAATATGGAGAATGGTAGTCAGTAATGTGTTCTATTGGAATTCCCCCAAACATAACACTTTGTATTCAGGATAAAAAGTTAATTGCTTTGCCACATTTTTTTTGCAGTATTACTTTAGGGCCTTGCTGCAAACAGGATGTATATTTTGGAATATTTTTTTTTCCTTTTTACTCTGTCAATTAGGTTAGTATTGTGGAGTAACTACAATCTTGTTGATCCATCCTCAGTATTCTCCTATCACAGTCATTAAACACTGGAACTGTTTTAAAGTCACCATTGGCCTCATTGTGAAATCCCTGAGCAGTTTCATTCCTCTCCCGCAACTGAGTTGTCTGTATCTTTGTAGTGACTCTATTGGTGGTGTATTGATACACCATCCAACATTTAATGAAACACCTCACAATGCTCAAAGGGATATTCAATATCTTTCTATTTTCCAATAGGTGCCCTTCTTTGCAAGGCATTGGAAAACCTCCCTGTTTTTTGTGGTTGAATCTGTATTTGAAATTCCCTGCTCAACTGAGGGACCTGACAGATAATTGTATGTGTGGGGTACAGAAATGAGGTAGTCATTCAAAAATAATGTAAAACACTATTATTGCACAAGTAGTTAGTCCATGCTAATTATTATGTGACTTGTTAAGCTAATATTTACTCCTGAACTTATTTAGGTTTGCCATAACAAAGGGGTTGAATACTTATTGACTCAAGACATTTCAGCTTTTCATTTTTAATTAATTTGTAAACATTTCGAAAAAATATAATTCCACTTTGACATTATGGGGTATTTTATGTAGGCCAGAGACAAAAAAATCTAAATTTATAATTCAGGCTGTAACACAACAGAATGTGTACTGTAGGAACTGTAAGTACAAGTACATGACCTGTTGCTCAAAATGCAATTGCGGGAAAAAGACAGTTTTCAAAGCAACTACCGTTGCTCTAGTTACAGAGAGGTGGGTCATAGCTTTCTATGAGTATATCATTTATTTCTCACCTCTTAATATTGAGTTTATGGATTATGATTTTGATGCGCCCGCAGAGTGGCACGCCATTTGCGGTGAATAGGCTTACATCAAGTAGCCTAGCCTCGGCCTAGCACTGGAAAAATGTTGTAGGACATTACATTTACTGATAGCCAGGTAGGCTAATTGATTAATCTATCTAGCAACAAGATCCTATTTAAATTTAGCTTAGTGTTTTCCCACTTCCTCAGGTGGTGAATAATATAGCCTAGACCAATATGCACAAAGATGTTGGCAAATACATCTCTGAAGAGCCAAAAATAAATCCTATTTTGACAGGCTGCATATCAAAATATCAATCATGCATTCCATGGATATGTTAGATGAAACATTGACTTGAGGACTCGAAACCCAAATTTAGGGACTTGTGACTTGACATGACCTGAGCTGTGGAACTTGGAACTTTACTTGAGACTTGCTTAGGACTTGCAAAATTGTGACTTGATCCCTTCCCACTCACGTCGGTAGCCATGAAGTGCTTTGAATGGCTGGTCATGGCTCACATCAACACCATCATCCCGGAAACCCTAGACCCACTCCAATTCGCATACCGCCCTAACAGATCCACAGATGACACAACCACAAATCGCACTACACACTGCCCTTTCCCACCTGCACAAAAGGAACACCTATGTGGAAATTCTGTTCATTGACTACAGCTCAGCATTCAACACCATAGCGCCCACAAAGCTCATCACTAAGCTAAGAACCCTGGAACTAAATACCTCCCTCTGCAACTGGATCCTGGACTTCCTGACGGGCCACCCCCAGGTGGTAAGTGTAGGCAACAATACATCTGCCACGCTGATCCTCAACACTGGGGCCCCTCATGGGAGCGTGCTTAGTCCCCTCCTGTACTCCCTCTTCAACCACGACTGCGTGGCCAAGCACGACTCCAACACCATAATTAAGTTTGATGATGACACAACAGTGGTAGGCCTGATCACCGACAACGATGAGACAGCCTATAGGGAGGAGGTCAGAGACCTGGCAAGGTGGTGCCAGGACAACAACCTCTCCCTCGATGTGAGTAAGACAAAGGAGCTGATTGATCACTAAAGGAAAAGGAGGGCCGAACAGTCACCCATTAACATTGACGGGGCTGTAGTGGAGTGGATCGAGAGTTTCAAGTTCCTTGGTGTCCACATCACCAACGAACTATCATGATCCAAACACACCAAGACAGTCGTAAAGAGGGCACGATAACACCTTTTCCCCCTCAGGAGACTGAAAAGATTTGGCATGGGTCCCCAGATCCTCCAAAAGTTCTACAGCTTCACAATCGAGAGCTTCCTGACCGGCAGCATCACCACCTGGTATGGCAACTGCTCGGCATCCGACCATAAGGCGCTTTAGAGGGTATTGCGTATGGCCCAGTACATCACTGGGGCCAAGCTTCCTGCCATCCAGGAACTATATACTAGGAGGTGTCAAAGGAAGGCCCAAAAGTTACCCAAGCCATAGACTGTTCTCTTCGCTACCACACGGCAAGCGGTCCAAAAGGCTCCTTAACAGCTTCTACACCCAAACCATAAGACTGCTGAACAATTAATCAAATGGCCACCTGGACTATTTACATTAACTTCAGAATGGGAGAAAATGTCATGGTTTGTCTGTCTAACTTGCTAATAGCTTGTCAATAATGTAAACTGAAGCTTTCAGTGTTACTTACTCTTGTAAAAACACTACATGTTGTTCACTGCTGTATGCGTCGTGTGTCTGCAGACTCTATTCGCCCAATAACACGTTATGTAGTTTAGTCACCCAACCAACATATTTTGTTAATTTAAAATCTGTCAGTCGTCAACTTGGTTGTAAAAGTGTTCCAATAGGAGAAACACTATAGACTCCTATACAAGACTCCTGTATTTATGTCAATTGTTGGGCTCATTGCGATTCCTATCACAGGGACTCCTTTGTATTTATGTAAATTGTGCATGCATATACTCTGCATATACTCAAATGCAACACAGAAGAGTGTGTGTGTGTGTGTGTGTGTGTGTGTGTGTGTGTGTGTGTGTGTGTGTGTGTGTGTGTGTGTGTGTGTGTGTGTGTGTGTGTGTGTGTGTGTGTGTGTGTGTGTGTGTGAATAATAATAATTATAATGTAACACCAATAATAATAATAATAATACATTTGCTATTCCCTTGTTTACAGAGTGGGCGTGCAGCAGGCAAACCCAGTGATGCTACTGGTCCCTCCTCATCTAAAGTTGTGACACAGACACTCCAGGAAGCATTTATAAGGCAGGCTGCTTATGCACCCACATCAAAAAATGATCAAGACCTCACTGCAGCCCTTCATATTACATTGCAAAGGACATGATGCCATTTCATATTGTTGAGAGGCCTGACTTTCTGAGGCTAATGAAGGTTGCCGTGCCTCACTACAATGTGCCATCACAAACATTATTTTCTAAGACTGAAATCCCAAACCTGTACAACCAGGTTAAAGCTGATGTTGGAAAAAGTTTGGCTCAAGGCACATGGTTTGCTGCAACTACTGACCTCTGGACCAGCGGGGGTCTGGACCTGGACCCTACATCAGCTTCACTATCCATTACCTCACCCCAGACTGGCAACTGGAATCAAACTGCCTGGAAACACAGTTCTTTCCAGAAGATCACTCGGCTCACAACATCAGAGAGTTTTTTGAGAATATGCTGTAAGAGTGGGGGGGGATCAACAAGAAAGACCTGGTCTGCATTACCAAAGACAACGCAACAAACATGATCAAGGCTTTTGAAGAATTCCCAGATCTGTGGCTTGGGTGCTTTGGCAATAATTTGAACCTGGCCATTTCAAAGGCTCTGAAAATTCAGAGAGATGACACAGCAGTCAAGGCCTGCCGCCATCTGGTTCAAGGCTTCTGACAGAGCTGGAAGAGAAGGCGAGAACTGAGAGAAAAGCAAGCTGTCCTCAACATGCCACAGAAGGCTCTGTCTGATCCATGATGTGGTGACCCGATGGGGATCTACACACAAGATGCTTGAGCGTTTCCTTAGCCAACAGCAGCCAGTCTGTGCGACACTGGCTGGAGAAAGAGGAACATGGCATCTGATGCCCAAGGACACCGACATAAATGTCATGGAGCAACTGTGCCAGCTCCTTGAACCTCTGAGCAATTTTACAGATGCACTTGCCTCAGAGACACGAGTGACACTGTCAGCCATCAAGCCTGTCCTGGACCATACCCATGATGTTCTGGTGGAAAAGGATACGGAGCCATCCCTGACCAAGGAGATGAAAAGGGTAATGAGAGAAGACCTTAACAACAGATACACAAGAGAGAAGGCAAAGAGAGTCATGCTTGTTTCATTGACCCCCGCTTCAAAAGGAGATTTTTAGATGAGCCTGAGTCTGCAAACGTTTACACTGACAGTTGTATCCAGGAGGCCTTGAAGCTGGCAGCTGCACAAGTCAGGGAAGAACCACAAAGCACCAGCAGCACCTCCGCCACCAACACCCCCACAGCGGCATCGGAGGGGAAAGGCCTGGCTGGGTTGCTGAGAAAGATCCCCTCTCTGCTGCCTTGTTGAGGTAAAGAGGGTCAGATTCCGACCACCCCAGAAGACAGAGTGAAAGAAGAGATCAAGGTCTACCCGTCTCTGCCACCCATTCCAGCAGAAGAGGATCCACTGATGTGGTGGAGGGGCCATGCATCAGAGCTGCCTCATCTTGCCAGGGTTGCCAGGAAGATTTTGTGCATCCCAGCAACCAGCGTGTCATCAGAGAGAGTGTTCAGTGCCAGCGGGCACATTGTCTCCCCGTCGCAGATCACTACTTAAACCAGGCAAAGGAAATATGCTGACATTTTTACATTTCAACCTCAAGTGAACAAAGATGCATACATACAGGATGTTAGGCCAGCAGCACCATATTTCTTTATGAAGGAGAGAACGGACATAATGTGCTGCACATTGGATGTGTTAACATATGGTTGTATTGTTCTTACATGCACATTGCTTTACTTGTGTTGCTTTTATATGCACATTAGATTTTTTTTAAGGTTGTGTTCATTAAAACCTGCACTAGGGACACTTTTACCGTTCATGGCCACATGGTGTCATCTTTAATGTTAATGTTATTATTTTAATGTTTATGCACACAAAAAGTGCATAGTGCTGCTAATTTTATTTGTTTGTTGGTTTTCAATATAAAACTTGGTGAAATGATTTCAGTGTATCAGTACTGTTTGAAAATGTCCAGCACATTTGAACAATACCGCGATAATACTGATAACCGTGATAATTTTGGTCTCTATAATCATGATTTGACATTTTCATACCATTCATACCATACCATCTCTAGTTTATTTCTTGAACTGCATTGTTGGTTAAGGGCTTGTAGCATTTCAAGGTAAGGTCTACACCTGCGCATGTGACAAATACTTTTGATTTGATCTCTGGTCGTTGTTAACACCATTTACAACATTGGAATCTCTTCTTTTGACCCTGTGCTGGGTATGAATTAATATTATGTTTGTGTACTTTATCCTATCGGTTTGCCCCTGCATATGCTTACCACATGAAGTCAATAAAAACTCAATTAAAAAAGAGCGGCAAAAAATATGTATCATTAGCATGCTAGTTGGCAGCCATTTTGGCTCAATGAGAATGTTGTTTACCGGGCCCTGCTTTCTTTCATGTCTCCCTTAGATTCTCTGACAATCATTCACATTGAGTGAGCTGCTGAGTGACTAACTAGGACGTGTGTCATGGCTCTGGGTGTGAGTGTTGGGTTTGGATGGTAGGAATGTACTAAGAGCTGCCAGCAGCGAATTAGGTGACCACAAAGCCCCTAGATGTTGCTGACCAAGGTGAGAAAAGGAGAGAGAGAAAATAAATAAAGAGCGGGAAATAAAAAGGAGGGAGGCACAGGTAGAAACCATAAGGAGAAATGAAGGTTAGAGAATGTTAAAGGGATACTTCAGTATTTTGGCAATGAAGCCCTTTATCTACATCCCCTGCTAGCATGCTAGTAGATACCATACACTTCCAGTCATTGCGCTTACGCTAGTTAGCATTGGCTTGTGAAACTACCTCTAACTTCCTTCATACTGGAAGCAGAGACAACAATGGTATCCATGAGTTCATCTGATTCTGGGGAAGTAGATACAAAACTTCATTGGCAAAATCCTGAAGTATGCCTTTAAAGTTGTCACTTACAGCAGCCATGGAGTTGATGCGGTCGATGTAGTAGTCGGGCCAGCTTGTGGCCAGCTTGTTGGGGTCCTCTTGCTCCTGAACAGAGACAAAAAGAGAGGGAAAACAAATGAAGAAAACACAGAAAATAATCCATGTACACAAAAGTACTTAATAAAGGTTCTCAGTTGGTTTGAGCATAGTGATTGCAACAGCAGAATCATAGGTTAGAGTGATACATGGAATGGACCACAGAGTGTTGACCAGGGATGTAGTGCTAAAGAAACATGGGTTTTCCATAAGGGTCCGTTTCCTGGACACAGGTAAATCCTAATCCTGGACTAAAACGCATGTTCAATGGAGATTCTCCATTAAGCTTGCTTTTTAGTCCAGGACTAGGCTTAATCTCTGTCCAGGAAACCGGACATAAAAGTGGAGATGGAGAGCGATGCATCGACGCACTGTAAATGCTAACGCTAATATAGCATAATAGGTGATTGCACTATTCACCAGATAATAATGTGCATAAACAGCACTTGAATTGCATTTACACTCCACCACATCCATTGTGTTAACTGTAAATGGTTTAATAAATGACTTGCTGTGCACTTTTTAACACTGCAAGCCAATTTGTTTCCCGTCCATACCATGTACAGTTACTACTCCATGTCAACATCCCAAGCAGACAAAATGTGTGTGTTTGTGGCTCTTCATCCCAGTAATACTACTCCATCTCCCCATCCCAAACAGACACAATGTGTGTGTGTGTGTGTCCGTCCTCTCAACGTCCAAAACAGACAAAATGAAGGAGGCCTAATACTTCAAATCTGGGTCACAACACAGTGCACATCAAACTATTCAATTGTTTTGCCATTTTAATACAGTCAGGGAAAGACCCCCTCGGGATGGAGTATTCTGCACAATTCTTTTCAATAGCGCTGTCGGAAATCAATTTGTACTGGCCTTTCCAGGGAGAGCGATGCCACGAGCAACAAACGCACAGGAGAATATGAAGACAGTTTAGCTCTGAGATTCTTCACCGATGTTTCACATCTGGTACTGTTTAGCTTGGATTTGAGCACAGGGGAGTCAAGAACTTCAGGCTCAGTTTGTGTACCCATGAGAACATAAGGAACTGGAAAACAGTTTGATTAGTGTGCCTTTACTAGCTGTCTACATCCAAATGGCACCTTTTTCCCTATTTAGTGTACGACTTTAGACCAAGGCCCATAGAGCTCTGGTAAAAAGGAGTGCACCACAGTATGTAGGGAATAGGGTGCCATTTGGGACATAGCCTGTTTGTTGGGTTGTTTCCATGCACTGAGTTTCTCCTAATCAATCATTGAATTTTGTTGATATGATCAATTGTGCAGGACAGGGTCCAGTACATGGTAAGCCCTCAAGTACTTTACCAGGGTACAACATGTTTCTGTGGAGGCACAAGTACCACACACGAGTGTCAACGGAACAATCGTTCTCAAGTCCCATGTCAGTGCATGTGCCCCTGAATTTCCAAAAAACAAAACAAAACATATGGAAGGGAACACTGCCGTTCCTTCGCCTTCCAACCGATGCACGAATTGAGCAGCAAAATTAAGTGAAGGGTAAATTCAGCAACTCTTGCAGGACAGTGGAAGTTGATAAAAGTGCTTCTCTATTGTAACAATAAAGAGGCACTTTTATCAACCTTCACAGTCCTCCAAGAGTTGCTGAATTTTCTCTTCACTCCAAACAACACATGATAATACTGGAATTCAGAGTAGATGGTAAAACGGGCCAGTTATTAGGCGCATACATACTTCCTTTGTTTACAGAATTTGGCATGTATGTAAAGTACATGATTAAAAAAAAACTGCTTACCTTGCTGTAATTCATTTCTAACCTGATGACACCTAATGGTTTCTACTAAGCGCTAAATGTTTATGTAGTGACCCCTTCCTTGAAGTGTTAACCATACCCAACAAAGACGTGTTTAAATGCAGGGCGGACAATAAGGCCAGTGTTTTCTCCAGGTTCGTACTGTGCTCTGGTGTCGATTCAAAAGAAAAACTACTATTAGCACTCCCTGTTCTCAGACCAGTTGTGTTCTCTTGTTGCCACATTAGTCGACAGACTCGGTCTGGACATACAGCCAGACAGATTTTGATGGCGAGATTAAAAACTTAACTGCCTCTCTCCAGACCCTTTTTGTCGAATTTCAGCAGTCGATACGGCTCAAAACATGTCAGGTCCAATGCAACATTTACCCTGGCAGCTTCACAAGTCTGCACAAAATACTATAATTTCCATCTTGTTTCAGGACAAATGAGAGGTGATTACCAGACAGGGGTTGTTTGTTTTGGGGGTCCTAACGGTAGTAGGCTGTTCCCTAGTGCCTGAATAAAAAACAGTGCCCAAAGGAGAAACAAATAATAAATATTGCCTCGTCAGCTTCGTGGCTAAATCCATGCAAGGCTAGGAGTCAAACACAGTTGATAAAGGGTAGTATGTTTTTAATAACTAGGAGAATAGATAGACCCTGAGGAGAGTTGGGTTGAAAACAAAGTCCTCCTGCAACGCTATGACGGAGCCCATGGAAGGATGAGAAATGTGAGGGCATTTTAAGTCTCTCTCTGTCGCTCTCTCCTCATACTCACTCACACACACACACACACACACACACCACACACACACACACACACACACACCACACACACACACACACACACACACACACACACACACACACACACACACAAACATCTACTAAGCTAGATGGAATTGTTTTAAGAAGGTCATACCAAGGATAATTACAAACACATTGAATAACAGATTCTCTACATGGAACAGATAGTCCCAAATGAAATCAAAAAGTTAGTTTGTTCTTTAGCGTCTGTCCTTAATCTGAGAGATACAGTGCCCTCCACTAATATTGGCACCCTTGCTAAATATGAGCAAAACGGGCTGTGAAAATGTGTTCTTTGCTGTTAATCCTCTTGGTCTTTCATTCAAAATATTCGCAAAAATCTAACCTTAAAATGAAGTTTAAAAAAAGTTTTTAAAATAAATGAAATATATACTTTTCTCAGAAATATGTGTGCCATAATTATCTAACTGAAGTATATTCCCATTCATATTTTATGTATTTAAGTTCACTTGAGTGATTAGGAACACTTAAGTGGTAAGCCATGACCTGTTTCACTGGGGTATAAATATGAGGTGACACACAGGCCAAGTTCCCATAGTCATCCATCACTATGGGAAAGACACCTGAATACAGTAATGATGTGCAACAAAATGTTGAGCCACACAAATCAGGAAATGCCCATTTCCACTATCAGGGCAATAATTAAGAAGTTAACAATCGGCCTGGAAGAGGACGTGTGTCTGTATTGAACCAACGCACAGTAAGGATGATGGTTTGAGTGGCAAAAAAATCTCCAAAGATCACAGCTGGAGAATTGCAGATGTTAGTTGGGTCTTGGGGTCAGAAAGTCTCCAAAACTACGATCAGATGCCACCTACATAACCACAAGTTGTTTGGGAGGGTTACCATAAAAAAAGCCTTTGCTGTCAATAAACAACAAACTCAAGTACCTACAGTTTGCCAAACGTTACTGGAACTTTCAATAGGACCGGGATCTATGTTTTTCTTTCAAAGGCCCTGGACAACTTGTTAGGATACATGGTATCAGTGACTCCATCAAGTACCAGCAGATATTAAATTAAAACCTGACTGCCTCTGCTAGGAAGCTTAAACTGGGCCGTGGTTGGATCTTCCAGCAGAGCACACCTCAAAATCAACACAAAAATGGTTCATTCACCACAGAATCAAGGTTTTGGCTTGGCCATTCCAGTCCCCTGACCTAAACCCCATAGAAAACCTGTGGGATGAGCTGAAGAGGAGTCCACAAGCGTTGACCTCGGTATATGAAGGATCTAGAGAGATTCTATATGGAGGAATGGTCTCAGATCCCTTGCCATGTGTCCTCCAACCTCATTACGCATTATAGGAGAAGACTCAGAGCTGTTATCTTGGCAAAGGGAGGTTGCACAAAGCACTGTACTCAGCAAACTGGATGCAGTCTATCACAGTGCCATCCGTTTTGTCAACAAAGCCCCTTATACCACCACCCACTGCGACCTGTATGCTCTAGTCGGCTGGCCCTCGCTACATATTCGTCGCCAGACCCACTGGCTCCAGGTCATCTATAAGTCTATGCTAGATAAAGCTCCGCCTTATCTCAGCTCACTGGTCACAATAACACCCACCCGTAGTTTAGTTTAGTTTATTAATTCAACCATTTAAAAAAAACAAGCACACATAAAACTTAAAAGCCATACATGCACATGAATAAAATCATTGAGGATAACACACAATAAAGTCTGGGACTTATTTCCATTGTGGTCCTCTTCACGCGCTCCAGCAGGTATATCTCACTGGTCATCCCCAAAGCCAACACCTCCTTTGGCGCCTTTCCTTCCAGTTCTCTGCTGCCAATGACTGGAACGAATTGCAAAAATCACTGAAGCTGGAGACTTATATTTCCCTCACTAACTTTAAACATCAGCTGTCTGAGCAGCTAACCGATCGCTGCAGCTGTACATAGCCCACCCAATCTACCTACCTCATCCCCATATTGTTCTTATTTACTTTTCTGCTCTTTTGCACACCAGTATTTCTACTTGCACAACGTCATCTGCTCATCTATCACGCCAGTGTTAATTTGCTAAACTGTAATTACTTCACTACTATGGCCTATTTATTGCCTTACCTCCTCACGCCATTTGCACACACTGTATATAGAATTTCTTTTTTTTCTATTGTGTTATTGACTGTACGCTTGTTTATTCCATGTGTAACTCTGTGTTGTTGTTTGTGTTGCACTGCTTTGCTTTGTCTTGGCCAGGTCGCAGTTGTAAATGAAAACTTGTTCTCAACTAGCTTACCTGGTTAAATAAAGGTGAAATAAAAAAATAAAAAAAATAAAAAATTGAATGAAGGGGTGCCAATAATTGTGTCACACATATTTGAGAAAAATATTTTTTTTATGATAAGAATGTATTTTTTCTTTCAATTATTTTACTTTAATTAACAGTTCGAATTTTGTGAATATTTTGAATGAAAGACCAAAAAGATAAACAATAAATACATTTTTTTACAGTCCGTTTTGCTCATATTTACCAAGGGTGCCAATATTAGTGGGTGGAACTGTATAAGAAAGATCAGGAAACATATACATACATACATATATATATATATATTTTTTTTTTTTACATGTGATGACTTCTGTCATGTAGCATCCCTTATTTTTGACACTAAACAGTTTCCATATATACTTCCATAAATTTTTTCAACTGGTACCGGGGGACCGTCAGACAAGTCTTGTGAAGCCTGTGGGCGCCCTAGAGCAAATGAGAGTCTCACCTTTACACAGAGGGGTCATACTAGTTTGTATCCCAAACTGTTCGGATGCTACAGACAGAAGTTGGCAGACTGCATCCAATGCAAAAAAACACATCTCTTGCTTAAACTACCATACCATTGCTTTATCAATTTCTCTGTGTGTGGTATGGTAGTACTCTATTAAAATACCATACCATCGCTTTATCAATTTCTCTGTGTGTGGTATGGTAGCACTCAATTAAAATACCATACCATCGCTTTATCAATTTCTCTGTGTGTGGTATGGTAGTACTCAATTAAAATACCATACCATCACTTTATCAACACGCAAACACCAGTCAACAAGTTGAAGGAAATGTGAAATATGTAAATATGTATATGTTTATTTATAAAACGATGTAAAAAAAAAAAAAGAAATCAGTCAAGTTCCTTTCACTGTTCAATCAACACCATATTCAAGTTCTAAACAGTTGTAGAACCAGCTGTAGAAAACTTGGAATACGAGGTACTTATACATGTTTTACTGTGCTCCCTTCAAGGTGTGTTGTCAATTTTATTTCTGTGTTATCTAAATCAAATCAATCAAGAAATCTCAAACACAGCTTCATATTTTAACCAAGACATAAGACATATCATAGCCCAGACAAAAGGTTTGCTCTAAAAGGAATTCTGAAATGCATTAGGAGTTTCTTGGGTTTGTTTCACTCTTAATGGGGAATAAAATCAACATTGGAAGACTGTGTTGGTTGGCCTCTGCCAACTTCAATATCTGCCCAATCACGACCCCATTACACATGCACAAACACGCGAGCACACACACGAACACAAACACACGCGAGCGCACACACACAAAGAAACGCACACACGTGTTTCCAAGATTATAGGGAGCCCATTTCACTTTCACGTCTTCTGAAGTGCCAAAATCCTGGTTTTGGCCCTAACTCACTCCAACTCGCTCATTCACTGATTTCTGTAGCCAGGCAAGCTGTTAGCTCTGGAACGGGCTGATGTCGACCCCTGGCTACCTCTACAACGGCCTAAAGTGTTTCTCCCATTCTCTGGTTAATGGAGGGCTAGTCGTTTCCTTTAACTGGGTCCTCAGGCCTTCAGTGAGATGCTAGGGCTTTCTGCCTGAATCCCTTGGACTCTAGAGGAGACGCTGTCCAGAGCTGTGACAGCCGTGAGTGAAGCCGCCACTACAGAGAACACACCATCCACAAAGATCACTGGCTTCCTTGATAAGTGCATTGACGACAACGTCCCCACAGTGACTGAACGTGCAAACCCCAACCAGAAGCCATGGATTACAGGCAACATACGCACTGGGCGGCTAGAACTAAGGCTAGAGCTGAGGTGTGGGACACTAATCAGGACATTATAAGAAATCCCACTACGACCAACGAGCCATCAAAAAGGCAAAGGGTAAACACAGGCCCTGTATATAGCCATGTTATTGTTATTTGTTACTGTTATTTGTCATTCACTGTGTATTTATTCCTTGTGTCACTATTTACATTTTTTATACTGTTATACTGATAACAAGTTCAAACAGGTGCCATTAATACAGGTAACGAGTGGAGGACAGAGGAGCCTCTTAAAGAAGAAGTTACAGGTCTGTGAGAGCCAGAAATCTTGCTTGTTTGTAGGTGACCAAATACTTATTTTCCACCATAATTTGCAAATAAATTCATAAAAAATGCTACAATGTGATTTTCTGGATTTTTCTCATTTTGTCTGTCATAGTTGAAGTGTACCTATGATGAAAATTACAGGCCTCTCTCATCTTTTTAAGTGGGAGAACTTGCACAATTGGTGGTTGACTAAATACTTTTTTGCCCCACTGTATCTGTGCACAGAGGTGCACAGAGGTGCCCATAGTAAACTGCCTGCTCCTCAGTCCCAGTTGCTAATATATGCATATTATTATTCGTATTGGATAGAAAACACTCTGAAGTTTCTAAAACTGTTTGAATGATGTCTGTGAGTATAACAGAACTCATATGGCAGGCAAAAACCTGAGAACAAATCCAAACAGGAAGTGGGAATTCTGAGGTTGGTAGATTTTCAACACAGCCCCTATTGAACAAACAGTGGGATATGGATGAGTTTGCACTTCATACGGCTTCCACTAGATGTCAACAGTCTGTAGAACCTTGTCTGATGCCTCTACTGTGAAGTGGGGCTGAAGGAGACAGGAAATAGTCAGGTCTACCATGACCTGGCCATGCTCTGACCATGCGCGTTCACATGAGAGGGAGCTCTGTTCCATCGCATATCTGAAGTCAATGTAATTCTCCGGTTGGAATGTTAGTGAAGATTTAAGTTAAAAACATTCTCAAGATTGATTCAATACATCGTTTGACATGTTTCTACTGACTGTTACGGAACGTTTTGACATTTCGTCTGCTTTTAGTGAACGCGCTTTCTGACTTTGGCTTTGTTTACCAAACACGCTAACAAAAATAGCTATTTGGACATAAATGATGGACATTACCGAACAAAACTAACATTTCTTGTGGAAGTGGGAGTCCTGGGAGTGCATTCCGACGAAGATCAGCAAAGGTAAGTGAAGATTTATAATGCTTTTTATGAGTTTTGTTGACTGCACAATTTGGCGGGTAACTGTATTGGCTTCCTTTTGTGGCTGAACGCTGTTCTCAGATTATTGAATATTGTGCTTTTGCCGTAAAGCTTTTTTAAATCTGACACAGCGGTTGCATTAAGAACAAGTGTATCTTTAATTCTATGTGAAACATGTATCTTTCATCAAAGTTTATGATGAGTATTTATGTTATTTGACGTGGCTCTCTGCAATTTCTCCGGATATTTTGGAGGCACTTCTGAACATGGCGCCAATGTAAACTGAGGTTTTTGGATATAAATATGAGCTTTATCGAACAAAACATATATGTATTGTGTAACATGAAGTCCTATGGGTGTCATCTGATGAAGATCATCAAAGGTTAGTGATTCATTTTATCTATATTTCTGCTTTTTGTGACTCCTGTCTTCGGCTGGAAAAATTACTGTGTTTTTCTGTGATTTTGCGGTGACCTAACATAATCGTTTGTGGTGCTTTCGCTGTAAAGCCTATTTGAAATCGGATACTTTGGTGGGATTAACAACACGATTACCTTTAACCTGTCTAGCCCCGGGGTTCCGCTAGCGGAACTCCTCCCACATTCCACTGAAAAGGCAGAGCGCGAAATTAAAAAAATATTTTTGAGAAATATTTAACTTTCACACATTAACAAGTCCAATACAGCAAATGAAAGATAAACATCTTGTGAATCCAGTCAACATGTCCGATTTTTAAAATGTTTTACAGCGAAAACACCACGTATATTTATGTTAGCTCACCACCAAATACAAAAAAGCACAGACATTTTTCACAGCACAGGTAGCATGCACAAAACCAACCAAACTAACCAAGAACCAACCAAACTAACCAAGAAACAACTTCATCAGATGACAGTCCTATAACATGTTACACAATAAATCTATGTTTTGTTCGAAAAATGTGCATATTTGAGGTATAAATCAGTTTTCCATTGCAGCTACCATCACAGCTACCATCAAAAATAGCACCGAAGCAGCCAGAGTAATTATAGAGACCAACGTGAAATACCTAAATACTCATCATAAAACATTTCTGAAAAATACATGGTGTACAGCAAATTAAAGACAAACATCTTGTGAATCCAGCCAATATTTCCGATTTTTTAAGTGTTTTACAGCGAAAACACAATATAGCATTATATTAGCTTACTACAATAGCCTACCACACAACCGCATTCATTCAAGGCACGTTAGCGATAGCAATAGGCACGTTAGCGATAGCGAATAAACCAGCAAAAGATATACATTTTTTCACTAACCTTCATAGACTTCATCAGATGACAGTCCTATAACATCATATTACACAATACATATATGGTTTGTTCGAAAATGTGCATATTTAGAGCTGAAATCCGTGGTTATACATTCTGAAAACTTAGCATCTTTTTCCCAGAATGTCCGGATATTTTTCTGACACACCTATTCTGACCAAATAACTATTCATAAACTTTACTAAAAAATACATGTTGTATAGGAAATGATAGATACACTAGTTCTTAATGCAATCGCCGTGTTAGAATTCTAAAAAGAACTTCATTACGACATGCAGCTTACGTTATTGCGAGAGAGCGCCCAAAATCTGGGCGCAAACTAAAAGTAAACATGTTCGACAGATATATGAAATAACATCATAAATGGGTCCTACTTTTGATGATCTTCCATCAGAATGTTGTACAAGTGGTCCTTTGTCCAGAACAATCGTTGTTTGGTTTTAGAATGGCATTTTTCCCTCTCGAATGAGCAAGCAAAACTAGCCAAGTGGCGCTAAGCTCTCCTTCGTCACCAAACGCAAAGAACGCAACACGCCTAAACTCCCGAAAAAATGTCAATAATAAACTATACTATAATAAAACTATATTGAAAAAACATACTTTACGATGATATTTTCACATTTATCAAATAAAATCAAAGCCGGAGATATAAGACGTCTATAACGAATGCTTTTCAGAAGCCAATACTGGTGACCTTTATGCGCTTCCTGAACAAAGGAATTCTGGGGTCATGTCATTCCAAGCTCTATCTTTTGACCATAGAAATACCTAGAAACCCCATTTCACCTCTCACAGCCTCTTGACATCTAGTGGAAGGCGTATGAAGTGCATGTATAGTCATAAATTTCAAGCAAAATGATAGGCAGGCCCTGGAACAGAGCCTAGATTTCAGATTTTTCACTTTCTGACAGGAAGTTTGCTGCAAAATGAGTTCTGTTTTACTCACAGATATAATTCAAACAGTTTTAGAAACTTGAGAGTGTTTTCTATCCAATAGTAATGATAATATGCATATTGTACGAGCAAGAATAGAGTACGAGGCCGTTTAAATTGGGCACGATTTTTCCCCAAAGTGAAAATAGCGCCCTCTATCCTCAACAGGTTAAAATGTTATAAGATACATTTCTGTTGTTTGAATTTGGCGCCCTGCACTTTCACTGGCTCATCCCGTTATCTTCTTATGGCTGCAATCCCGTTAAGGCCTTGGGTCTGAACCCCGCCCTGTGCAACTGGGTCCTGGATGTCCCCAGGTGGTGAAGGTAGGAAACATCACCTCCACTCCGCTGATTCTCATCACTGGGGCCCCACAAGGGTGCGTGCTCAGCCCCCTCTTGAAACTCCCTTGTTCACACATGACTGCGTGGCCAAGCACGCCTCCAACTCAATCATCAAGTTTGAAGACGACGCAACAGTAGTAGGCTTCATTACCAACGATGACAAGACAGCCTACAGGGAGGAGGTGAGGGCTCAGGGAGGATGGTGCCTGGAAAACAACCTCTCACTCAATGTCAACAAAACAAAGGAGATGATCGTGGACTTCAGGAAACAGCAGAGGGTGCACCCCCCATCTACATTGGCAGGACCACAGTGGAGAAGGGAGAAAGCTTCAAGTTCCTTGGCGTACACATCACGGACAAACTGAAATGGACCACCCACACAGACAGTGTGGTGGAAAAGGCACAAAAGAGCTTCTTCAACCTCAGGAGGCTGAAGAAATTTGGCTTGTCACCTAAAACCCTCACAAACGTTTACTGATCTACAATTGAAAGCATCCTGTCGGGCTGTATCACTGCCTGATATGGCAACTGCACCACCCACAACCGCAGGGCTCTCCAGAGGGTGGTGCGGGCTACCCAACGCATTACCGGGGACAAACTACCCGCGCTCCAGGACAACTACAGCACCCGATGTCACAGGAAGGCCAAAAAGATCATCAAGGACATGAACCACCCGAGCCACTGCCTGTTCAGCCCGCTATCACCCAGAAGGCGAGGTCAGTACAGGTGCATCAAAGCTGGGACCGAGAGACTGAAAAATAGCTTCTATCTCAAGGCCATCAGACTGTTAAACAGCCATCACTAGCACATTAGAGGCTGCTGCCTATAGGCATAGACTAGAAGTCACTGGCCACTTTAAGGAATGGAACACTAGTCACTTTAATAATGTTTACATATCTGGCATTAATTCAATTCAAGGGGCTTTATTGGCATGGGAAACATGTGTTAACATTGCCAAAGCAAGTGAGGTAGATAATATACAAAAGTGAAATAAACTATAAAAATGAACAGTAAACATTACACATACAGAAGTTTCAAAATAATAAAGACATTACAAATGTCATATGTATATATACAGTGTTGTAACGATGTACACATGGTTAAAGTACACAAGGGAAAATAAATAAGCATAAATATGGGTTCTATTTACAATGGTGTTTGTTCTTCACTGGTTGCCCTTTTCTTGTGGCAACAGGTCACAAATCTTGCTGCTGTGATGGCACACTGTGAAATTTCATCCAGTAGATATGGTAGTTTATCAAAATTGGGTTTGTTTTCGAATTCTTTGTGGATCTGTGTAATCTGAGGGAAATATGTGTCTCTAATATGGTCATACATTGGGCAGGAGGTTAGGAAGTGCAGCTCAGTTTCCACCTCATTTTGTGGGCAGTGTGCACATAGCCTGTCTTCTCTTGAGAGCCATGTCTGCCTACGGTGGCCTTTCTCAATAGCAAGGCTATGCTCACTGAGTCTGTACATAGACAAAGCTTTCCTTAAGTTTGGGTCAGTCACAGTGGTCAGGTATTCTGCCACTGTGTACTCTCTGTTTAAGGCCAAATAGCATTCTAGTTTGCTCTGTTTTTTTGTTAATTCTTTCCAATGTGTCAAGTAATTATCTTTTTGTTTTCTCATGATTTGGCTGGGTCTAATTGTGTTGCTGTCCTGGGGCTCTGTGGGGTCTGTTTGTGAACAGAGCCCCAGGACCAGCTTGCTTAGGGGACTCTTCTCCAGGTTCATCTCTCTGTAGGTGATGGCTTTGTTATGGAAGGTTTGGGAATCGCTTCCTTTTAGGTGGTTGTAGAATTTAACGGCTCTTTTCTGGATTTTGATAATTAGTGGGTATTCTGCCCTTGAGTTGCGTTCCCATGCAAAACTAGACAGATAGCTAACAACTAAGTCTTCAATAAAACTCCCAAGGCGTGACTTTTCTTGAATGAATATATTGAAAACGTTAATGTTGTAAAACTGCAAAATACAGAAAAGAATATACTTCAGTATTCAATTCACACCAACATACTGTAGCTGTACATTATACATTTGAAGTTGCATGAATACAAAGCACGTGCTAAAGGTACCATGCATCTGGCATGATGCCAAACCATATAGCTAATTGTTACTCATATGGTAATTGACTAACTCCTTTCATTACTCTAATAATGTACAACCATCTATGTAGAATAACAAAGCATATTACACTAGCAACAGTAACAAAACTACAGTATTGTATATTTTACAATTCGTTTGCATGACACACGAGCAAAGTAATACAGCTATCTGTCTAGTTTTGCATGGGAACGCAACTCAAGGGCAGAATAGTGGGTATCGGCCTAATTCTGCTCTGCATGCATTATTTGGTGTTCTACGTTGTACACGGAGGATATGTTTGCAGAATTCTGCATGCAGAGTCTCAATTTGGTGTTTGTCCCATTTTGTGAAATCTTGGTTGGTGAGCGGACCCCAGACCTCACAACCATAAAGGGCAATGGGTTCTATGACTGATTCAAGCATTTTTAGCCAGATCCTAATTGGTATGTTGAATTTTATGTTCCTTTTGATGGCATAGAATGCCCTTCTTGCCTTGTCTCTCAGATCGTTCACAGCTTTGGGGAAGTTACCTGTGGCGCTGATGTTTAGGCCGAGGTATGTGTCGTTTTTTGTGTGCTCTAGGGCAACGGCGTCTAGATGGAATTGGTATTTGTGGTCCTGGCGACTGGACCTTTTTTGGAACATCATTATTTTGGTCTTACTGAGATTTACTGTCAGGGCCCAGGCATTACTCATCTCATATGTATATACTGTATTCTATACTATCCTACGATATCTTAGTCACTAAATAATGTTTACATATCTTGCTTTACTCATCTCATATGCATATACTGTATTCTATACTATTCTACTGTTTCTTAGTCCGTTCCGCTCCATATGTATATAGTCTTAATTCATTCCTACTTAGATTTGTGTGTATTGGGTATATGTTGTGTAAGATATTACTTGTTAGATATTACTGCACTGTCAGCACAAGCATTTCACTACACTCGCATTAACATCTGCTAATCACGTGTATGTGACCAATACAATTTGATTTGAGCCTTTCCCTATCTAAAGCAGGTTTAATATATAGTGATTGCCCATAAGTTAAACATCCTGTCAGTTGCGGTCAGTGCCGTTTAAGGTGAGGGAGGATGATCATTTTTTTATTATTTTATTTATTTCCATGACATCATATTGGATGACTGTCACTCATATTCCATTCACCCGGTTCAATGTAACAGCGATAGGTTTAGGCTACTACATGATACTCAAATTTTCCCTATACCCATCATGAGGTTGTTACAACCTAGCCTATGAATTAAAGTTTACAACGTAGGTGCACACAGGTCAAGAGACAAATTTGAGTTGACAGACTGACATTCAAAACCGCCTTGAACACTCTTGCCTTCATACAGCTGATATAGCCCTCAACCTCAACTCTGGACCTCGAAGAAAGTTGCACTGCAGCCTCTGGCACACATGTCTACGGTGTCGACATAGTTTAGAAACTACTAACCTCTCTCTCTCTTTCCCCACTGTCATCCTCTCTCTATCAGTTCAATAAAGTCCAAAAATACTTACAAAATACACAGATATTATAAGTTCAAGATCCTAAAACACACTACACTGCAGTTTTATAGATACATTTCTAAAGTGGACTTGAGATACTCTGAAAACTCTTATTGGCATTCCCAATGTTATCATACAGGCAAAACAACAACAGCAGCTGCTGGTTTTGCCCAAGTAACAAGAGGGCCACTGTTTCTAGAGACTGAGGGAAGGAAAGTTTCCCTAATCCGTGCTATGGCTCTGAGGTACTTCCCATTAAAATCACTGTCATCTCGACCAAACAATGGCTGCTTTGTGTGTGTGTGTGTGTGTGTGTGTGTGTGTGTGTGTGTGTGTGTGCGTGTGCGTGCATTCATGCGTGCCTGCATATGTCTGTATGTCTCCGTGTGTGATTAAGTGTGTGTGTGTGTGTGTGTGTGTGTGTGTGTGTGTGTGTGTGTGTGTGTGTGTGTGTGTGTGTGTGTGTGTGTGTGTGTGTGTGTGTGTTTGCGTGCACATCGTCCTACATTCTAAGCAGTCAGTGGTGCTGTTCTTCTCTCCATTTCCCTATACTCCATTACCCCTGGATGCCTATGAATGAGAGGTGTGTTTGGTGTGTACACCTTGTTTTTGTTGTGACTTGTTCCTTGGTCCTGGCCTATATTTGCCTGGCTCTGCGACCGGCTGTTTTAGTACGGGAGACTCACAAAGTGTATGATATACCGTTTGTGACTCACCATCTGGATTCGGTCTTATGTTGCAAAATGTGAAATGGTGTACATAATACACTGTATTTGAGGAACAATAGGAAAGCAAATTCTGCTTTGAAAGTTGATCAACTTGTAAACTCACTTTTGAGAAAAATCACCTTTGAATGTTTTGGTATTGAAGAGCACTTCTTTGTCTACACCCATTCAGCATCATCCACACCCTCTTAAGCTTTAGCCCCACACATCTCGTTTCGCTCTCGGAGCGCACACTTGACGCTCTGGCCGATGATTTGTTTACCTCCGGATAACATGAAAACAGCCTAACCAGCTCTGCTGGCAACAACTTCATTACGCTTTTTTGCAAATGTTTACTGACACTGGCCATATTCAACGGGTGTTGTACACGCGTCACATAGCGTTAGCTAACGAGCAAGCCTGCTAACGTTAGCTAGTTAAACAACAATGACCAAAGTGCCAACAATGCCACAGTGCTGGGAGCTAACCAACCAGGTGCAATGTTAGCTAGCTAACATTAGGCTCTTACTAGAAAAGCAAACGGATCTGGGAAACAAATAATAACGTCAGCTAGGGAGCCAGCCAGCTAACGTTAGCTAGCTAGCATGATGGACGTGTCTCCCTCCCTGTCAGGAATGCCATACCACGGTTGCCCTTAGTTTGAAGATGTAATCCAGAGACAGGTGTTTTCTCCATCTCTTTAGCCATCATAATCTAATTCCCCTGATTTTCAAAACTAGATCCTCCAGAAAGTGGACAGCAACGCTTATGCAGCTCCACTACACAATACATTTTTTTTAAAGCCGCGGTCGACAGGATTACCAACACAGACTGATGAGCTCAAATACACTGAAGCCTTCAAAATGGCAGACCAATCCGAACTACTATCTCGGGATGTCCAGCCCACTCATTATCTCAGCCAATCATGGCTAGAGGGAAGGTTGCTACTTTTTCTGTGGATTAACCAACAAGGCTCGTAATTTAACAATTGTATTCGTATTTACAGATGGCATACAAGTTTGTTATTAAGGAACATGAAAGTTCACATGTTCGAGAAGGCATTTCTGCCAAAAAACGCATTTTCAAACGGCTCTCCTGTGAAGTCCTGACTTGCAACATATGCCTAGTTTCCTGAATCGGGTCACATGTTGTAGCTCTGAGTCTCTACTTTTATCCAATGTAAAAAACACCATTTCAAATTTTACTACATAAGACCGAATCCAGGTGGTGAGTCACCTTTTAAAATATGTTATGTAAGTCACCAACAGTAACTCTATTAGCAATATTAGCTAACAATTTGTTGATTGGTAGTTAGTCTAGACAGCATACTAAACTTGTAGTAATCATGGTAGAACACCGACCAGGCTTGCACGTGCCCAGGGGCCCAGACCTCCAGGGGGCTTGCCATGCCAAATAGTGTCCCCCTGCCAAAAAGTGTCCCTGATTACTTAATGAACCAAAGCGTCCGTTGCTATGCTGGTTGCTTGGCTCTATTATAACTCGTAGCGGTCGCAAAGGAAAGAGGACGCAGGTAGTTCTAGTTCCATTTCACCACATAAACGCTCGCTCAGTCCTCGCAAAATTATTACCTCAGAATTGCTCTCCAAGGACGCTGTTTTTGACAGTGACAACCTGCTGACTACGTGCTGCTTCAGAGGACCGAAAAGACTGGAAAGAGAACACGCTTTCTTTACCATATATTTGTCTTTACATAAGAAAATATTGTTAAATAGGAAGAAATAATTTAAGTTGTTTTTAGATTTACAGTGCTAGCTACTGTACTTATTTACCTCAGCATGCCTAGTCAGCTAGCCAGCTACAGTAACATCTATTAGATAACTGGATGAGTTTAGCTATGTACAACTATTTTTCAACAACCATTTTCCATCTAGCTAGTTGGTCATCTACATGTTGCTAGCTGTACATATAGTTCAGTGGAGGCTACTGAGGGGAGGACGGCTCATAATAATATCTGGAATAGAGTAAATGCAATGGTATCAAACACGTGGTTTCCATTTGGTTGATTTCATTCAATTAACTCCATTCCAGCCATTATTATGAGCCGTCCTCCCCTCAGTAGCTTCCACTGATATAGTTACAGTTGAAGTCGTAAGTTTTCATACACTTAGGTTGGAGTCATTACAACTCGTTGTTCAACCACTCCACACATTTCTTGTAAACAAACTATAGTTTTGGCAAGTCTGTAAGGACATCTACTTTTCCAACAATTGTTTACAGATTATTTCACTTATAATTCACTGTATCACAATTCCAGTGGGTCAGAAGTTTACATACACTAAGTTGACTGTGCATTTAAACAGCTTGGAAAATTCCAGAAAATGATGTAATGGCTTTAGAAGCTTCTGATAGGCTAATTGACATAATTTGAGTCAATGGGAGGTTTTTCAAGGCCTACCTTCAAACTCAGTGCCATCATGGGAAAATCTAAAGAAATTAGCCAAGACCTCAAAAAAAAAATTGTAGACCACAAGTCTGGTTCATCCTTGGGAGCAATTTCCAAACACCTGAAGGTACCACGTTCATCTTAACAAATAATAGTACGCAAGTATAAACACCATGGGACGACGCAGCCGTCATACCGCTCAGGAAGGAGACGCGTTCTGTCTCCTAGAGATTAACGTACTTTGGTGCAAAAGGTGCAAATCAATCCCAGAACAACAGCAAAGAACCTTCTCAAGATGCTGGAGGAAACAGGTACAAAAGTATCTACATCCACAGTAAAACGAGTCCTATATCAACATAACCTGAAAGGCCGCTCAGCAAGGAAGAAGCCACTGCTCCAAAACCGCCATAAAAAAGCCAGACTACGGTTTGCAACTGCACATAGGGACAAAGATTGTACCTTTTGGAGAAATGTCCTCTGGTCTGACAAAAATAGAACTGCTTGGTCATAATGACCATCGTTATGTTTGGAGGAAAAAGCGGGAGGACTGAAAGCCGAAGAACACCATCCCAACCGTGAAGGACAGGGGTGGCAGCATCATGTTGTGGGGGTACTTTGCTGCAGGAGGGGCTGGTGCACTTCACAAAATAATGGCATCTTGAGGCAGGAAAATGATGTGGATATATTGAAGCAACATCTCAAGACATCAGTCAGGAAGTTAAAGCTTGGTCGCAAATGGGTCTTCCAAATGGACAATGACCCCAAGCAAACTTCCAAAGTTGTGGCAAAATGGCTAAAGGACAACAAAGTCAAGGTATTGGAGTGGCCATCACAAAGCCCTGACCTCAATCCTGTAGAAAATGTGTGGGCAGAACTGAAAAAGCGTGTGCGAGCAAGGAAGCCTACAAACCTGACTCAGTTACACCAGCTCTGTCAGGAGGAATGGGCCAAAATTCACCCAACTTATTGTGGGAAGCTTGTGGAAGGCTACCTGAAACGTTTGACCTAAGTTAAACAATTAAAAAGCAATGCTACCAAATACTAATTGAGTGTATGTCAACTTCTGACCCACTGGGAATGTGATGAAAGAAATAAAAGCTGCAAAAAATCATTCTCTCCACAAGTATTCTGACATTTCACAATCTTAAAATAAAGTGGTGATCCTAACTGACCTAAGACAGGGAATTCTTACTCTGATTAAATGTCAGGAATTGTGAAAAACTGAGTTTAAATGTATTTGGCTAAGGTGTATGTAAACTTCTGACTTCAACTGTATATGTCTGTCATATTGAGGTATCTAGCTGTAAGTTAAACCTGATCAATCAAATGGATAAGAGTAAGCAATTATGGTAATTCCAAATGCCCTTAACTAGGTGTCTTCGCTAGACAGACACAGAGAGGGGGGAGGAAGAAAGTGAAAAAGAAAGAATGAGAGGGAGAGGGAAGTGAGAAGAGAGTGGAAAAGAGTGGAAGACAGAGAGAGAGATGGAGAGAGAGAAACAGAGAGATTAAGACAGCAGTGCAAATGTACTTAGACTTGACTATTTCAATAACTGTTATCTTCCAACTTGTTAGGCAATCATATGTACCTACAGTGGAAGGATGGCCAGCCACACAGGAGGGTGATTTTTACTAATGAGGAGAAGGAGGCCGTGCTGACCGAGATGCATGCTGGCCATTTCGGAGTGAAACGCATGACGTCCAAAATTAACCTACGCTTCTTCTGACGTGGAATTGTCAAGGAGGTGGACAGCTGGGCATGTGAAATAACCTTTTGTTTATCAATCACGTTCTATTATATCTGAAGTTATGATTTCAATGAATGTCATATCAGAGAGCACAACAATGTTTCAATGTGTTACTTTTTGCTTAAAGGTCATTCTAGCCTGCCAGAAGTTTGAGAGGGAGAAGACCGTGGCGCCGGAGTTCAAGCCTATCAAATTTGTTTCACCATAGCACATGATCGGTAAGTTTTGAAGAGTACATATCTCCCATTTATAACACTGCACTACTCCAAATGTTCTCACAGTAAAGTGTAACCTGTGTGTTTGCTTGTTTACGTCTCTGTCTCCTACCCTGTTCCCTTTAACTCTGCTCCTGTTCTCCAGAACCTAGGAATTATGCTCAACATCCAGACGTGGATCACCTGAGGTCCTCCATTACCAACTACCCTCCAACTTTTCATTACATCCTCTACAGCTACTGTTATTGTCATGTTGTCATTATCTGCTCAGAAAGATTTTTTGCTCTATCATACTGGGCACATAGTAACGATAAACACTAGCACTGCAAACACTCAGAACAAAGAGAGCAGCAGTGCCTGGACTTTGCAGTCTCCCTCTTCAATTCCCCCTTCCAAGACTGGCTGCCTGTTGAGAAGTGACCAGCAGAACCTCCCACCCACACAGCAACCACCTCCTCTATATTCCACACACAAGAATGTAGTATTTTAGTCTATGATTGTCATGTGAGTGTACAATTTTTTTGACGGGTGAAAATAAATGAATGACACTGTACCAAAAACAATCAAAGTTTACATATTAAAATTTTAAATATTGCCAGGTTGGTTTTCACAGCTGTTTCACAAGGTGTTCATTATTGTAAGTTGTAACGTATCCTTTGATGGTATTTATTAGTTCCACATTATTCATTGTTGTATCCTGGGACCTACAATAGATACATATATATTCAACCATAAGGGTGTACTAATGAGCTATGTGCGATAGAACGAAAATGTATCACAATAGACAATTATATTATTTCAGTGTAGATAAGGGAAGGGCAGATTAAAATAAAAACATGCCAGCCAGACAAAACAGACTTGCATATGGAAGGAGTGGAAATTTGCTGTAAGTAACTAATGTGTCAAGCAGATTACACATTTTCTTTGCCATTTCCGAAACGTATTAGCGTTTAAGACATGGATTTCATGTTGTAATGTTAACAAGGTACCCAAACGTAGTTAGAAGTAATGTTTTCATTTTATTAGCTAAACAAAACTTAAACAGCGAAATTGACGTGGAAATCAGCCTTGTTTGCATAGCGATGATGAAAAGAATGTCATTTAGGCTGTAATGTTGTCCAAAATTCGAATCATTAGGTCAACACAACGTTGATATAGCAACGGATGCTAATAGTTCATGGAATCCCATTGTGATGCAGAGGAGGACACTTTTTGGCCGGGGGATATTATTTGGGATGGCAGGCCCCCATTGATTTTGTTAGTCATTCTCACTCAGATATCATATTAACATGGCATTGGTCATTACAAAATGTGTCAAATTCCAGGAAATTAGCTTTAAAATTGCAAAAATGTCTCTCCACCCCATAGCAGAACTTGTAGAATTGTAATAAATTAGCTGTACAACTGCAATTTTTTGCTTAGGGTCCCCAAAAGGCTAGAGCAAACACAGGAGCACATGTGCATGGTCAAAAAACGCATGTGCTTTGCCAAAAAAACAATTCTCCCCAAAAGGACTGGGAAGTTCATGTCCATGTCCCAAATGGCGCCAGAGACCAGGCTCTGTTCAAAAGTAGTGCACTACATAGGGAATAGTGTGCCATTTGGAAAGCACACCCTGTGTATTTCTTTCATTTGCTGTTGAGGAAGGGGCCCAAGCTCACTTTTTTCTATCAAGAATGTTGTTTCCTCACGGAGACCTGACCACAGAGTAAACCAGCACTGTTATGGAACGAGAAAGGAAGGACATTATGGCAAGAGAAAGGGGTGAAAGGGAGGTCTAACCAAAACGTTCCCCCTTTCAGACTGTATGTTGACAATCTGAAGCTGCACGAGGGAACAGTCTGTTCAAGAGATGAGGTTGGATATAGTGTGTGTGTGTGTGTGTGTGTGTGTGTGTGTGTGTGTGTGTGTGTGTGTGTGTGTGTGTGTGTGTGTGTGTGTGTGTATTCACCTAAGGGCAATGGGATAAATATTGTTGATTCTAAATAATGTTCTGTGTGTGTGTGTCAGAACTCACCTTCTTCTTGCTGCAGTAGATCTGCCATTTCTTCTCGGCAGGTAGAGCAAACATTGCCTCCCTGTTCTTGTCTGTCAGGTCCAATTCATCCTGTGACAACAGAAGAAGGGCAATGAATCAATCAGCCAGTCAGTCACAATCAATCCATCAATTAGTCAATCAAGGAATTAAGTAATCAGTTACATGATTATCTCATTTATTGTTTTGAGGCTTCATAATGATATGTCAAGGATGACATACTGTCTAACTCATTAACGCTAGGACCGCTAAAGCAGTCATTTGGACTGCTCATGAATTGTACTGTTTTATTACTCTAATCACCCTGATAATTGCCTCAAAACTGAACCTCAACTATAATTTCACACATATAGTATAATAACAGATGACGTAAATGAAGTAAAGTGTTATGGGGGAGAAAGGGGGAAGAATGAGTGAGTTTGTATTTGTATTTTGTATTTATTATGGATCCCCATTAGCTGCTGCCAAAGCAGCAGCTATTCTTCCTGGGGTCCAGAAAAATGAAGGCAGTTTATACAATTTTAAAACATTACAATACATTCACAACACACTGTGTGCCCTCAGGCCCCTACTCCACCACTACCACATATCTACATTACTAAATCCATGTGTATGTATACTGTGTATGTATACTGTGTATGTATACTGTGTGTGTGTGTGTGTGTGTGTGTGTGTGTGTGTGTGTGTGTGTGTGTGTGTGTGTGTGTGTGTGTGTGTGTGTGTGTGTGTGTGTGTTTGCGTGCGTGCGTGCGTGCGTGCGTGCGTGCGTGCGTGCGTGCGTGCGTATGCGAGCATGTGTCTGTGCCAATGTTTGTTGCTTCCCTGCTGTTCCATAAAGTGTTTTTTTAAATCAAATTGTACTGCTTGTGTCAGTTACTTGATGTGGAATAGAGTTCCTTGTAGTCATGGCTCTATGTAGTACTGTGTGCCTCCCATTGTCTGTTCTGGACTTAGGGACTGTGAAGAGACCTCTTGTCACATGTCTTGTGGGGTATGCATGGGTGTCCGAACTGTGTGCCAGTAGTTTAGACAGACAGCTCGGTGCATTCAACATGTCTCATAAATAGAAGTAGTGATGAAGTCCATCTCTCCTCCACTTTCAGCCAGGAGAGATTGACATGCATATTATTAATATTAGCACTCTGTGTACATCCAAGGGCCAGCAGTGCTGCCCTGTTCTGGGCCAATTGCAATTTGCCACTTTTCCAATTGACACTTTTTTGTGGCACCTGACCACACGACTGAACAGTAGTCAAGGTGCGACAAAACTAGGGCCTGTAGGACCTGCCTTGTTGATAGTGTGGTTAGAAGGCAGAGTATCACTTTATTATAGACAGACTTCTCCCCATCTTAGCTACAACTGCATCAATATGTTTTGACCATGACAGTTTACAATCTAGTGTTACTCCAAGTAGTTTAGTAATCTCAATTTGCTCAATTTCCACATTATTTATTACAAGATTTAATTGAGGTTTAGGGTTTAGTGAGGGCTTTGTTCCAAATACAATGCTTTTAGTTTTAGAAATATTTAGTGCAAACTTATTTCTTGCCACCCACTCTGAAACTAACTGCAGCTCTTTGTTGAGTGTTGCAGTCATTTCAGTCACTGTAGTAGCTGACGTTTATAGTGTTGAGTCATCTGCATACATAGAAACTCTGGCTTTACTCAAAGTCAGTGGCATGTTGTTAGTAAAAATTGAAAAAAGCAAAGGGCCTAAACAGCTACCCTGTGGATTTTCTGATTCTAACTGGATAATATTTGATAGGCTTCCATTAAAGAACACCCTCTGTGTTCTGTTAGACAAGTAACTCTTTATCCACATTCCATAACACATACATTTTTCCAGCAGTAGACTATGATCAATAATGTCAAAAGCTGCACTGAAGTCTAACAAGACAGCCCCCACAATCATTTTATCATCAATTTATCTCAGCCAATCATCAGTCATTTGTGTAAGTGCTGTCCTTGTTGAGTGTCCTTCCCTACAAGCATGCTGAAATTCTGTTGTCAATTTGTTTACTGTAAAATAGCATTGTATCTGGTCAAATACAATTCTTTCCAAAAATTTACTAAGGGTTGGTAACAGTCTGAATGGTCGGCTATTTGAGCCAGTAAAGGGCGCTTTACTATTCTTGGGTAGCAGAATGACTATCTTCCCTCATGCAATCATCATTACTTTTGTGCCGAATTTCACTATTTAACAAGCACACTTGGCGCTTATAAAGATGTTTAGGCTACTAACGTCTTGGTGGTTGAGGTATACATTTTTTGGTCGTTGTAAAAATAAGCTCTTACCGCATTCCAACACATATGCTTTCGGTTTCATAGTTGTAACAAAGGTACTCCACGAATAACATTTTTTGAACACTTTAATGCTTGTGTTTTTACATATAGCCTACAGGGTCATAAACTAATGAAAATGCTATTGTGTTATTAGATACATTCTGCGTTTATTGCCAGTCAGACAGTATATTCAACAGTAAGTCAGTATGTCAATCATCGGACCGACAGTCAACTGCCAACGAATCCGAAGGCAGCAAACAGCCGCGACACCTCTGATGGGTTTAGTATTCACTGCGGTGACTATTTGTTCACCCTGGAACAAGGTGCTTCCCTCCCGGAGACTTTTGAAATGCATATGAGCTCAGGAAATGAATCTCAGCCATGGAAGAAAGTAAATAAAGTCTTGGAAAGAGCCCTCTAGCAGTAGAGCGAAAAGAAAGAGGGACAGATAGAGAATGGGGGTAAGGGAGAGGGTGAGACAGCACAGGAGAGACTGGGGGAAGAGAGACAGAGAGGGATAGAAAGCAAGAGAGAGAGAGAGAGAGGAGGAGGAGGATATGTTAAAGCACCAGGCTTTGTGCTCCACTCTCCACTAATCTGGGCCATAATGACTAGGTTGCCATGATGTCAACCATGCAACCAGCCCCCCAACCAGGCCCTGTCCAAGGTTGGGGTCTGGGCCTGGACAATCATGTTTTATTGTTAAGCATAGCATCAGGGTTCAAATGTACAATTACAACACATTGGTTTGTCTGACATACATGTTAAGTGACCAGTGTGTTAAGGAGCAGCAGAGCGTGTTTCGAAAGGACGCATGTCACGATCTTCGCCTCTCCCGAGCCCGTTGGGTAGTTGTTGAAATGAGACAATGTCGTAACTACCAATTGGATATCACAACATTGGGAGAAAATGGGGTAAAATGTAATAAACAATAGTAAAAAATAAATAAAAATGTACAATTACAGAATCTGAATTACAAGATTATTTTATATACAAGAAAACAAACATCGGACTGCCAGGGGTATCAGAGGGGCTGTCTTCAGCTATTCAGCTCTAAGCCAGGCATTTCACTGAGAGAGTCAACTGCAGAGATGCAGTAGACATAGGAAGGAATATAACTTGTTTTATCTCACCTTTATTTATATAGGTAATTCAGTTTAGTCTGGCTGGCATTTTTGTGCTCTTCATGTCCAAATCATCCTTTGTTTAGTATCTAAAAATGTTTTGTCTAACTCAAAGAAATTACTTATAAATGATATGGACAAGTGTGAAACTACTAATATTAGGTACCATTGACTTTCATTTGATTTGTGCCACAAATGCAAACAATTTAGCATTTGAAACAGTGGCCAGGTAAACAAAACCAAGGTGTGGCTTGCTGTCATACTCTGTCAAAATGACTGCTTGTCGGGTAAGGGAACCAATATGTACATTTGTAATTTGGGTGAACTAACTCTTTATGAGCTGATTAGGTATTACAATGACATTATTATAATTGGATTTTTGGGGGGAGAACGGAGGTGCACACTTCCTTGTATATTTTAGTGACGTTTTAGATAGTAGGAAGTGAGACATGGGGATAGACAAAGGAGGAGAAACCGGTAGGAAGGGCTCAGACATTCGGTGAAGCCGAGGCTCAAACCCCCATTGCCATGGAGAGTGTCTTTGGTCCGGAGTCAGGAGTGTTAATGCTGTGCCAGACTAATGCATTATTGCAACAGATTCTGCTTACTAGTTTAAGTAGTGCACTATATGAGGCATAGGGTGCCATTTGGGATGCGGATATAGCTTTCAGTCCGCATACAGTCCCTGTATCAGAAACCCGTTCTGAAACGCATTCTCTGCAGACGTATAAACTGCCGAATGAAATTGGGATGGGGAGAGGAAAAACACAAACTCCCATGCTCTGGGCTGATTGCCTACTCGCGGGTCAGAGCCCCGGTGTCCAAACCACTGATGTTTTCGAGATGATTTGGCGAGTTCGGGAATCAGTGGGAAAAGACTCCTGGATTATTACAAGATGGGAAAGAGGCCCGGTGATCTCCTTCTCTCCTCTCCTCCTGTTCCTCCACTCAGCCTCCGCCTCCTGTTCATGACCTCGCCGGGCCTTGTCTGCATCCCAAATGGCATGCTATTCCCTACATAATGCACAACTTTTGACGAGAGCCCTATGGACCCTGGTCAAAAGTAGTGCACTACATAGGTAATAGTGTGATAGAGTGAGAGAAAGCGAGAGAGAGCGAGTGAGAGAGGCAGAAAGAGAACGAGTGTGCACAGTTACACCACAACCCCCCCTAAAAAAAAAAAAATCACATGGCTCCCCCCCAGTGGCAGCCCCTCCCGCCTCCAAAACCGAACCGGAGAATCGAGAAACCTCCTGCACCCTTTCTCTGGTATGCCCCCACGTTGGCCTGTGCTCCTGTGGAATTCACATAAACCAAAGCTAATATTGATACACCTGCTGTCGGGAAAAAGAAAAATACATACCTGGCTTTTCGTAACACCAACTTATATTCATATTTCAGCTAAAAACCTAATTGAATAATGTTACAAATTAAAACGGGTGTCAAGCACATTGGATATGACGAGTTAGCTAGCTAGTAGTCTCCGAAATCAAGCATAATTGCAACAGATACTCGATTAAGTTCTGAGGGGAAATGTATGAGAAAATGTGCTAGAACGAGGAGCAGGGCGGTAGCTCCTCCCCCTTCTCTCTGCAAGTTTCAGTCAAGTCTACGGGCCCCCACCCCTTCTCAATTTCGAAAGACGTGCATGCCCACTTAATCGTGATTCGTCAAAATAACCCAGTGACGAAAAACCTGCGAGCCAAAACAACTACTGTTGACAGATGTTACGATACAATTTATCTTATGTAGTCTGTCCACAAAGGATTAGCTAGGTAGCTACTTGACTGTCTGTCATTCATTCCTTTGTTCCACTGCTGAGGAACTCATGAACTGTCTGCAGGGAGATGATACACACACCGGCGTAGAATTGAACACAACAGAAACTGAAACTGTCTGAAACTGTCATATTCCCTCTAGTATGCCACATTGAAGCATTGAAGGATTAGAAGGGTCGGGACTGTGTGACATGTACAGTATGAGCATAGATTATTTTATCAGTAGTTCAAGGAGAGACAAACCATCTTCAGTGGCCTTGTGATTAGTGTCCACCTGAAATTGGAAGGTTGGGGGTTCAATCCCCAGTCGAGCCATACCAAAGCCTCTAAAAATGGAAATGGATGACTTTCTGCTTGACACTTAGCATTAAAGAGATAGTTTGGGGTTAGGGCCATGCGAAAGACTAGTGTCCTGTCCAGAGGGCGTGCTTGTACATCAAGCGGCCTCACGCTACAGAAACAGGAGATACCCTATGGGCAGTTCTGGCTCGGACAAGACTTACCTGTTCAATTCTTACTTTTCTCCCTTATGATAAACTGTTACTTAGACCCGGCACTTGAGACTAAATAATCCTGAGCTGAGCAGGCCTGATAAGAAAGTGGACAAAAGGATACGATTGTGTGTTAGTATCTTAGTTTTGTTCATTTTGTGTGGAGAGACGTGGAGAGGAAATAGTAAAGGAATGAAAGTGTGTGTGTCAGTGAGTAGGTGTGAGGGGTATGCATGTAGGAGTACGTGTGGATGTGTGATTGTGGTAAGGAGTGATTGAGGGTGCGAGAAATATTGAGCACAGTGAGAATTTGTGTGTAACTTAAAGATGCACTGTCAAACATTTGTATAATTTCAGCCAATAGTTTTGAAAGTAGCGCTCAGCAGCCGAATGTAGTCTACGAAAATTGCGTACTACGTCACATACAGTGCCTTCGGAAAGTATTCAGACCCCTTGACTTTTTCCACATTGTTATGTTACAGCCTTACTCTAAAATGTATTATATTGTTTTTTCCTTCATCAATCTACACACAATACCACATAATGACAAAGCAAAAACAGAATTTGACGGTTTTTCTCATTTATAAAAAAAATGTTAAAAATAAAAACACTGAAATATCACATTTACGTAAGTATTCCGACCCTTTACTCAGTACTTTGTAGAAGCACCTTTGGCAGCCTTGAGTCTTCTTAGGTATGACGCTACAATCTTGGCACACCTGTATTTGGGGAGTTTCTCCCATTCTTCTCTGCAGATCCTCTCAAGCTCTGTCAGGTTGGATGGAGAGCATTGCTGCACAGCTATTTTCTGGTCTCTCCAAAGATGTTAGATCAGGTTCAAGTCCAGGCTCTGGCTGGGCCACTCAAGAACATTCAGAGACTTGTCCCGAAGCCACTGCTGTGTGTGCTTAGGGTCGTTGTCCTGTTGGAAGGTGAACCTTCGCCCCAGTCTGAGGTCCTGAGCGCTATGGAGCAGGGTTTAATCAAGGATCTCTCTGTACTTTGCTCCGTTCATCTTTGCCTAGATCCTGACTAGTCGCACAGTCCCTGCCACTGAAAAACATCCCCACAGCATGATGCTGCCACCACCATGCTTCACCGTAGGGATGGTGCCAGGTTTCCTCCAGAAGTGACGCTTGGCATTCAGGCCAAAGAGTTGAATCTTGTTTCTCATGGTTTGAGAGTCTTTGGGTGCTTTTTGGCAAACTCCAGGTGGGCTTTTTACTGAGGAGTGGCTTCCGTCTGGCCATTCTACCATAAAGGCCTAATTGGTGGAGTGGTGCTGAAATCGTTGTCCTTCTGGAAGGTTCTCCCATCTCCACAGAGGAACTCTAGAACTCTGTCAGAGTGACCATTGGGTTTTTGGTCATCTCCCTGACCAAGGCCCTTCTCCCCCGATTGCTCAGTTTGGCCGGGCGGCCAGCTCTAGGAAGAGTCTTGGTGGTTCCAAACTTATTCCATTTACGAATGATGGAGGCCACTGTGTTCTTGGGGACCTTCAATGCTGCCAACGTTTTTTGGTACCCTTCCCTAGATCTACCCTTCCCTAGATCTGGTACCCTTCCCTAGATCTGGCTCGACACAATCCTTTCTCGGAGCTCAACGGACAATTCCTTCAACCTCATGGCTTTGTTTTTGCTTTGGCATGCACTGTTAACTGTGGGACCTTATAAAGAGGCGTGTGCCTTTCCAAATCATGTCCAATCAATTGAATGTACCACAAGTGGACTCCAATCAAGTTGTAGAAACATCTTAAGGATGATCAATGGAAACAGGATGCACCTGAGCTCAATTTTGAGTCTCGTTGCAAAGGTTCTGAATACTTAAGTAAATTAGTTATTTTTATTTATTTATTTTTTATTTGCAAAAAATTCAAAAAACCTGTTTTCGCTTTGTCATTATGGGGTATTGTGTGTAGATTGCTGAAGAATTTGATTGATTTAATACATTTTAGAATAAGGCTGTAACATAACAAAATGTGGAAAAAGTCAAGGGGTCTATGTGCATATATGTGCACCACGTCATTGCTCTCTCTCTGTCTCTGCTGTGTCCATTGAGCCGTTGGTCCGCCCTGCAACCTCATTGGATAACGCTGGGCAGGCCTCTTGCTAGCTGTCACTCAAATGGCAAGGGGCTGAAGCTCATTGGCTGAAACTCAAATTACTAGGGGGCTGGTGCACGTGGGGAAAATGTAGGGAAAATGACACTGAAAACAGTGCCTTCAAATGATGGATTTCGTGGATAATTGAGGTAAAACAGTAATTCTGCTCATAGATTATGCAGGTTTAAACTACACTTTCACACATCCAGCCCAAAGTGGGAGGTCTAAAAAATAAGCCAACGTACCATTCAATCTCTTTAGATATGATGCTTGGCCGTGATGACAGATGTGTGTGTGTGTCATTGAGTGTGTATGGGGCATATGGGTCCTGTATGTGTGGATAAGACTGAGATTGCTTGCTGCTAACGAATGGCGCACGCATGCACACACATGATCTTCTACTCCAGCCCATTCAGGGTTGGACAGGAAAGGAGAGGAAAGACAGGCAAGATGGGAGGAAGTCATATAAGGCCCCGGGAGGACCAACAGGAAGCTGTAGCGACTAAATGAGATGAACGAGACAGAGAGAAATACCCCAAGGCTGTCTTCATTAGGGCACACTGTAGTGAAATGTTTTGCAACGGACAAGGTCTAGACATTACCATTTTGGCACATTTTCTTCAGCTTTGTGCCTACTGAACACCACCCAGACTTCTTTCCCAACATATACCATGAGGTCTTTGCCCTGGAGCAAGCCCAGGACCCGTATTCATCAAGAGTCTCAGAGTGCTGATCTAGGAACATGTCCTCTCTGTCCATACTAGTCTAATCTCAGTGAGATGTCAAAGATCAGTGTCTTGGGCTTGGCACCGCTCTGGTATTTTCCAACTCCACCCCTACATCCACCACCACAATTCCTCCCCCCACTGCTACTCTTCCCTCAGACCCTTTTGATGAGCCACAGTGTACCCCCCTCTGGTCCAAGTGAGCCCTGGATCAAGCCCTACTAATGGGATTGGCTCAGTACATGGAGGGCTGGCAGGAGAGGAAGGTGAGGGAGATGGGGAAGGGGTGGGGGGGTTAGGGGAGCAAGAGAAAGGGAGAGAGAAAGTGAGGTGAAACCAGAGAGATAGAGAGAGAAAGTGAGAGGGGGAGGGCAAGGAAAGAAGGAAGCCAGTTGGACAGACATGCACAACTAGGGAAAGAGGAAAAGAGGGAAGAGGAATTAGGATGCATCCTATGGCCTCCGCTGAGGGTAGTCGCTCCAATGGGCTCTCAGGGGACGGAGGGCTGTTCCCCGTGTTACACAACACATTTTTGTTCTCATCCGGCTCGAAGGACCGTTCCCCCACAGCCGGGGAAACGTTAGGGTGGGGTTTTTAACATCCCCAGTTAGTTAACTGTAAATCTCTCTGGATAAGAGGATCTGCTAAATGACATGAGTATAATGTCAGATGAAACATAGTAACTAGAATGTACATTAAAACAACTATTTTGTGGTGGGGTCTTTGAAGGTTGCCATGCAAAGATCAAGGGACAAGATTCTGGTCTTGGGCTGGACATTAGTCTGGAATGGTGGGATTAAGACTGCCCCAGATTCATCTCTGCTGGGGGACAGACAGGGAGAGAGAAACACATGGGGAAAAAGAAAAAGACAGAGGGAAACAGAGACAAAGCGAGACAAAAAGAGAGAGGAAGAGAGATAGAAAAAGATAAATACAAAGATAGAAAAAAACAGAGAGACAAAATGAGAGAGACCGAAAGAGAGAGCGAGACGGAGGCAAAGAGAGAAAGCCTCCTCACTAATCTGTCATCTGCCCCCTACTCATGCCAGATGCCCACTGGTATTGATGTTGTCGCACCAACTGGGCTAGGCTCAACAAGCTACTCCCCACTTACAGCCATCCAGAACAGCCTATGATCCAAGATCATAAGACTTGGACACTGTCAAATGTGGAAGTACAACACACCTTCAATCAAAACAAATACATACACAATCAGGTTGTACTGTATATATTAGTTGTTAGTTACAAACACAATCAATAGATTTGATTTACTTTCTTCGCTGCCCACCAAAACCTCTTTCTTTTTCTCCCCTCGCATCTTATGTCGGTCTCTCACTCACTTTCTTTCCTCTTTCACTGTGCAGTGTATGGAGGTAGCGCCACGGTTGAGTTTGGCCCAGTGTGAGCATATTGTGTGCACATGGCAGCCATATGTAGACATTTCTACAGCACTGCAGAAGACAACAGAGACCTGAATTCCACTGCATCTATCCTATCGCCATCAGCACTCATTTCAAATGTCACCCGCGTTGTCCCCAAACAACCTTACACTTTGGCTCTTTTGCCAGGAATCTCAAGAGGCATTTCACCTAACCACACTGGCATCACAACAAACCAGCACACCACAGACAAGCACACACTTACACACTCACAGCGTTTACAGAGATTACAGAGAGAGCCCATTTTCAATTATTCAAATCTGAGAGCAATTCTGTTTTGATGATTAAATGTTATCACCCAAGATGGAATTGCCATAAACAAAAAATGTACTGTCACCACTCCACCCAGAGTCAAATTTTCACACGTGGCAAATAAATCATTGCTGTGTGCGTGCTGTGAACACGACACTGGGAAGAAACCGATTAAACGAGCCCCAAGTCAATTAATGGAAGCTAAACATTCTGTATCAGGAAATGCTGTGGCCTGCCCTAAATGGCTATTGTGATTAGTGGTATCCATTAACTTCTGATGTGGTCTCCATTATACTTGTCCAAATCAATCGCAATTGTTCCCAGGTTCCTTTGGATTTGTTTGAGAGTTAGCGAACGGCACAGAAGGATCTCGAGAGGTTAGACCGAGAAGGTTGTCAAGAACCAAGAGGCACTTGAGGTAAGAATGACATCAGTTAGCGAAATATGACACAATGTCCTATGCCCGTACTTCATGGGATCTGTGGACCAATAGGTGATGGTGTATGAAGATCAACATGGTTGAATCAATAAATGTATTTCTTGCAGTGTTTTACTCAGCTGGCACGACAAAATGTTGAGTGGAATGAGTGTACATATCCGAAAGGAAGTAAGGCAATTTTCAGTATCTCTAATAAAACAGGCGTCGGCCCCACTTTATATCGATAGTCCCATATCTGTTGACAAGCAACTGCTTGCCATGGTTACAGTTAGGGTTAGGTTTAGAATAAGTGTTAGGGTTAAGATGAGGTTTAAGTTTAGGGTAAGGATAAGGGTTAAGGTTAGGGCGAGGGTTACAGGATGGTTAGTTGAAATGTTGTTGACAGTTACTGAACATCTACAAATGATCTATTTGGGACTATCCAAATAAAGTGTTACTGGGGTGCCAAAACATAACCCGTTGGGTGTTAACGTGGCACAATTACTGCCCACTGTAAAAGCAACTCTATTTTAAAACTAAACCTATATAGTGACTTCTCTGGGAGACACCATTTGTGGAGTGCCAGGCCCCCAGAAAAACATACAGAGATGGTTTGCTCCACTGTTTGGCCCATATATGTCACTCCTACTCCAGACTCCACCGAAGCTTAGTGCTCTTTGTGAAAAAAAGGAGCTGCATTTCATAATAATAATCCCTCACTCCCGGTGACATGGAAACACACTCAGTTATGTTTTCCTTACATTTTACCCCACTACTTTCTCCCTACGGTGTTATGCAAAACTTCAGCTCAACATGACAGACCTCAGTTTTGGTGTAAAGTACTACAGCCAGATGTTCAGATCACCAGACATCCAATTGACCAGATGTCTGGCAAACTAGTCAAAAATGTCAGCAGGATCAAACCAAGTATCCAGATAACTATACCAGTGGGTAAGACCATTTAAGCAGATGCCCATACAGACAACCTGTCAACCAGTTGGCCATACATCAGGACCAGTTGAGCTAACCATTTGTCTAGACATTGGTTGATGCAAAATTTGATTGACAAGACTATTGAGTGATTCGATGTGAAACCCAGACCAAAAAAGATTTGGGAGATTTTCACGCAATTTAATCCATAGAATGGTCCTTTGGAGGAAGGATTGTTGACATACAGTTGGGCAAAAAAGTATTTAGTCAGCCACCAATTGTGCAAGTTCTCCCACTTAAAAAGATGAGAGAGGCCTGTAATTTTCATCATAGGTACATAGGTACACATAGGTACACAAAATGAGAAAAAAAAATCCAGAAAATCACATTGTAGGATTTGTAATACATTTATTTGCAAATTATGGTGGAAAATAAGTATTTGGTCACCTACAAACAAGCAAGATTTCTGGCTCTCACAGACCTGTAACTTCTTCTTTAAGAGGCTCCTCTGTGCTCCACTCGTTACCTGTATTAATGGCACCTGTTTGAACTTGTTATCAGTATAAAAGACACCTGTCCACAACCTCAAACAGTCACACGCCAAACTCCACTATGGCCAAGACCAAAGAGCTGTCAAAGGACACCAGAAACAAAATTGTAGACCTGCACCAGGCTGGGAAGAACGAATCTGCAATAGGTAAGCAGCTTGGTTTGAAGAAATCAACTGTGGGAGCAATTATTAGGAAATGGAAGACATACAAGACCACTGATAATCTCCCTCGATCTGGGGCTCCACGCAAGATCTCACCCCGTGGGGTCAAAATGATCACAAGAACGGTGAGCAAAAATCCCAGAACCACACGGGGGGACCTAGTGAATGACCTGCAGAGAGCTGGGACCAAAGTAACAAAGCCTACCATCAGTAACACACTACGCCGCCAGGGACTCAAATCCTGCAGTGCCAGACGTGTCCCCCTGCTTAAGCCAGTACATGTCCAGGCCCGTCTGAAGTTTGCTAGAGAGCATTTGGATGATCCAGAAGAAGATTGGGAGAATGTCATATGGTCAGATGAAACCAAAATATAACTTTTTGGTAAAAACTCAACTCGTCGTGTTTGGAGGACAAAGAATGCTGAGTTGCATCCAAAGAACACCACACCTACTGTGAAGCATGGGGGTGGAAACATCATGCTTTGGGGCTGTTTTTCTGCAAAGGGACCAGGACGACTGATCCTTGTAAAGGAAAGAATGAATGGGGCCATGTATCGTGAGATTTTGAGTGAAAACCTCCTTCCATCAGCAAGGGCATTGAAGATGAAATGTGGCTGGGTCTTTCAGCAAGACAATGATCCCAAACACACCGCCCAGGCAACGAAGGAGTGGCTTCAAGGTCCTGGATTGGCCTAGCCAGTCTCCAGATCTCAACCCCATAGAAAATCTTTGGAGGGAGTTGAAAGTCCGTGTTGCCCAGCAACAGCCCCAAAACATCACTGCTCTAGAGGAGATCTGCATGGAGGAATGGGCCAAAATACCAGCAACAGTGTGTGAAAACCTTGTGAAGACTTACAGAAAACGTTTGACCCCTGTCATTGCCAACAAAGGGTATATAACAAAGTATTGAGATAAACTTTTTTTATTGACCAAATACTTATTTTCCACCATAATTTGCAAATAAATTCATTAAAAATCCTACAATGTGATTTTCTGGATTTTTTTTTCTCATTTTGTCTGTCATAGTTGAAGTGTACCTATGATGAAAATTACAGCCCTCTCTCATCTTTTTAAGTGGGAGAACTTGCACAATTGGTGGCTGACTAAATACTTTTTTGCCCCACTGTATACTGAACAAAAATATAAACGCAACATGTAAAGTGTTGGTCCCATGTTTCATGAGCTGAAATAAAAGATCCCGACAATTTCCATACGCACAAAAAAACAGCTCTCTCAAATTTGGCGCACAAATTTGTTTTCATCCCTGATAGTGAGCATTTCTCCTCTGCCAAGATAATCCATCCACCTGACAGGTGTGGAATATCAACACTGATTAAACAGCATGATCATTACACAGGTGAACATTGTGATGGAGACAATAAAAGGCCATTCTAAAATGTGCAGTTTTGTCACACAACACAATGCCACACGTCTCAAGTTTTGAGGGAGCATGCTGAATGCAGGAATGTCCAACAAAGCTGTTGTCAGAGAATTGAATGTTCATTTCTCTACCATAAGCCACCTCCAATTTGTCAGTACGTCCAACGGGCCTCACAACCGCAGACCACGTGTAACCACACCAAACCAGGACCTCCATATCCGGCTTCTCCACCTGCGGGATCGCCTGAGACCAGCCACCCGGACAGCTGATGAAACTGAGGAGTATTTCTGTCTGTCATAAAGCCCATTTGTGGGGGAAAACGAATGCTGATTGGCTGGGCCTGGATCCCCAGTGGGTGGGATTCAATTACAATCTTGTCTCATCGCTGCAACTCCCCAACAGGGAGGCGAAAGTCGAGTGGCGAAAGTCGAGTCATGGGTTCTCCAAAACATGACCAGCCAAACCATGCTTCTTTTTTTTCTTCTTTTTTTTCTCCCCAATTTCGTGGTATCCAATTGTTAGTAGTTACTGTCTCATCGCTACAACTCCCGCACCGACTCGGGAGAGGCAACGGTCGAGAGCTATGCGTCCTCCGACACACAACCCAACCAAGTACGTCACTGCTGCTTCTTAACACAGCGCGCATCCAACCCTGAAGCCAGCCGCACCAATGTGTCAGAGGAAACACCGTACACCTAGCGACCTGGTCAGTGTGCACTGTGCCCGGCCCGCCACAGGAGTCGCTAGTGCGCGATGAGACAAGGATATCCCTGCCGGCCAAACCTTCCCTAACCCGGACGACGCTAGGCCAATTGTGCGCCGCCCCATGGGACTCCCGGTCACGGCCAGTTGTGACACAGCCTGGGATCGCACCCGGGTCTGTAGTGACGCAGTGGTCTAAGGCACTGCCTCTCAGTGCTAGAGGCATCACTACAGCTCCTGGTTCGATTCAAGGCTGTATCACAACCGGCTGTGATTGGGAGTTCCATAGGGCGGCGCACACTTGGCCCAGCGTCATCCGGCTTAGGGTTTGGCCGGGGTAGGCCATCATTGTAAATAAGAATTTGTTCTTAACTGACTTGCCTAGTTAAATAAAAATAAATAAATATTTTAAAAAGATGGCTGGAATGGTAGGAAAGTTTGCATGCTTCATCCGATTTCTCCCATCATCTGATTTCTCCCTCCACAAGTCTCCACTGGTGTATATACTGTGGTATAGGCTTGCACAACGCTCTTCCTGGAAACCTAGGATTTCAGGCCAACCCTAATTTTTTAGCACATCTGATTCTACTTATCAGCTGCTCACCAAGACCTTGGTCACGTTCCCCTGCTCAGACGTTGCATGCATCAACCAATGGTTGCATGTCATCAGCTGTGCAGTCGGCCGCCAGACTGCTATAATATATGATGTGGTTAGTTGATTCGTAAAAAGTGGAGGCTGTTGGGAGGAGCTATAGGAGGAGGGGCTCTATATAATAGCTGGAATGGAAAACCTGGAAAGGAGTCAAACGTGTTTGATACCGTTCCATTGATTCCATTCCAGGCATTACAATGAGCCCGCCCTCCTATAGCTCCTCCCACCAGCCGCCACTGTATGTAAGATACCTATCCAGGCATTGTAAGATCTGGTATGCGTCAGCAACGTCTGAGCAGGGAAACACAACCTTTAACTAGCTGAATCAGGTATGTTAGGTTAGGGTTGGACTCAAGGAAGACGGTTGGGCAGCCCTGCTGTAGTAGATGATGGAAATATTTGTTTCTCCCCTACTCACCACCAGTTCAGAGAAACGTGCGTGCAGTTCCTCGGCCGGGGGCATGGGGGCACTGAACTCCAGCAACTGCAGGGGCACGCTGTCCTTCAGGTTGATCTCCGGGGGCTCGCTGCTGCCAAAGCAGCACAGGAACCCCAGGGCGGGGCGCGTCCGCTTCCGCGGGGGCATCGTGGACCACCGGAGAGTAGGGGACGAGAGGGGTAAGGGGGGGGAGTAAAGGGGTGGTGAGGCTGCTATCTAGGGGGCATGATCTGAAAGACAAGAGAGAAAGGGAGGTAAGGCTAGAATTAGGGCTAAACAATCCCAGAGGGTGGCTTGTCATGGCAACATTGTGAGTTGCATCATTGTTGAGAACTTCACAGCCTGAAATACGCAAAGATATAGTCCTGTACAATCACAGAACCTCCTAAGGAGTAACAAAAAGAAACAGGCATAACAATATATGGATACTGTGATTCAATATTACAGCCTCATCTGCCATCATGTTGATAGCCATATCCTCTTCCCTGACTCGCCTTTTATATTTTCTTTCCAATTTGTTGTACTGGTATGTAATGGGACACAAGGTTTGCCAGATCTTCCCCTAACAATATCCCTAGGTAAGCAGGTTACAGTAGGTTGCCATAAACCCGTGAATGAAGGGCCAGCGGGAAAGTAAAAAGTGAAGAAGGCTTCCCTTCCAGAAAACCCTCTCACTCTGAGCCAAGAATGAAGATGCGTTTCTTTCTATAAAACCACACTGAACCCCTCACCCATGTCCACTCAAGGGGCCATACTATTTTTCCCACCTTCTCGCTCTATCCATCCCTCCATTTTGCGCAGGGGGGGTATACGAGAAGGGATGGGCCACGGCGGCCTGAGATGCGGTCTGCAGGGACCTGCACCCGTCTCCTCGCCGTGCATTCGCATGGGCCCTATCTGGCCTTCTTCGACCACCTACAACGAGGCCTCTGTCTGTGTGGGGCGAGGGCGCAGGCAGCGGCACTAAAAGCTGGCCGTACCATGTTTGCTCCTTCACTCAAGCAGCACAAAAAAAGATGGGGATGGGGGAGGACAAGACGGGTAAAGGACTCTGTTTGCGCAGAAATGGGCTGGCTATACTCAATGACAGAGTCCAAAATAAGGGCTGATTTTTCAATGAGACTAGGCGACGGGAGGATTTCCGAGCTGCAGCGATTAGAAAAGGAGATAGGTGGTCAGTGGCGTATGAATGCTTACTCCCATACCGGTGTTGTACAAGTAGGCACAGACGCACACGCACGCATGTATTTATAATCATTCACAAAGCATAATAATCTATAAGCATTTATAAGACACAACATTGGCACACTATTCCCTGTACAGTGCGTTACTTTTACCCAGAGGCCAAGTCTCATGCATCTCTCTTGCAGGTTCCCTAAGCGTTTTCTCAACGTAGGAGTGAGTTTCCAGTGCAATCTCTAAAAAATATATGGTAGCCAACGCACTGTAAATTCTTTATGAATATGCTCCTTTCTCAACAGAGTCTGAGGTGGGAAAAAAGCGACGGAAAAAAAACCTTGGTTTCTCTCGTTCTTTCTCTCATTTGTTTTTCAACCTCCTACACCCGCTCTCTCTTTAAAAGCAAATTAAGAAACATTACAATAGTGACTGAAACAGAAGCAAGGTGGTCAGGCACTCAGGAAGAATCAATGTTTTCCATAGAGTCCATACAAATGATATGGTAATCAACATAATGTAGTTTGCCAATGAGAAATAACAGACTTGCTCTGACCCTCCTAAGTAAAAAAAATATTTGTGTGTATGTGTGGCTGTGCTCAATGTGTCTTTGTAGGTTTGCAAGCCAGTACATCAATGTGTACTGGTTTATACATTATACAGTATGTGCGAGTTTGACATTGCATCTGTGTGTTTGTGGATGTGTGTGTGTTTGTACAGGCACAAACACTTGGGCACACACACACGGGTACAGACATAAACAGACAAGAAAACAGACAAACAGGCAAACAGACAAGCCACAAACATTCGCAGGGGAGGTGTGACATTCCAACGCTATCAATGACCCCATGGAAACCACCTGGTAGCAGCGTTGGGCTAGCGCTGTCTTAATGTTACTCAGGCGTTTACATCAGCTTTGCAGTCAGGTAAGGGCAATTCCACGGCAACGGAATTGCGCTGAGACTGATTTTTGACTTAAAATGTATGCCAATCAAAGACCATTGATTTCAAAGTTTAACAAACCATACAACTCTACGCACAAGGACTACTTTTAACCATTTATATTGAACATGTTACAAAAACACATTTAATGAAAGAACTGTGCAGATGCAAGGTTTAGTAACAGAATTTCTATAAAATCTGTTTTTGTGTCCACATTTTCTAAAAACTCGGCTGTGACATGACACAATGACTGGTTATTGTGTGAAGGGGATTGACACATGGTAACGGAATTGCTGTAACGGAATTTCATCATGGGTTCCTGATCTGTACTACACATAAATGTATAATTATGGATATTAATATAATTCTCTTCATGGTGATGTATCCTAAATAGGTACACAAAGATATATATATGCAATATCCTCTTTTGCATTTTGAGGTATTATTCTACACACTGGCTATTATTTTAATGTGCTCTGCCCCCAAGCAAGACCAAATTTGGTTAGTCCGGACGTGACCAAATCTGAACCAATCATAGATGTCTATAGTACAGTACTTTAGAATTCAGTATAGTTCAGTACAGTAGAGTGTTGTTCATTACAGTACAGTATAGTTCACTACAGTACAAGACATTATAGTGCACTCAACTCTAGTCTGCTTTACTGTGTACAGAACTATATTGTACTGTATAGTACTGAACTATACATTTCTTTACCATACTCTACTGTGCTGTACTGTCCAAACTTGTGAACCCAACTGTGGTTTGTGACTACTATGATTTCGCACTGTAGTCAATTCAACTGCAGAAATTACGTTAGCAATTTTGCTGGAAATTCCGTTACCGATTTGGTCACGAAATATCGAGTTTGAATAACTGAATAATTAATAAAACAAATTACATCAGTAAAAACACTATAACTAATTGGTAGGTCTACCTTTGTGTGTTACTTCTGTGAACGAATATGTTAAAGATATGTGGGTTTTTGGTAAGAGAATGTCAAAGAACAAGGCAATGTTTTTTTAAACTTAGAAACATTTATCAAAAACTAAATATAAGTGTTGATATTAGTTGGCAGGGGACTTAACAGCCCTTTTCTATCTGTTTGACCAGAAATCAAAGTCTATGCATATTCCTAATTTTAGAATGGATAATGTTTGAAAAATGTATTTATATGCCATTAATTTCTCAAAAAAAGACTCTTAGCTTTCATTTGACACACAATTTGACATGCTTCTATGAACTTCAACTGTTCATGCTCATGGGTCCTTCTACATAGAAATTACCATAGTGTTAGCCTTGCCAGCCTCTTCCATCAATCTGCAAGCTTATCTGTCTGTCAATGGGGACAGGGTCTTAAAAGGGGCAATTTGGGATAGCTTAGAAATGCCTCACGAGTTTAATTCAACGGTCAGACTTTATCAGAACACAGAATATCTTGTTTTACTCTATTTTTGTAAATAAAAACTATAGCTTTAAAGCATGGTTAAAACTATAATTTTGTTATCCTGGATGGTCAGTCCTTGCATCCATTGCTGCGTCTCTCAATTTGAGAGTGGTTACATTTCTCCAATCGCTTCCATCAGCTGTTCAACCAAAATTCCCTGGCTGGTCATGTAATACTTCCCACTGGAGACAGGAAGTCCTGCATCTAGCCGTCCTCCTGCTTCCATTTGCCACTCTCCCCCTCTGTTTTCAACTGTAAATGAAGTGAAAATGTCACAAAAATCCCAGATTTCCCTTTTAAATAAATGTTGACACACATCCCATAAAGCAGGACTTAATACACTGACCAGATGTGACCATACATCACATGTCAACTGCCACCAGAGTCGTTCATCTGCAGGCCAGGGTAGCATTTTCTGTCAACTAAACTGAGCTGGGACATGCAAAAAACATCCCTTCTCTATCCCTGTGATGAATAACGATGAGTGTCCTTGAGATCTCTCCAAGCTGTGCGTCTGTGCGTGTATGTGCAGGTGCGTGTGTCATGAACGAGTGTATGAAAGAAGAAATTATAAGCATATGACTGTGTGTGTGTGTGTGCGAACGTGCATGAAAGAGTGTATGAAAGCAGAAAAAGTGTGTGTCCATGTGTGAGCGCGTGTGTGTTGAGAAAGTACACTGAGTATACAAAACATTAAGAACATCTGCTCTTTCCATGACATAGACGGATCTAGTGAATCCAGGTGAAAGCTATGATCCCTTATTGATGTCACTTGTTAAATCCCCTTCAACGGGTGTAGATGAAGGGGGGGAGACAGGTTAAAGAAGGATTTTAAGCTTTTAGACAATTGAGACATGGATTGTGTATGTGTGACATTCAGAGGGGGAATGGGCAAGACAAAATATCTAAGTAACTTTGAATGGGGTATGGTAGTTTTATTTTATTTCACCTTTATTTAACCAGGTAGGCTAGTTGAGAACAAGTTCTCATTTACAACTGCGACCTGGCCAAAAATAAAGCAAAGCAGTTCGACACATACAACAACACAGAGTTACAGGTAAGATAAGGGAGGTAAAGGCAATAAATAGGCCATGGTGGCGAAGTAATTACAATATACCAATTAAACCCTGGAGTGATTGAGGTGCAGAAGATGAATGTGCAAGTAGAAATACTGGGGTGCAAAGGAGCAAGATAAATAAATACAGTATGGGGATGAGGTAGTTGGATGGGCTATATTACAGATGGGCTATGTACAGGTGCAGTGATCTGTGAGCTGCTCTGACAGCTGGTGCTTAAAGCTTGTGAGGGAGATATGAGTCTCCAGCTTCAGTGATTTTTGCAGTGCGTTCCAGTCATTGGCAGCAGAGAACTGGAAGGAAAGGCGGCCAAAGGAGGAATTGGCTTTGGGGGCGACTAGTGAGATATGCCTGCTGGAGCGCGTGCTACGGGTGGGTGCTGCTATGGTGACCAGTGAGCTAAGATAAGGCGGGGCTTTACCTAGCAGAGACTTGTAGATGACCTGGAGCCAGTGGGTTTGGCGACGAGTATGAAGCGAGGGCCAGCCAACGAGAGCGTACAGGTCGCAGTGGTGGGTAGTATATGGGGCTTTGGTGACAAAACGGATGGCACTGTGATAGACTGCATCCAATTTGTTGAGTAGAGTGTTGGAGGCTATTTTGTAATTGACATCGCCGAAGTCGAGGATCGGTAGGATGGTCAGTTTTACAAGGGTATGTTTGGCAGCATGAGTGACGGATGCTTTGTTGCAAAATATAAAGCCGATTTTAGATTCAATTTTGGATTGGAGATGCTTAATGTGAATCTGGAGAGAGAGTTTACAGTCTAACCAGACACCTAGGTATTTGTAGTTGTCCACATATAGTAGTTGTCCACGCATGTAGTTGTCCACGTAGTTGGTGCCAGATGCACCGGTTTGTGTCAAGAACTGCAACGCTGCTGGGTTTATCACACTCAACAGTTTCCTGTGTGTAACAAGATGGGTCCACCACCCAAAGGACATCCAGCCAACTTGACAACTGTGGGAAGCAATGGAGTCAACATGGGCCAGCATCCCTGTGGAACGCTTTCGACACCTTGTAGAGTCCCGGCAAATTAAGTCTGTTCTGAGGGCAAAAGGGTGCAACAACTGAATATTAGGATGGTGTTCCAAATGTTTGGTATACTCAGCGTATAAGCATATTAGTGTGTGTGTGTGTGTGGTGTATTTGCATGAACAAGTGTATGAAAGCAGAAAGTATGTGTGCATGTGGGTGTGTGAGTGTAAGCACATGATCAAGTGTATGAAAGGAGAAATTATAAGCACATGAGTGTGTGTGTGTGTGTATACTATATCTCCAGCCTCCTAGAGAGGACCACGTGCGGTCAGTCTTCACTCAGCAACAGTCCCCCTGGCTCTCTTCCAACCATGCCCAGGAAAAGTAGGCCAAGACATGCACTCACATACACGTGTGTACACTCTTTCCCCAGCTGTGTGTGTGTGAGTGAGTGAGTGAGTGAGTGAGTGAGTGAGTGAGTGAGTGAGTGAGTGAGTGAGTGAGTGAGTGAGTGAGTGAGAGAGAGAGAGTATGTGTTAATATCCCCAATAGCTGCTCATCCTTCTATATGATCAGTTTCTGCTTCCAAATAATTCACTCTTTCATTTTCTGTTTCATCTCTCTTCCTCTTCTCTCCCTCCCCTCCTCCTTCTACTGTTACATCTTTCTTTAGGGGTTAGAATTGTAACTCCCCCCGCCATTACCCTCTTCTAACAATAACTTATGTATTTTTTAGACCTCCCTTCTCTTTCTTGTATTGCCGGTTTCGTCTGTTTCCCCATTTCAGGCACTGTCTCTTGTCTCTTCTTGTCATTCTCCATCAGTCTTCCCTCAACGTATTCTTCCTCAAATACTGTCATTTATTTTCATACCACTCTATTTTCTTTTTCTCTCACTGATCTTAACCTTTGGCAATCCCACTTCTCTCTCTACATCTCCTTCTGCTTTTTTCCCCATTTCCTTTTTGTTTCTACCTCTCGCAGTCATTCCTTTCCATTCCTCCTCTCTGGTTTCTCGTCTCATCTCTCTCTCCGTCCCCCTCCCCCTCTCTCTCTGCCATTTTGTGTCAGTGAGCTGTCAATCCAGCAAGGCTCACACGCACTCCACATTACCACAACTCCACCCATCCACATCAAGCCAACTCTCAGTCAAAATACTCCCTAGATTCCAGGTTTAAAAAAACCAAACAAACCTCATTGAAAAGCCTGCCTTAGTATCATCCGCACTGATGCTGTTCGTCAACACGCAATCTACACCGTTGGCTCAGTAAGCTAAAGGGAGGATCTTGAGAACCGCCCGCCTTTCCGTCATCATTTTCTCAAGGTAGAAATCGCATGAAACCATCTCGCTCACATTCTGTTTCACTGACATGTGTAGTAAAAGGAAACGTGAATATAGCAGTCAGTCTGCCCGACCATACTACCAAAAATGATAAACTGACCCAAGAGCAGGGTCTGTGGTCCCGTGTGTCTCAGCTGGTAGAGCATGGCGCTTGCAACACCAAGGTTGTGGGTTCGATTCCCATGGGGGACCAGTAAAAAATGTTTACACACTACTGTAAGTCGCTCTGAATAAGAGCATCTGCTAAATTACTAAAATGTAAATGTCTAGCAATGGCTTTATACAACACGTTTAAATACAACCCACGTGATGGCAGTCTAGCTCAGAAACAAGGGGAGAGTATGAGCAAGCCTGCCTGCACACCTTTCTGTCTTTCCCTACATGCGCGTGTGTCACTCACGGCGACACAATATTCTCTAGAGTGCAACTCACAGGGGATCATATATACAATGCCTTCAGAAAGAATTCATACCTGTTGACTTTTTGCACATGTTCTTGTGTTACAGCTTGAATGCTAAATGGATTCAATACTTGTTTTTACCCATCTACACACAATACCCCATAATGACAAATTGAAAACATGTTTTTAGAAATATACAGATACACCAGTGGAGGCTCCTCAGAGAAAGAAGGGGAGGACCATCCTCCTCAGTAAAATGTCATAAAAATTAAAACAGTGAAACACAAAAAAAGTTGTTTTGCAATGAAGGTCTATAGTAACTTCAACAGCACTCTCTGGGGTTGCGCCATAGTGTAGCCGGAGGACAGCTAGCTACCGTTTTCCTCTGGCTACATTGACTTCAATACAAAACCTAGGAGGCTCGTAGGCCTCCCCCCTTTCCATAGACCTACATATTAATTATGACCACTTCCGGAGGATGACCTCCAACCAATCAAATATTTTGCAGAATGAACTGACGTTGTCCATCCAATCATATGATTAGGATCGGAGAATGAACATACTGTAGTGTGTTATATTTACAGCTAAGCCCCCTCCTGTTACCTGATTAAGAGGTGATGACAACTCCACTCCACTATCATTGTCAACTCTCTCCTGACATGAAATGAAGCCACGTCACGTGCCCCCTCGTCCATTGGCACATTGAATGTTTCCTCTCCAAGCACTGTGAGTACCCCTATCAATTCTCTCTCATTACTGTATGTAAAGTCAATCACATACACAAACAGAATCACATTATCACCAACTGGCAAGTGTCTTCACTGACATTTTCAACCTCTCCCTATCCGAGTCTGTAATGCCAACACACCATCATCCCAGAAACCCTAGATCCACTCCAATTTGCATACCGCCCCAACAGATCAACAGATTATGCAATCTCCAATGCACTCCACACTGCCCTTTCCCACCTGGACAAAAGGAACACCTATGTGAGAATGCTATTCATTGACTACAGCTCAGCGTTTAACACCATAGTGCCCTCAAAGCTTATCAATAAGCTAAGGTCCCTTGGACTAAACACCTCCCTCTGCAGCTGGATCCTGGACTTCCTGACGGGCCACCACCAGGTGGTGAGAGTAGGTAACAACACATCCGACACGCTGATCCTCAACACAGGGGCCCCTCAGGGGTGCGTGCTCAGTCCCCTCCTGTACTCCCTGTTCACTCATGACTGCACGGCCAGGCACTACTCCAACACCATCATTAAATTTGCTGATGACACAACAGTGGTAGGCATGATCACCAACAACGACAAGACAGCCTATAGGGAGGTCAGAGACCTGGTCGTGTGGTGCCAGGACAACAATCTCACCCTCAACGTGATCAAGACAAAGGACATTATTGTGGACTACAGGAAAAAAGAGGACTGAGCACGCCTCATTCTCATTGACAGGGCTGCAGTGGAGCAGGTTGAGAGCTTCAAGTTCCTTGGTGTCCACATCACCAACAAACTAACATGGTCCAAGCACACCAAGACAGTCGTGAAGAGGGCACGACAAAACCTATTCCAGCTCAGGAGACTGAAAAGATTTGGCATGGGTCCTCAGATCCTCAAAAGGTTCTACAGTTGCACCATCAAGAGCATCCTGACTGGTTGCATCACTGCCTGGTATGGCAACTGCTCGGCCTCCGACCGCAAGGCACTACAGAGGGTAGTGTGAACGGCCCAGTACATCACTGGGGCCAAGCTTCCTGCCATCGAAGGACCTCTATACCAGGCGGTGTCAGAGGAAGGCCCTAAATTTGTCAAAGACTCCAACCACGCTAGTTATAGACTGTTCTCTCTGCTACTGCACGGCAAGCAGTACCGGAGCGCCAAGTCTAGGTCCAAGAGGCTTCTAAACAGCTTCTACCCCCAAGCCATAAGACTCCTGAACATCTCCTCAAATGGCTACCCAGACTATATGCAGTGCCCCCCCAACACCCCCTCTTCTACACTGCTGCTACTCTCTGTTGTCATCTATGCATAGTCACTTTAAGAACTCAACCTACATGTACATACTACCTCAAATAACCGGTGCCCCTGCACATTGACTCTGTATTGGTACCCCCCTGTATATAGTCTCGCTATTGTTATTTCACTGCTGCTCTTTAATTACTTGTTACTTTTATCTCTTATCTGTTTTTTTTAAACTGCATTGTTGATTAGGGGCTCGTAAGTAAGCATTTCACTGTAATGTCTACACCTATTGTATTTGGCGCATGTGACTAATACAATTTGATTTCATTTGATTGTAACACATCAATGATTTACTCCTTGATTAGACTAACTCACTCTTAGCTCTTTTGTCTAACTGTGTAGTGTGTTGTGTTATTGTTTTTTCTCTTCCCAGTCAAGTCCTGCACTGAAATCAAGCCTCTGAACACCCGAACTCAAGTCTCATACCCTCATTCAATCCCTGTGATCCCTTCCCAACACTGTGTAAGTAGCCCTCTCATTTCCATTCCCCATAATATTGTACTATAAATGTCTTCATTAAATGCTTTTGGTTAAAATAATTAGTCTTTGAAACACACTGTCGTCTCCATGTGGTCCTAGCCTATACCATTGTCATAACTCTCCTGTGACGATGTGAAAGATCAGGTTACCGTGGGTCCGCTCTACAGCGTGCTCTCTCTCGTAGAGGAGTGCGGCAAGTCGACTGTTTTATGGCAGTCATCAAATACGCTGCCTCTATGCTCTGTAGTGTTCGAGATTGGAATGTAAACTGTGGAACACAGAGAGACCCTTGGACATCAAAGATTTGAATAATTAAACAATATTTCTAATTTTGATAATGTGGGAGTGGTAGGTGGGCACTTAAGGGACAGTCATGATGAGTGTGTTTCATTTGGTGATCTCGTGAAGGACAGGAAACACTCATTACTGTGTCTTTGGTTGTGTACTCTTCTTAATTATGGGGTTGTCATCTAAATATTGTGAAACGTATGTGATTAAACATGAAGCTATTTGTGAAAAGATGTAATGTGATGTTAACCTTCTAAATGAGAAAATAAGGGTTTTCATATAAAGTTAAGCAAATCAGTGGTCACACCTTGAGCATAGACATTACGTCGGCGTCATGGACTTCCCTTTTCTCAGAAGTATATAAAACCTACTCCTGACGAAATGTATATTCGACCAGAAAATATGGAGCTGTCGCTACATGTTGGAATGGTGGAGAAATCTACAAACTGAAGTCAAACAACGCCGGGACGGAGTCCCCACGTTGAAATGTCTACCCCTCTATAGGCCCAGGAGACCAGACAGCGTGTAGTGTTGGAAATGGTTAAATTGAGACTATCGATCACTACAGAATAAGAGCAAATCCTAGACGTAGAATACGAGAATACCGACAACCGCGGAAGCATCTATTCTATGCAACGACCATGTGTACGCCTGACGTATCCATTACAACAGACACTATCCAGAGCCGCTGAGAAAGCTACAACCACGAAAGACATTGTGACTTCTGGGGAAGTTAACCAGAGACTCTCTGATGAACTGACTCTCCAGCAGATGGACCGGTGATTCCAACAGAGAAGACAACAACAACATATGGGCATAAATACACTGCTCAAAAAAATAAAGGGAACACTTAAACAACACAATGTAACTCCAAGTCAATCACACTTCTGTGAAATCAAACTGTCCACTTAGGAAGCAACACTGATTGACAATAAATTTCACATGCTGTTGTGCAATTGGAATAGACAACAGGTGGAAATTATAGGCAATTAGCAAGACACCCCCAATAAAGGAGTGCTTCTGCAGGTGGTGACCACAGACCACTTCTCAGTTCCTATGCTTCCTGGCTGATGTTTTGGTCACTTTTGAATGCTGGCGATGCTTTCACTCTAGTGGTAGCATGAGACGGAGTCTACAACCCACACAAGTGGCTCAGGTAGTGCAGCTCATCCAGGATGGCACATCAATGCGAGCTGTGGCAAGAAGGTTTGCTGTGTCTGTCAGCGTAGTGTCCAGAGCATAGAGGCGCTACCAGGAGACAGGCCAGTACATCAGGAGACGTGGAGGAGGCCGTAGGAGGGCAACAACCCAGCAGCAGGACCGCTACCTCCGCCTTTGTGCAAGGAGGAGCAGGAGGAGCACTGCCAGAGCCCTGCAAAATGACCTCCAGCAGGCCACAAATGTGCATGTGTCTGCTCAAACGGTCAGAAACAGACTCCATGAGGGTGGTATGAGGGCCCGACGTCCACAGGTGGGGGTTGTGCTTTCAGCCCAACACCGTGCAGGACGTTTGGCATTTGCCAGAGAACACCGAGATAGGCATATTCGCCACTGGCGCCCTGTGCTCTTCACAGATGAAAGCAGGTTCACACTGAGCACATGTGACAGACGTGACAGAGTCTGGAGACGCCGTGGAGAACGTTCTGCTGCCTGCAACATCCTCCAGCATGACCGGTTTGGCGGTGGGTCAGTCATGGTGTGGGGTGGCATTTCTTTGGGGGGCCGCACAGCCCTCCATGTGCTCGCCAGAGGTAGCCTGACTGCCATTAGGTACCGAGATGAGATCCTCAGACCTCTTGTGAGACCATATGCTGGTGCGGTTGGCCCTGGGTTCCTCCTAATGCAAGACAATGCTAGACCTCATGTGGCTGGAGTGTGTCAGCAGTTCCTGCAAGAGGAAGGCATTGATGCTATGGACTGGCCCGCCCGTTCCCCAGACCTGAATCCAATTGAGCACATCTGGGACATCATGTCTCGCTCCATCCACCAACGCCACGTTGCACCACAGACTGTCCAGGAGTTGGCGGATGCTTTAGTCCAGGTCTGGGAGGAGATCCTTCAGGAGACCATCCGCCACCTCATCAGGAGCATGCCCAGGCATTGTAGGGAGGTCATACAGGCATGTGGAGGCCACACACACTACTGAGCCTCATTTTGACTTGTTTTAAGGACATTACATCAAAGTTGGATCAGCCTGTAGTGTGGTTTTCCACTTTAATTTTGAGTGTGACTCCAAATCCAGACCTCCATGGGTTGATAAATTTGATTTACATTGATCATTTTTGTGTGATTTTGTTGTCAGCACATTCAACTATGTAAAGAACAAAGTATTTAATAAGAATATTTCATTCATTCAGTTATTTTAATGTTCCCTTTATTTTTTTGAGCAGTGTATATACATTGTAATTATTTTCGAATTATTTATTTTCGAATGTGCAAAGTATTAGCATTTCAATGCATATAATTATCAACTGTGTGTAGTGAATCCATTTTATCTTTCCCACTCTTTATCTGTCCCCACCCCTTTCCATTGTCTACCAAGCCGTCATACCGGATTAGCCCACTAGGGACTTAAATGCATTGTGTTAGTAACCAATAACTATATTGTTTGTTTATGTAATTCTGTGATTTGATTAGTTAGTTAGTAAATAAATAATTAAACCAATTTGTATATCGCTGATTCATTATGGAGACTAGGGTTCATGCAGATATCCAAGGGTTTGCGACATTCAGATATGAGACTGAAGAGGTAATAATGATACATTAATAGAAGACTAATCGATAAGATGTGAAAATATCTGAAGAGTCTATTCGGGAAATAGAGACTCTAAACATTTTCCCGTAGCGCCCCGTCTTCCTAGTTAATTAAACGTTTACATGATTAGTTTAATCACATAATAATAATTACAAATAGAGAATTGATTTGATAACAGTCTTCATATTTAATGATAGTCAGACACAACACCGTTGATCTCCCATCCTCCTCAATTTTCAAGTCACCAGCCTCCACTGACATGTACACACCCTGGAGCAGAGAGGTGCATGCTGGTTGCTCTGCGTTTGATTGCTCCAGAGAGCAGAAGAAGTGATAAGAGAAGGATGAGAGGGAGGGACACTGGGCGAAAAGGGTCCATATCAGGGGATATAAAAATATATACGCAATATGCAACAATTTCAAAGATTCTACAGTTCTTTTAAGGAAATCTGTCAATATTAATAAATATTCATTAAGCCCTAATCTATGGATTTCAGATGACTGGGCAGGGGCACAGCCATGGTTGGGCAAAGGCATACCCACTTGGGAATCAGTGTCAGGTGTGTGAGTACTGGTAGTGAAGTCAGGTGCAGGAGAGCAGAGATTTGTGAACAGGTGCACACTTTATTGAGGCAAAAGTGCAAAACGACCAAACCAGTCACAAGAATTATGTTTAACAATAAACATCTTCGTGAAATACCACGGAAAAAACAAACCAGTTTTGCGTGTCAACAACAAACACGTAACACAAACAATCTTACACAAAGACATGATGGGGAACAGAGGAATACATACTTGTAGATTGATTGGGGAATGAAAACCAGGTGTGCAGGGAACAAGACAAAACAAATGGATACATGAAAAATGGAGCGGCGATGACTAGAAAGCCGGTGACGTCGACCGCCGAACGCCGCCCGAACAAGGAGAGGAGCCGACTTCTGCGGAAGTCGTGACAGTCAGGCCCACCTATTGCGGAGCTAGGCCCAGCCAATCAGAATTAGTTTTTCCCCACAAAAGGGCTTTATTACAGACAAAAATAATCTTCAGCGCCCCTTCCCCCTCAGACGATCCAACAGGTGAAGAAGCCAGATGTGGAGGTCCTAGGGTTGAGTGGTTACACGTGGTCTGCGGTTTGCTATGCTAGTTGGATGTACTGCCAAATTCTCTAAAACGACGTTGGAGGAGACTTATGGTAGAGAAATTAACATTAAATTATCTGGCAACAGCTCTGGTGAACATTCCTGCATTCAGCATGCCAATTGCATGCTCCCTCAAAACTTGAGAAAGAACTATTGAAGAACTATTGGATATAAGAGCAATTATATCTTATATCCAATAGTTCTTCCCGGCTGTATGTAATAAGACTTAAGATTTCCTGGTGTAACAATGTAAGAAATAATACATAAAAAAACGAAATACTGCATAGTTTCCTAAGAACTCGAAGCGAGGCGACCATCTCTGTCAGCGCCATCTTATCCCCATTTCTGAGACTCATTTATATAATTATTTTGATGATACAGCAGTAGCAATACAAGGATATAACATCTATAGAAGAGACAGAAATGCTTATGGGGGAGGTGTTGCTGTAAATATTCAGAGCCATATCCCTGTAATGTTTAGAGAAGATCTTACGTAAAGTGTTATTGAAGTGTTGTGGTTGCAGGTTCACTTGGCACATCTAAAGACTTTTCTTTGGAGGTGTTGCTATAGGCCACCAAGTGTGAACAGTCAGTATCTAAATAATATGTGTGAAATGCTTGACAGTGTATGTGATGTAAACAGAGAGGTCTACATTCATAGGGACCTGAATATTTCCTGGTTTTCATCAAGCTGTCCACTCAAGAGAAAGCTTCTTACTGTAACCAGTATATGAAATCTTGTTCAGGTTATTAATCACTATTCTCAAATCTCTGGAAGAATGAAACAGGTTTCCTTCAAGAATTTCCCTGTATTTAGCGTCATCCATCATTCCTTCAATTCTGACCAGTTTCCCAGTGCCTGCAGATAAAAAACATCCCCACAGAATGATGCTGGGTTTGCGCCAGACATATCATTTTCCTTGACGGCCAAAAAGCTAAATTTCAGTCTCATCTGACCAGAGTACCTTCTTCCAAATGTTTGGGGAGTCTCGCACATGCCTTTTGGCGAACACCAAACATGTTTGCTTATTATTTTCTTTAAGCAATGGCTTTTTTCTGGCCCTCTTCTGTCTAGCCCAGCTCTGTGGAGTGTACGGCTTAAAGTGGTCCTATGGACAGATACTTCAATCTCCGCTGTGGAGCTTTGCAGCTCCTTCAGGGTTATCTTTGGTCTCTCTGTTGCCTCTCTAATTAATGCCCTTCTTGCCTGGTCCGTGAGTTTTGGTGGGCGGCCCTCTCTTGGCAGGTTTGTTGTGGTGCCATATTCTTTCCATTTTTTAATAATGGAATTAATGGTGCTCCGTGGGATGTTCAAAGTTTTGGATATTTTTTTAAAACCCAACCCTGATCTTTACTTCTCCACAACTTTGTCGCTGACCTGTTTGGAGAGCTCATTGGTCTTCATAGTGCCGCTTGCTTGGTGGTGCCCCTTGCTAGTGGTGTTGCAGACTCTGGGGGCTTTCAGAACAGGTGTATATATACACTGAGGTCATGTGACACTTTTCCACACAGGTGGACTTTATTTAACAAATGATGTGACTTCTGAAGGAATTGGTTGCACCAGATCTAATTTAGGGGCTTCATAGCAAAGGGTGTGAATACATATGCACGCACCACTTTTCATATATATATTTTTTTGACTTTTTTGAAACAAGTTTTTTTTTGTTCTTCATTTCACTCCACCAATTTGGACTATTATGTCCATTACATGAAATCCAAATAAAAAATCAATTTAAATGACATGTTGTAATGCAACAAAATAGGAAAAACACCAAGGGGGATGAATACTTTTGCAAGGCACTGTATAAGATCATACAAAACATTTTGCTGTGACTCTTATGTGGATGATGTAAAAAATATTTGTTGGTCTCATGTGATTAATGAGGAGCATCCAGACGCTGCACTTGATGAATTTAGGAAATGGCTTCTTCCAATTATTGATAAACATGCACCTTTTAAGAAACTGACTGTTAGAACTGTTAAGGCTCCATGGATTGATAATGAATTGAAAAACTGTATGGTTGAAAGAAATGGGGCAAAAGGAGTGGCAAATTGAGAAATTATGTGACTTAACTCAACAAAAAGAAGAAGAAACTGTATTTTGAAGCCAAGAACAATGATATAAAGAATGATGAAAACAACTTTGGAGTACTTTAAATTAAATTATGGGCAGACAGACAAATCTCTATCTTTCATCGAATCAGATTGCTTATTCATCACAAAACCCCATTTGATGTTGCAAATTATTTGAATTATTATTTAATTGACAAAGTGGGCAAACTTAGGCAGGAAATGCCAACAACGAACAGTGATCCATCATATTCATGCATAAAAAAACAGATAATGAAAAAAAAGCATTGCAAGTTTGAATTTTGTAAAGTCAGTGTGGGGGAGGTCGAAAAAATATTGTTAACAATCAATATTGACAAACCTCCTGGCATTGACAACTTAGATGGAAAGCTACTGAGGATGGTAGCTGACTCTATAGCCACTCCTGTCATAGCTTTAATCTGAGCCTGGAGGAAAGTCTTTGTCCTCAGGCCTGGAGGGAAGCCAAAGTAATTCTGCTACCCGAGAGTGGTAAAGCAGCCTTTACTGGTTCTAACAGCAGACCTATCAGCTTGCTATTTCTTTGTAAACAAATTAACAACAGACTTTCAGCACACTTATAGAGAAGGGCACTCAACATATACTGCACTGACACAAATGACTGATGATTGGTTGAAAGAAATTGATAAGAAGATTGTGGGAGCTGTACTGTTAGATTTCAGTGCAGCCTTTGATATTATTGACCATAACCTGTTGTTGAACAACGTATGTTATGGCTTTTCAACCTCTCCCATATTGTGGATTCAGAGCTATCTATCTAATAGACCTCAAACGGTTTTCTTTAATGGAAGCTTCTCTAATGTCAAACATATATAGTGTGGTGTACCGCAGGGCAGCTCTCTTGGCCCTCTACTATTTTCTATTTTTAACTGTGACCTGCCACTGACATGAAACAAAGCATGTGTGTCCATGTATGCTGATAATTCAACCATATACGCACAGCTAATGAAGATACTGAAACCCTTAACAAAGGTCATGGTCAAAACATATAGATTCAATGGCTGTAAAGATGGGGAGAGGTCTGTCTGTAATAGAGATGCTCTGCATTTTTGACACCACACTCCAAAAAGCAAGTTCTGCAGGCTCTAGTTCTGTCTAATCTTGATTATTGTCCAGTCGTGTGGCCTAGTGCTGCAATGAAAACCTAAGCTGTGTTCGAATACTCATACTAACATACTGTATACTACATACTTAATGAGTATATACTACATACTATTAGTTAATTTTAGTATACTGTAAATTACCTGTATTCTTTCAGTTGAGCGTACTAAGCGCTTCGCCTGTCTACCGGAAGTTGATGCTGTTGCTATGCAACCTCTTGCTAGCCTGTTAGCATAACAAATTACTAACTAGACATCTTACGACTTCGGGTGTGTTCGTAAATTCAATCTGGAGTGCCAGAGTGCCCTCTGGGTAAATTCAGAGCGTTTCGCTCTCGGAGTGTTCAGAGTAGGGATGATCCGAGTGTTCTGACCTCACAATGGCAGTCAAGCACCCAAGCTAACTGGCTAACTACTTCCAGATACAAATGAGAGAACACCTCACCCTGACCATTTTACTCGCACTAGCAGAGCTGGTGAGGCTGTTTTAATGTTATCCAGAGTGATGGTGACTAACGGTGCTGCTGGCAACAATTTAATTATGCTTTTTTGCCAACGTTTACTGACCCAGGCCACATTCAATGGGTGTTGAGCGTTCGTAAATTCATCAGTTATTCTGCCATTTTCTTCAAATCTGAAAACGTTGTGAAGCCACACCCATTTTCGGAAGAATTGCATTATGGGCCCTAAAAGCACAGAAATAGTGTCCACTGCTTTTATACTTCGTACTTTGGCGAAAGTAGTATGACATCCGGGAACTTTTGACATACTAACTATATCCATACTATGACCAATAAGCATACTACATACTCAATTTACATCACAAATAGTATGGTTAGTACAGTTAGTATGAGTATTCGAACACACCTCTAGTTAAGCTGCAGCTAGCACAGAACAGAGCGTCACGTCTTGCTCTTCATTGTAATCAGAGGGCTGATATAAATAGTATGCATGCCAGTCTCTGTTGGCTAAGAGTTGAGAAGAGACTGACTACATCACTTCTATTTATAAGAAACAATGTGTTGAAAATCCCAAATTGTTTACAGAGCCAACTTACACACAGCTCTGACACACACACTTACCCCACCAGACATGCCACCAGGAGTCTTTTCACAGTCCCCAAATCCAGAACAAATTCAAGAAAGCGTACAGTATTATATAGAGCCATTATTGCATGGAACATCTCATATTGCTTAAATATACAGCAAACCTGGTTTTAAAAAACAGATAAAGCAACACCTAACGGCACAACTCCTCTCTCCTATTTGACCTAGATAGTGTGTGTGTATGTATTGATATACAGGCTACGTGTGCTTTTAAAAAAGGTCAATTCTGTTTATTTTTTATCCTGAAAAACTCCCCAGTCCTTAACGATTACAAGCATACCCATAACATGTTGTGTTGTGATTGAAGCTCTGGCTTTTTCTGGTCTGGGAGTACTGGTTGAGGTTGAGGGAGGGAGATAGAGAGAGACACACACACTATTCTTTGGATGTATATCATTACGTTTCTTCTTTTTTTTAAACACAGACACTTAATTACTATACAATACTGATACTCCCACATTGCCTACACAATACTGTAGGAGCGAACTACGCAGCAACCGAGACCCCCCACTGTCGAAGACAACACACACTCTCATTCATGTTTTTCTTTCCATCTATATGTCTTGCATTGTAAATGTGTTGTATGCTTTGGCAATACATAGTGCCTGAATGTTGTGCCAATAAAGCAAGTTTGAATTGAAAAGAGGAGAGAGAAAGAGAGCAAGAGAGACTGTCATGGTGAGACAGAAAGGCAAGACACTGACCACACATTGTTCTAGCCCTGATAAAGAATGTCAGTCTACAGGTTGCACTGGGGCGAGGAGGGTACAGGTGGCTTACGTAACCAAACAGTGGCGGGGAGGGGGGCTGTGCCTTGCTGGCACATGCAGGCCTATGTCAACAGAGACAGACATAGATTATGGGGTTGGCATGAGGTTGGCATAGGGGCTGGGAATGCAGCGCTAATTGACAGAACATGCTGGAGTGCACGCACCGCTGATGTTGATGGTAAACAACTGGTATTTATTTGTCTGTATGTGTGTATGTGTGTATGTATGTATGTATGTATGTATGTATGTATGTATGTATGTATGTGTGTATGTGTATATATGTATGTATATATATTATTTTACTGCTCTAGGGATGTAATTATTGTTTGGATAACCTTATTATTTTATTTTTTTAATTCACACTTTATGCGATGCGCAATGCAGAGCACACCAGAAGAAGAATTATCATTTAATTAACATAGTGAATTATTGTCATGTTTGTTTATGTGCCAATTAATCCCATAAAGGATGGGTTGCCAATTGGTGATTTGATAAGAAAATGTCATTCACTCATTCATTCGTTTGGTGCAGTATTCCCATGCCCCTAGTATTATGTGTATGTGGTGTATGTGTCAGACCTGGGCAGAAAATAGATGTATTTTGTAGTTTATTTGAAAATATCAACTTTTCAAGTACTCAAGGAAGTCGCTATGTTTTAAGTGAGAATAGGCATTGGTCTGAAGCCAAAAAATAAAGGAAATTCACATGAGCACCACAATGCCTATTCCACCCATGCTCTACCATGTCAGGGGCATTTGGCCGGCAATTCCCCAGACAGACATGCCCTCTCAAATGTACCTACCCCCCTTTTTACTGTCTGTCCATCCAATGACTAATGGATAAACCAATTCCTACCCTCTCTGGCTTGGAGCCAAATCTCTGGTCATGAATGGGCCACTGGAAACCTCTTCTCCCTTGGGACCCGCTACCTTTGTGTTCCACCCACTGAGGTCACTATGGGGCCCCTTGGGAAATCCTAACCCTACACATTACACATCAGTCTTCCCTGTCAGGGTCAGAGGCCAATGTTGTGCAGCTAATCCTCTAAGGTAATGCATCGGAGGCCAACGGGTACAGTCCTGGACATTTGGTACCGTGTGGAAAAAGCAGTTGGTAGAGCAAGGTGCTTGCAACACTAGGGTTCTGGGTTTGATTCCAGCTGGGGCCACCGATACGAAAAATGTCGGTGGCCGAAGTGTGCATGCAATCACTTTGGATAAAAGTGTCTGCTAGATGGCATGTGGACATGGCTAGCAATGACGAGCTCACATTACTGTATGTATGCATCACTGGTTTCTCAGAGCGGGTTTCATCAAGGGGATGAAGGCAGGACGAGGGAGTGGACGTTTTGGTGAAACTGGAACTATCGCTGAGGGTGACTCCAGCATTGTGGATGAGGCATTTGGACGCAAAATCACTACTTTAATGTTTCATAGAATGGACAAAATATAAATTAAACATTTAATGTCTGTGTCTATAGTAGCCCTTGCGGGGAGTGTATGCCCAAAAAGGCAGACTTGTACATATTGGCATGTTGAAGAAATAAAGCAAATTACTGGTTAAATAAAGCCTGCACTGCAACATGTACACCTTATGCTGGGCATACACTACACGAATTTGCCACGTTTTTTTGCTGTCCCAGATACATTTTCATGATCAGAGTGAAATCCAATGAACTTGGTCTAGGATCAGTACATCGGGACTCGTGTAGTTTGAGTGGGTCAAAGACGCGCCGATTATGGCAGGTTCCGTTCTCTAGACCCCTGTCGGATGTCCCGATACATTTTCTGTCAGATATCTTGGTCATGCATCTTGTAGAATGAGTGCCACAATGCGATTGGGAAAGGACTACTGCCAATAGCCAATGAGCACTCAGCGTTTGAGACCAAAACAATGACGGTGAAGAGGAAAGCAACGTGCGAACTGAGGTTATGGAAGACAGACTGATGGAGCAGTGGAGGGAACACAGCTGTCTTTTCAATATGAATTGTTTTATATTACCTTCAATTCCCTCTGTAGAATAGAAAGTCCATATTGTCCACTTATGCCCAACTGCCCACTTATGCCCATTTGCAGCTCCATATTCTGCGCCTCCGTCTCTTTTTTAATGTTTCTGCACATAATAATGTGGAATGTGGATCTTGCAGGGCAGGATCAACTAGGAAATAATTGTGTAATCATTTTAGATGTCGTGTAGTGTATGCCCAGCATTAAGGACAATTATGAAAGTGGTTTAATTTTAAAAAATGACAAACTTTCTCTGGCATGCTCAGGTTGACTTTCCCACAGAATCGCCACGAAACATTTGTACCACAAAAACTAAAACAACAAAAACGATAGGAAGGACGATGCGAAAACATGAGTGTTCAAGTTGGACGGGTTTAGGTGGCACAAAAGCCTTTAAATGTTTGCTCTGCAGTAGTTAAAGTAAATTAGGTGTGGCCTGTATGTTTACACTGAAACATTTCTTGGATGGATGTGACCATTTAAAGAGACCATTTTCGGTCAATGACAGGCCGGCCGGCGTCCTCGTCTGAAACAATGGGAAAAAGGATTTAGTTTGGACAATTCTGGAGGGGCCCTGTAGGGTTGTTGTGAACACTGCAGGCCAGGGTATTTTTCAATGTGTGCAACGTTAAATATTTTCCCTTTCACTTTAGGGCATGTGTGTGTAGGCTAAATCTGAGGGTGGTTAATTTTAGCAGTGATAGCATGACTCTTTTCCAGAAGTGTCTTGGTTACATTGAGTGGCACAACAACAAATCAATTCAACTAGTATTACACCAAAGTATTATATTAGAATCTTTAAAACATTTTATTCTAAGTTGACCTGAAATCAACAGGATGTTGTCCAAAAATATTTTGGAGTCTGCTCTGTCTATAGTTAAGGTACAGAGATTAGGTTATGCCCCAAGCTGCCTCTATGGCCCCCTGCCTCCACCCCTAGAATACCTCAGGGTTTTGAGTGACTGCTGATAAGGTTGTGTGACGTGCCTGTCTGCCCATATCTGTCCCGAAGGGCCTCTACCAGGATGAGCAAAGGATCTGAAGATTGGAAATTCTATCCTTCCCTCGTTCTTGCTCACTTTCTCCCTCAAACACTTCCTCTTCCCTTGATCAGATAAAGGAAAGCACGAAGAGGACTTGGTATTTGCTACTGAAAACCTATTCAACTGGCCAATTCAAAGGTATCCTTTCAGACAGTCTGCATCTTCTGGGATAGTAAAACCAGGTTCTACATCTGGAAGTGTACAACCTTTTAAAAACCGATTTTTTTAAGCGAAAAAAATAAGTGTTTCTTATCGGACAAGTCAATGTGGTCCTTCCCAGTTTCAGATCCATTTCTTTGAACAGTACAGTTCATCACTTTGGACTACAGTACCAAGTTTTTTTGAAATATAAGAGCAACATACAAAAAAAACCATGGAAACTACAGTAATAACTGGTCAATAGGCTACAATAATGTTTCCCTTAGGATTATTTTCCGCTGCTAAATGAATATAGGGAAACGCTGGGGTACTTGCACAGTTCTTAAATGTATTTAAGAAATCACGTATTTATTTCTGAAACAAGGTTTTCGAGAAAACGCCAGTTAATTTATGAATTTATGAATCCATACAGTTTTCTTTGAAAAGAAGCAATAGAGCTACAGTAAATAGATGGAAGGGGAACCGTTACACTCCACAGAAACAGGAAATCCACTTCAGAATGGTTCAAGAAAAGTTGACCATTATTACAGTGACTATTAATTGAAATAATTGTTAGCAGCTATTGCTGGATTGCTTCCAGACGTTCCCCCCCAAAATACGCAATCACATTTGGGTCGAGACATTTTTCATTTGCATTGCAGTTTATAAACAGATCCAGCTTTTGGTAGATCTAGGCCTTGCCAGAAAGAGACTATGGATAGAGAGGACACATTTCTATGAATGCACTCAAAGGATTACACTATTGCTATTGTATCCACTGATCTTTCATAATGGGCTTCCTCTGAGAGTTAGCTTGCGTCCCAAATGGCACCCTATTCCCTGTATAGTGTACCACTTTTGGCCATGGCACATAAATTCCGCTCTGTCATTTTTTTGCTATTAATCTGTTACAGAGAGATAGTTCTGCTTCCTAGGTTTCAGTCCAACATTTGTATGGAACAACAGCCTGACAATACTCTTAAGATAATTTGTTAAGACTCTCCTTCCGGTGGTTGGTTTGATCTAGTGGAGAGGTTGATGGTGGCAAGAGACAATGTCAAGGGGGTCAAAGTCCGAGTTCTGATGGTCATACAGTTGACCCACTTTGCATTGGCACAGTTGTTTCCCCCAAATAGACTGAATCACTGGGATATCTCTGCTATTAATACTGGAGCTATAGTAGAAAGGCAGGCACGCCGGCGTTCCATGGACCCTTACATTCCCACATATTAACAGGGCTCAGACTGAAACCCAATTCCTGTCATCCCTTTCCCTCAAATTCCAGAGTGCTCCCCTGCAGTGTGAAATCGATTTCTTATTTCTATTCTTATTTTGTCAGAGAAGGCATTACTGGCAGTCACCAGCCCTAGCTGGGCCAGAAACTAAAACATGGCACATGGAATCATGTAGTAACCAAAAAACTGTTAAACAAATCGAGATTGATTTGAGATTGAGATTCTTTAAATAGCCATCCTTTGCCTTGATGACAGCTTTGCACACTCTTGGCATTCTCTCAACCAGATTCATGAGGTAGTCACCTGGAATGCATTTCAATTAACAGGTGTGCCGTGTTAAAAGTTCATTTGTGGAATTTCTTTCCTTCTTAATGCGTTTCAGCAAATCAGTTGTGTTGTGACAAGGTAGGGGTGGTATATTTGTTAAAAAACCAAGTCCATATTATGGCAAGAACAGCTCAAATAACCAAAGAGAAATGACAGTCCATCATTATTTTAAGACATAAAGGTCAATCAATCGGGAACATGTAGGAACTTTGACAGTTTCTTCAAGTGCAGTCGCAAAAACCATCAAGCGCTATGATGAACCTGGCTCTCATGAGGACCGCCACAGGAAAGGAAGACCCAGAGTTACCTCTGCTGCAGAGGATAGAGTTACCAGCCTCAGACACATCAACATCAACTGCTCAGAAGAGACTGCGTGAATCTGGCCTTCATGGTCGATTTACTGCAAAGAAATCACTACTTAAGGACACAAATCAGAAGAAGAGGCTTGCTTGGACAAAGAAACATGAGCAATGGACATTAGATTGGTGGAAATCTGTCCTTTGGTCTGATTTGAGTCCAAATTTGAGATTTTTGGTTCCAACCGAAATGTCTTGGTGAGATGCAGAGTAGGTGAACGTATGATCTCCACATGTGTAGTTCCCACTGTGAAGCATGGAGGAGGAGGTGTGATGGTGTGGGTTTGCTTTGCTGGTGACACTGTCAGTGATTTATTTAGAATTCAAGGCACACTTAACCAGCATGGCTACCACAGTATTCTGCAGCGATACGCCATCCCATCTGGTTTGCGGTGAGAGGGACTATCATTTGAAATTACTTTAGGGCTCACGAGTGGCACAGCGGTCTAAGGTACTGCATCTCAGTGCTAGAGGTGTCACAACAGACCTTGGTTCGATCCCGACCGGCCGTGATCGGGAGTCCTATAGGGTGGCGCACAATTGGCCCAGCGTTGTCCAGGTTAGGGGAGGGTAGGCCGTCATTGTAAAATAAGAATTTGTTCTTAAATGACTTGCCTCATTAAATAAAGGTTAAAGAAAATACAAAATAACCCAACACAACTCCAGGCTGTGTAAGGGCAATTTGACCAAGAAGGAGAGTGATGGAGTGCTGCATCAGATGACCTGGCCTCCACAATCACCCGACCAATCGAGGTGGTTTGGGATGAGTTGGACCGCAGAGTGAAGGAAAAGCAGCCATTAAGTGCTCAGCATATGTGGGAAATCCTTCAAGACTGTTGGAAAAGCATTCCAGGTGAAGCTGATTTAGAGAATGCCAAGAGTGTGCAAAGCTGTCATGAAGGCAAAAGTTGGCTACTTTGAAGAATCTCAAATATAAAATATGTTGATTTGTTTAACACTTTTTTGGTTATTACATGATTACATTTGTTATTTCATAGTTTTGATGTCTTCACTATTATTCTACTAATGTAGGAAATAGTAAAAAAATACGAAAAACCCTTGAATAAGTAGGTGTCCGAACTTTTGACTGGTACTGTATGTGTGTGTGTGTATATATATACACTGCTCAAAAAAATAAAGGGAACACTTAAACAACACAATGTAACTCCAAGTCAATCACACTTCTGTGAAATCAAACTGTCCACTTAGGAAGCAACACTGATTGACAATACATTTCACATGCTGTTGTGCAAATGGAATAGACAAAAGGTGGATATTATAGGCAATTAGCAAGACACCCCCAATAAAGGAGTGGTTCTGCAGGTGGTGACCACAGACCACTTCTCAGTTCCTATGCTTCCTGGCTGATGTTTTGGGCACTTTTGAATGCTGGCGGTGCTTTCACTCTAGTGGTAGCATGAGACGGAGTCTACAACCCACACAAGTGGCTCAGGTAGTGCAGCTCATCCAGGATGGCACATCAATGCGAGCTGTGGCAAGAAGGTTTGCTGTGTCTGTCAGCGTAGTGTCCAGAGCATGGAGGCGCTACCAGGAGACAGGCCAGTACATCAGGAGACGTGGAGGAGGCCGTAGGAGGGCAACAACCCAGCAGCAGGACCGCTCCCTCCGCCTTTGTGCAAGGAGGAGCAGGTGGAGCACTGCCAGAGCCCTGCAAAATGACCTCCAGCAGGCCACAAATGTGCATGTGTCTGCTCAAACGGTCAGAAACAGACTCCATGAGGGTGGTATGAGGGCCCGACGTCCACAGGTGGGGGTTGTGCTTACAGCCCAACACCGTGCAGGACGTTTGGCATTTGCCAGAGAACACCAAGATTGGCAAATTTGCCACTGGCGCCCTGTGCTCTTCACAGATGAAAGCAGGTTCACACTGAGCACATGAGACAGACGTGACAGAGTCTGGAGACGTCGTGGAGAACGTTCTGCTGCCTGCAACATCCTCCAGCATGACCGGTTTGGCGGTGGGTCAGTCATGGTGTGGGGTGGCATTTCTTTGGGGGGCCGCACAGCCCTCCATGTGCTCGCCAGAGGTAGCCTGACTGCCATTAGGTACCGAGATGAGATCCTCAGACCCCTTGTGGCTGGAGTGTGTCAGCAGTTCCTGCAAGAGGAAGGCATTGATGCTATGGACTGGCCCGCCCGTTCCCCAGACCTGAATCCAATTGAGCACATCTGGGACATCATGTCTCGCTCCATCCACCAACGCCACGTTGCACCACAGACTGTCCAGGAGTTGGCGGATGCTTTAGTCCAGGTCTGGGAGGAGATCCCTCAGGAGACCATCCGCCACCTCATCAGGAGCATGCCCAGGCGTTGTAGGGATGTCATACAGGCACGTGGAGGCCACACACACTACTGAGCCTCATTTTGACTTGTTTTAAGGACATTACATCAAAGTTGGATCAGCCTGTAGTGTGGTTTTCCACTTTAATTTTGAGTGTGACTCCAAATCCAGACCTCCATGGGTTGATAAATTTGATTTACATTGATCATTTTGTGTGATTTTGTTGTCAGCACATTCAACTATGTAAAGAAAAAAGTATTTAATAAGAATATTTCATTCATTCAGATCTAGGATGTGTTATTTTAGTGTTCCCTTTATTTTTTTGAGCAGTGTATATATATTTGTACTTTCACCACTTTTTCTCCCCAATTTTGTGTTATGCAATTGGTAGTTACATCGCTGCAACTCCCCTACGGACTCGGGAGAGGCAAAGGTCGAGAGCCATGCGTCCTCCGAAACACGACCCTGCCAAGCCCCACTGCTTCTTGACACACTGCTTGCTTAACCCGGAAGCCAGCCGCACCAATGTGTCGGAGGAAACACTGTCCAACCGACGACCGAAGTCAGATTGCAGGCATCCGGCCCGCCACAAGGAGTCGCTAGAGCACGATGGGACAAGGAAATCCCGGCCGGCCAAACCCTTCCCTAACGACCCTGGGCCAATTATGAGCCTCCTCATGGGTCTCCCGGTCACGGCCGGCTGTGACACAGCCTGGGATCAAACCCGGGACTGCAGTGACGCCTCAAGCACTGCGATGCAGTGCCTTAGACCGCTGCACCACTCGGGAGGCTGGGGAAAAAATACACAGTACACCTTTTTTTGGCAGTGGTACAACTAAAGAGGGTGAAATCGAGAATCTCTAGTAGAGGGGAAAGACTTAGCATAATACTGAAATGTTCCTCAAACATTCATTCCCTCAAATGTTATGTTGTCTAGTCTCGATCCTGTTTGGAGGGAAGCGGACATTTCCATGGGCTGTGTCACCTAAACCACACAAGGTCTGGGAACCGCCGGACAGTCTTGGGTGGTAAAAGGCTTACGCTTGGACTCCAAATGAAACAAAAACATTGACTTAACAGCTAATAACCAATGACTTACATTTTTATAAATGCTAAAAACACTATCTGGTCCCGCTCTGCTATTTTCAGCAGATGCGTTTTGTCAGTTTGCTGTAGCAATGGCAGGTCTAAGGACTGTGTAGCCCCGGCTAGAATTTCTGGTTTTGAGGGGTTCCCATGAAACAAAGTGCCATAGACATGAGTGTAGTCTAGTCTGTGGACGTGAATGGTCTACGGCTCTGCGCACTCCATATTGCACATTGTTTATAGCTGTGCCACATCTTTGCGGGGTTCAAAGGTTAACAGCTGCAGCGCTTGTGGGTAATGTCTGGAATGTTCATCTTGGACCATTATAGCAGCATGCATGGTAATGGCTTCTGAAGGGGCTGGCTCTAAAATAGCCTCCAGTGAAGCTCTTCTCTGAATTGAGGCACTGTACAGTAGAGATATGCTTACACATCATAAGCCCCGAAAGTGTGTCACTGGCACAAATACAATGGCAGCCTTTTCACACACACGATGACGGTATTTCCTGTTAGCGGGCAATTCCACTGTGTTCCCCCTGCAGACAATCTAACTGTGAACACCCTAAAATACTGATACTGTAGCAACAGTAACAAATACATGTACACAGTAAAATGATAATACTATTATTTCAAGAGATGTACACATATTTAACAACTACATCGAAGATGACCGTCTTAGAAGTCTCTCTCTCGCTCTGCAAATGAGGACATAGTTTAATAAACCTCAACTGAGCAGCAGGATTGAGATGATTGAAAGCTGTTAGTCGCTCATTCTCCCGCCCACCCACTCCTCTAATCCTGGGAGAGTAGTTCATGCATCCGTAATGGATGACAAAAAAATGAAAACCTACGAGAGCTGACTGCAAAGGCCTGGCTGTAGCTCCTCATCTTTCACTAATGTCAAGCACTCAATCTTTCAGACAGGCCACTCTGCTTACGTGTGATTCTTTAGCTCATACAGAAAAATGCAACGGCATGTGTCTCTTTGCTTCAATCAAAACAGAGATGTAGCCTCGCAATATATTATCGAAGCCACGTTGCAACAAAAAAAGAACATTGCTCCAGCAGGGTGAAAATACACACTTGTCATTGGTCTCAAAATTGTTCAGCAAACAGACATCGTCTTAATTATTAGAATGAGCGTTCTTACGAGGCACAAAACAGTTCTTCTTCTGCAACTGAATCCCCATTAACATCTGAAATAGGATGGCCCATCTTTTCAAGCAAAAGAGGTTGTGGGATCCATTTGGAATTTTCCCCTCCAATAAACTATTGGGCCCGGGCAGAGCCACAACAGGTATCCCTAACTGATTCCACAGGTGGAAATGTGCAGGGCTGATGCATGATCAGATGCATGAACTTTAAATCACAGTGCTTTTGACGCTTGGGGGACTTATGAGCGGGATGAAGTCCTCTCACCGGGATAGCTGCAGCTGGGGAAAGGGGAAAGATGCAAGGCAGAGCCTCCCTAATTCTCTAAATGAGTAACTCCGGGGGGAAAGGAGAAAGAGTGTTTATGTTGGTGAGAGCGGTCATAAAGTATTGGTTTCCCAAGAGGGAAAATGTGTCACTGACAGTGCTTAGTATTCTTAAAGCCTTCCCAAACAGCATTGGCATTCCTGGGAGACCTTGCCACTGTTGGAGTTACACCCTGCAATCAAGCCTCAGGAAACAAAGCTACACAGTAAATGGGAGTTCCAAAGTGGGACTTCACCAAGTTAGCAAATGGGATAATGGGCCATAACATAGGCCAAAAGGCTGACTTGGTGATTGATAAAGATCATCCCAGGAATTGGACAAAAATAGTGACACTCAAGATCTATGCCCATGAGACATGACATCCTCTCTCAAGAGAGAAAAACAGTAATGGCGTCTTTTTGTAGGCACTAAATACACCATGGTTCATTGGACAAAGCGTTTTTGTAAGGTCTGTGATAAAGACAGGCTTAGGAGATCTTAAATGTTTTGTTCTATGAGATAATCTTCATCAGCTAACGTCAGTTTTTGTGAATTTTGAAGAATTGATGTACTTAAAAACACTTAAATCATAAAGGTCATGTTAACCTGTTTGGGATAGGGGGCAGCATTTTCACGTTTGGATGAAAAGCGTGCCCACAGTAAACTGCCTGCTACTCAGTCCCAGTTACGAATATATGCATATTATTAGTAGATTTGGATAGAAAACACTCTGAAGTTTCTAAAACTGTTTGAAAGATGTCTGTGAGTATAACAGAACTCATATGGCAGGCGAAAACCTGAGAAGAATCCAACCAGGAAGTGGGAAATCTGAGGTTTGTAGTTTTTCAAAGCTTGGCCTATTGAATACACAGTGTCTATGGGGTCATTTTGCACTTCCTAAGGCTTCCACTATTTGTTAACTTCTCTAGGATAGGGGGCAGCATTTTCACTTTTGGATAAATAGCGTGCCCAATTTCAACTTCCTTCTACTCATCCCCAGAATATAAGATATGCAGCTTGGATAAAAAGGTGTCCAGAGTAAACTGCCTGCTACTCAGTCCTAGAAGCTGGAATATGCATGTAATTAGTAGATTTGGATAGAAAACACTCTGAAGTTTCTAAAACTGTTTGAATCTTGTCTGTAAGTATAACAGAACTTATGTAGCAGGCAAAACCCCGAGGACTAACCATTCATTTTTATTTTATTTTTTAGGCCACTGTCTGTTCAATGAGTTTTCATTGGGATACTGGATTTCTAATCACCATGTTTTCAGTTCCTACCGCTTCCACTGGATGTCACCAGTCTTTGGAAATAGGTTGAGGTTATTCCTTTGTGCAATGAAGAAGTAAGGCCATCTGGAAACAGTGTAACGTCATGTGTACTGTTTGAGAGTTGCGCAAGACTCGAAAAGTAGCGTTAGTTTGTTGATCTCCTGTATTGAAAACAGATAGACCCGTCTTCAATTTGATCAATTATTAACGTTTACAAATACCTTAAGTTGTATTACAAAAGTAGTTTTAAATGTTTTGGCAAAGTTTAGAGGTAATTTTTGAGATATTTTGTAGTGACTTTGCGCAAATTGGAAGCTGTTTTTTTCTGGATCAAACGCGCCAAATAAATGGACAATTTGGATATATATGGACAGAATTAATCGAACAAAAGGACCATTTGTGATGTTTATGGGACATATTGGAGTGCCAACAAAAGAATCTCGTCAAAGGCATGATTTATATTTTATTTCTGCGTTTTGTGTCGTGCCTGCAGTGTTGAAATATGCTACTCTCTTTGTTTACTGTTGTGCTATCATCAGATAATAGCATCTTATGCTTACGCCGAAAAGCCTTTTTGAAATCTGACATGTTGGCTGGATTCACAACGAGTGTAGCTTTAATTTGGTATCTTACATGTGTGATTTAATGAAAGTTTGATTTTATATCATTTTTTTGAATTTGGCGCTCTACATTTTCCCACATATCCCAGAGAGGTTAACCGTCTTTAGAAACTTGTTTGAGGCTTCTACTGTAAAGGAGGGGCTCATAAGGGCTCTTTGAGTCAGTGGTCTGGCAGAGTGCCACAAACCTTTGACGCTCGTTCACGTGAGAGGTAGCTCTCGTTCCATGGCTTTTCTACAGACAAGGGAATTCTCCGGTTGGAGCATTATTGAAGATTTATGTTAAAAACATCCTAAAGATTGATTCTATACATCGTTTGACATGTTTCTACGGACTGTAACGGAAATTTTGGACTTTGTCTGAAACTAGTGCTCGCGCCTCATGAAGATGGATTACTTGGCTGAACGCGCTAACAACAAGGAGGAATTTGGACATAAATGATGAACTTTATCGAACAAATCAAACATTTATTGTGGAACTGGGATTCCTGGGAGTGCATTCTGATGAAGATCATCAAAGGTAAGTGAATATTTATAATGCTATTTCTGACTAATGTTGACTCCAACATGGCGGATATTTCTTTGGCTGATATTGTCTCTGAGCACCGTACTCAGATTATTGCATGGTGTGCTTTTTCCGTAAAGTTTTTTTGAAATCTGACACAGCGTTTGCATTAAGGAGAAGTCTGTCTTTAATTCTGTGAATAACACTTGTATCTTTTATCAATGTTTATTATGAGTATTTCTGGAAATTGATGTGGCTCTCTGCAAAATCACCGGAAGTTTTGGAAGCAAAGCATTACTGAACGTAACGCGCCAATGTAAACTGAGATTTTTGGATATAAATACGCACTTTGTCGAACAAAACATACATGTATTGTGTAACATGATGTCCTATGCGTGTCATCTGATGAAGATCATCAAAGGTTAGTGATTAATTGTATCTATATTTCTGCTTTTTGTGACTCCTATCTTTGGCTGAAAGAATGGCTGTGTGTGTTTTTGTGACTTGGCTCTGACTTAACATAATCATATGTTGTGCTTTCGCTGTAAAGCCTTTTTGAAATTGGACATGATGGGTAGATGAACAAGAAGTTTATCTTTCATTTGGTGTATTGCACTTGTTAATGTGTGAAAGTTATATATCTCTAAAAAATATATTTTAATTTCCCGCGCTGCCTTTTCAGCAGAATGTTGTCGAGGGGTTCCTACTGACTGCTATTATCTCAGAATCAAATAAAATTTTACAAAATGTATTAGATCTCTTAAGCGTGTGTTAACCTTAGACCTTATTTTCAGGGTTTATTCCAAAACCCTTCGCCATTCATCAGCCATTTTTCCCATAGGGATTGCTGAACGACCCAGAGGTAACTCATGTCCGGGTTTTAGGACTACAAGCTGGCAAGCTCTATTCCTGAAATTCCAAATGTACCAGGAACCATTATATGGATCCCAGAATTCCCATACAGGAAATATGGAATGTTCCTTTTGCCACCCCGGACGTTCAAATGAGTGCCTAACCCTGTAAATGTCCATGCTGCAACTATGGGTCGCTTCATTCCCACAGCTACATGTTCAACTGATCAGCATCTTCCTTAACTGCTTTGCATGCATAAGAGGCATGAGGATTTTGAACTGTAAAAAGACTCCTTGACTATCTGCAGGCAGAACAGAGCCTTATGGTTTGTGTGCACTAGTACACAGTAATGGGTAAAACAAATGATCCATTCTCCATTTCATGAATTTACTCACAGGTACATAGTAATATGTTCTAAAACGCTCTGGTGACAAACAAACTTTTCTGCCCTGTTTCCAATCATTCATATGGCTGGGAGAACCTATTCAAGTAAGTAAATACATTTAAAAAATGTTTAAAAAAAATATGGATTATTAGCTAACTAGCTACAGTTCAGTGAACAGCTAATGTAGCTAGCTAGCTATCTAGCCAACTTGACATACTGTATAGAGAGCTAACTAAATGAATTAAATATCACCAACAACCTAACTTCAAATTAGCTAGCTATCTTGATGTATTTATCACTGTAAAAAAATTAACTCCAAATGGATTTGTACAGTGGCTTGCGAAAGTATTCACCCGCCTTGGCATTTTTCCAATTTTGTTGCATTAAAACTTGGAATTAAAATTGATTTCTGGGAGGGTTTGTATCATTTGATTTACACAACATTCCTACCACTTTGAGATGCAACATTTTTTGGGGGGTGATAAAAACAAGAAATAAGACAAAAAATCTGAAAACTTGACCGTGAAACTATTCAACCCCCCAAAGTCAATACTTTGTAGAGCCACCTTGTGCAACAATTACAGCTGCAAGTCTCTTGGGGTATGTCTCTATCAGCTTGGCACATCTAGCCACTGGGATGTGCCCATTCTTCAAGGCAAAACTGCTACAGCTCCTTCAAGTTGGAGGGGTTCAGCTGGTGTACAGCAATCTTTAAGCCATACCACATATTCTCAATTGGATTGAGGTCTGGGCTTTGACTAGGCCATTCCAAGACATTTAAATGTTTCCCCTTAAACCACTCGAGTGTTGCTTTAGCAGTATGCTTAGGGTCATTGTCACGCTGGAAGGTGAACCTCCATCCCAGTCTCAAATCTCTGGAAGACTGAAACAGGTTTTCCTCAAGAATTTACCTGTATTTAGCATCATCATTCCTTCAATTCTGACCAGTTTCCCAGTCCCTCCAGATGAAAAACATCCCCACAGAATGATGCTGCAAGCACCATGCTTCACTGTGTGGATTGTGTTCTCGGGGTGATGAGAGGTGTTGGGTTTGCACCAAACATAGCATTTCCCTTGATGGCGAAAAGCTCAATTGTAGTCTCATCTTACCAGAGAACCTTCTTCCATATGTTTGGGGAGTCTCCCACATGCCTTTTAGCGAACACCAAACGTGTTTGCTTGTTTTTTTCTTTTAAGCAATGGCTTTTTTCTGGCAACTCTTCTGTAAAGCCCAGCTCTGTGGAGTGTACGGCTTAAAGTGGTCCTATGGACAGATACTCCAATCTCCGCTGTGGAGCTTTGCAGCTCCTTCAGGGTTATCTTTGGTCTCTTTGTTGCCTCTCTGATTAATGCCCTCCTTGCCTGGTCCGTGTGTTTTGGTGGGCCCTCTCTTGGCAGGTTTGTTGTGGTGCCATATTCTTTCAATTTTTTAATAAATGGATTTAATGGTGCTCCATGGGATGTTCAAAGTTTCAGATATTTTTTTATAACCCAACCCTGATCTGTACTTCTCCACAACTTTGTCCCTGACCTGTTTGGAGAGCTCCTTGGTCTTCATGGTGCCGCTTGCTTGGTGGTGCCCCTTGCTTAGTGGTGTTGCAGACTCTGGGGCCTTTCAGGTGTATATAAACACACTGTGATCATGTGACACTTAGATTGCACACAAGTGGACTTTATTTAACTAATTATAGGACTTCTAAAGGAATTGGTTGCACCAGATCTTATTTAGGGGCTCCATAGCAAAGGGGGTGAATAGACCACTTTCACATTTCTTTTTTTTAATTAATTTTTTTCATTTCACTTCACCAATTTCGACTATTTTGTGTATGTCCATGACATGAAATCCAAATAAAAATCAATTTAAATTACAGGTTGTTAAGCAACAAATAGGAAAATGCCAAGGGTGATGAATAATTTTGCAAGGCACTTGTAGGTAGCTAGCGAACAGCCATGGTGGAGTGTGAAATGATAGCAGCCCCAACTGTCAAAGTGAGAGAGGAGGCTATTCTGGATACTTTTGTGTAGTTCCAGAGATAATAGTAACATAATATTCAGTGCGGTCTAATTTGAGTATAATGAAGTCTGTTTCTGTTTATTGTGAGGTTTTCTGTCCTCAGATACAGAGAGCTGTGAAAGCATGTCTGCAGATGAACATCCTTCACTCATGCTGACAAACATACCCTCGTAAAACTGACTATCCTACCGATCCTTGACTTCGGCGATGTCATTTACAAAATAGCCTCCAACACTCTATTTAGACTGCATCCAATTTGTTATCACAGTGCCATCCGTTTTGTCACCAAAGCCCCATATACTACCCACCACTGCGACCTGTATGCTCTCGTTGGCTGGCCCCGACTTCATATTCGTCGCCAAACCAACTGGCTCCAGGTCATCTATAAGTCTTTGCTAGGTAAAGCCCCGCCTTATCTCAGCTCACTGGTCACCATAGCAGCACCCACCCGTAGCACGCGCTCCAGCATGTATATTTCACTGGTCACCCCCAAAGCCAATTCCTCCTTTGGCCATCTTTCCTTCCAGTTCTCTGCTGCCAATGACTGGAACGAATTGCAAAAATCACTGAGGCTGGAGACTCATATCTCCCTCACTAACTTTAAGCATCAGCTGTCAGAGCATCTTACAGATCATTGCACCTGTACATAGCCCATCTGTAAATAGCTTACCCAACTACCTCATCCCCATATTATTTTTCTTTGCACCCCAGTATCTCTACTTGCACATTCATCTTCTGCACATTTATCACTCCAGTGTTTAATTGCTAAATTGTAAGTTTTTCACCACTATGGCCTATTTATTGCCTTACCTCCCTAATCTTATTTCATTTGCACACACTGTATATAGACGCTTCTATTGTGTTATTAACTGTATGTTTGTTTACTCCATGTGTAACTCTGTGTTGTTGTTTGTGTCGCACTGCTTTGCTTTATCTTGGCCAGGTCGCAGTTGTAAATGAGAACTTGTTCTCAACTGGCCTACCTGTTTAAATAAAGGTGAAAAAAATAACAGGTCCCAATCCAGGCTGTATCATATCCGGCCGTGATTGGGAGTCCCATAGGGCGGCGCACAATTGGCCCAGCGTCGTCCAGTTTTGGCCGGGGTAGGTTGTCATTGTAAATAAGAATTTGTTCTTAACTGATTTGCCCAGTTAAATAAAATTAAACAAAGTCTTGGAGGGACTCAGAGGGGCTGCACATTTTTGTTTTTGCCTTAGCACTACATAGCTGATTCAAATGATCAACTCATCATCAAGCTTCAAGTGGTATTGATGGTTTCATTTGTGACGCTATCCTTGATATGATCCTGCTATTGCCACATGCTACACATGCACATGTGTGTGCACATGCATCTGTCAATCCAATGTTATCATGATTTGTTATAAGGGATATTATACTTCAGTAATCCACAATGACCTGTTGATGTAAAAGTCTAATTGTCTTCCATATTCCTACAGATACCTTGTAACTGGAGATTCCTTCAAAACGATTGCCTTCGAAGAGGGTGCTGTTACCTGGCAACACAATAGACTACACTATGCACAACCAAAAGGTTCTTTTAAGAGCCATCCTCATTGCAATAAGAGTATTCATCCATTTACTTAGCTATGTCAACTGCAGTTATTCAATTCCCAGTTTCTCTCCCTTTGATTTCTACTTCTCAGGTGAGGGTGCTGTTTAGGGAAGGGTGTGATGTCTGTACAAAAACAAAACAGGCTATTTTAAGTCACCCGTATTAAAAGAAAAAAAGTAGAACAATTATACACCCTATAACCCACACACTCATGTATCAATCTGATTGATGGATTGTGTTGTGCAGTAAGCAGGCTCAGGTGTATAACCGTGGCTCCTTCCACCTTCAAAGAATAGGCAAGAGGGCCAACCCTATAACTACGCTATATTGTTTGTCCTCATGTGTCTGTGCATGTTTTTCAGCACTTAGTGTGGACACCAGGTGAGGCCACACACACAGATTCCTGTTGAACACTGTTGCTTTCACTACCTTTTTTTCTCAATAACAGTCTCTCTCCTTCACTTCATCCCTTCATCCCGTGGTCCCGTGTGGCTCAGTTGGTAGAGCATGGCGCTTGCAACGCCAGGGTTGTGGGTTCAATTCCCACGGGGGGACCAGGGTTCAATTCCCACGGGGGGACCAGGATGAATATTTATGAACTTTCCAATTTGTAAGTCGCTCTGGATAAGAGCGTCTGCTAAATGACTTAAATGTAATGTAAATGTAATCCCTCTCTCCCCTTCTCCCTAAATCCTCAAGGTTATATCGGCATCTGACCCCTCCCGCATCTGACCTGGCTACATAGAGGGCACAGCATGATCACAGGTGAGAGGTCACTTGGTCGGGTCAACAGGAAGTATTATTAAAGAGATGCTTTACAATGAAATACAGATAGAGATGTAGTAGTCCCAGATTTAATGATCCAAGGTGAGTTTTGCATTTCACTGATTATGACTGACAGTGTTATAGACTAAAAAAAACACAAGGCTTAAACATGCACTTTCCCCATCTGTCTCTCGTCTGCAGGTATGTTTTGATGTGAGAGAGGTTGTCATCCCCCAGTCCTGTCATCTCCACCCCACCCGCTCTTAAGATAACCTTTGGGCTGGACAGGGAGCCAAAGGTTTGTTAGGAGACACCACTAGAGATACGATTATGTAATTGTGATGAACTGAGAGAGTATTAGCATAGCACTGTTATTCATATGCTGTCTTCCCTGCTCTGTTCTTGCCTCTTTCCCGTCCCTTTACACCTCTCTATAATGCACACCTGATGTGCATTGACGTAAAGACTTACATTGTATTTATAATATTACAATTATAATATTTATTAAAAAACTTTTTTTTTTTTAAATGATTCAACTTTTATTTAACAGGGCAAGTCAGTTGAGAATAAATTCCTCTTTACAATGACGGCCTACCCCGAACAAACCCGGACGACGCTGGGCCAATTGCGCGCCGCCCTATGGGACTCCCAATCAGGGCCGGATGTGATACAGCCTGGATTCGAACCAGGGACAGTAGTGACACTTCTTGCACTGAGAGCTCAGTGCCTTAGACCGCTGCGCCACTCAGTAGCCCAATGCATGTATTATGCATTTATAACACTTAATAATGAACTTCTTTCAATTAAGAGTTTCACATTCTCTACTGGTTGGAATAAGGCTCTCATTTGATGAAATGCTAAACCTATCCTGTGTTTATCAGATCAATCCAGATGAAGGAAATTAGATAGTGAGATGAACCGGTTTTAGAGTATTTACATGATGCATAGGAAGTGTAGTGTACTGTTTTTTTATTCTATTTCTGAATATATGAATTACAGATCAGCCTTTAACTAGTTAAATCATGTTTATAGTCTATTGTATAGTTACAATTTGTAACCACTGATGTCCTAGGACCAGGATTGGTAAACACTTGAAGTGTATAATTGTAATACGTACATGCAGAGACAGCATCATTCAAAGACTGGAATTTGATACTCCTGGAATTGGATATGACTGAAAAATAATCTCAGACATTCATACCTGCACTGCAACTTTATTTGCCAAGGTAGAGTACATGATATATTAAATGTACAGGCTACAATGTGAGGATCTCATGCATGGTAATAACTACATGTATATACGACTTGCATCCTTGGCATTCAAACTGTTTTGAAGTTGATACAACTGGCTATGATAGCTGAGGTGCATAGCTAAGTTCTGAACTAATATGTATACCAAATGTTTTAGGGTCTATACACATATCGGCTACATAGCTAGCTACACATCCATAGGCACACAGTTATTTTTATCCTCCACTGCACAATAAGCAAGTAAATAGTTAGCTAGCTACGTTACTTCAGCTGCATTGCATGGCAAATATCAGCAAGGCAAGTTTGCAAAATTGTACATTCAATTTGCAGTAAAAATGCTTTAGCTAGCTAGATTCTTTAAATCCACTGTTAAACAAGACGACAGCCTGGTTTGCTGGTTGTTTCAGGCGGCCCTAAAGCATGAAACAACGCGATTTACAATTTCATACTCATGTCACAACACCCATAAAGCTAGCCAGCTAGCTGGCTAATGTTAGCTAGTTACAATTACTTACATTTGCTTCATTCAGTTGTACAACTGACTAGGTATCCCCCTTTCCCCTTCCCATCCTAGTATTTTTGTCAGCCATCTTTGCTGAAGAAAGTCTCCAGCCTTGGGCCGCATAGCGTCAAATTCGTCATGGGAACCACTTGATATGATTGGTCATCGCCTACATCGCTTAGCGGTTTGCGCTGGTGATTTCCAGTTGGGAAATGTTGAACTTTTTCTCTGTCTCCCATTCCCCATTTGCGCCGCCCAACGGTCCCCGCTCTCTCTGCTTCTCACTGCTTTCCGCCCATTGAAAATTAACGGGAAGCGGTGATTCACCGTGCGGCATTGCATGCTAGTGTACACGTACTGTATAACCCACCTCACTCAGGGGGTGAATGAAAGAGTGCTGTCATCACCAGTCGATGCGTAGCACTAACTTCAAGACTGCTCCTGTTTCACACACACAAGTCCCCGCTACCATTTATGACCTATAAAACCCCCGTAGCAAAATATTCCGTAAAAGTCTTGGTAAAAACACAATCTTTGTATTCTGTCTCCAATCACAACAAGACAGCCAACTGAGTCTGTTTGCTGCCGTCCAGTCTCTACTCTCCCCTCACTACTCAGCTAGCCACCAACACCATTCCCGAAAGTGTAATTGATCGGGTGAAGAAGTCTATGGTTCCCTACTAGGCCATCAGCGGCTGTGCTGTGCTGACAAGCTGGCCTGGCCACGCTCAACATGTCATATAAAACCATTCCGCTTGCAAACTCCTTCCGATAGCACCGGGGTGCAGCTACATAGACAAGTGAGGAAGAGTTCGGGGAGCAATGAGAAGATCATGTGTCTCGTTACCTACCTACTTCAGACTGCTGCCTGTGGATTGTCCTTTTCACTGTCGATCAACACAACCCGAAAGACACTACAAATTTCCCAGGAAAAGTTTTGTACATCCTATCATTGCATTATATTCTTCTCTTTCTGCAGTAGGTCCTGTTTTGTCTCTCAGACGTTGTGAAGTTATACTATATACCCCGGTTCAGCCTGCATTGCTGCTTCCTCTCCGAACTACTGCATCGAGGTCTGGATTTCAGCTGACTGCGCTGGGAGTCGAGCTGTTGACATTGCCTGCCCCCCCTTCATCTCTCCTCTGCTCCTTGCTTATTCCCTCACACCTCCCCTTCTGGATTCCAAGCCCTGCATATGACAGCAGCCTGGCCTGCCTGGACAGCATGCGTGCGTAAGTCTGTAAACCAGTGGGAGAGAGTGAGTCTGTATGAGTGTGTGTGTGAGTGAGTGGTTGTATGTATGTGTGAGTGGTTGTATGCATGTATGTATGTATGTATGTATGTATGTATGTATGTATGTATGTATGTATGTATGTATGTGAGACTGAGTGTGACAGTGTGAGTGTGTGTGTGTGAGAGAGTATGGGAGTGAGTGTGTGTGTGTGTGTGTGTGTGTGTGTGTGTGTGTGTGTGTGTGTGTGTGTGTGTGTGTGTGTGTGTGTGTGTGTGTGTGTGTGTGTGTGTGTGTGAGCAAGTGCGAGAGAGAGAGTGAGTATGTGTGTGCGTATGCATGTGAGTGAGTGAGTGAGTGAGTGAGTGAGTGAGTGAGTGAGTGAGTGAGTGAGTGAGTGAGTGAGTGAGTGAGTGAGTGAACCAGTAGGCATGTGCGAGTGTGTGTGTGAGACAGAGTGTGACAGTGTGAGTGTGTGTATGTATTTGAGTGTGTATGTGTGTGAGAGAGTATGGGAGTGAGCGTGTGTGTGTGTATGAATGTATGTTTGAGTGTGTGTGTGTGTGTGTGTGAGAGAGAGCGTGTGAGTGCGTGTGTGGTTGTATGTGTGAGAGAGAGCGTGTGAGTGCGTGTATTTGTGTGAGTGAGTGAGTGAGTGAATGTAAACCAGTGGGCGTGTGTGCGAGTGTGCATGTTAGTGTGTGTGTATGTATTTGAGTGTGTATGTGTGTGAGAGAATATGCGAGTGAGTGTGTGAGAGTGGGAATGTGAGTGTGTATAAGAGTGAGTGTGTGTGTGCGTCTGTGTGTATGTGTGTTTGTGTGAGTGTGTGTGAGTGTGTATGAATGTGAGTGTAATGTGTGTGTAGTTGAGTGAGTGTGTGAGAGAGAGTGTGTGTGTGTGAGAGTTTGTGTGTGTATGTCTATGTGTGTGTGTGTGTGTGTGTGTGTGTGTGGGTGTGCGCGTGTGGGTGTGTGTTTGAGTGTGTGCGTATGTTTGAGTGTGTGCATGTGTGTGTGTGTGTATTTGTGTGTGTATTTGTGTGATAGTGTGTGAGTGAGTGTGTGTATGTAAACAAGTGGGTGTGTGTGCGAGTGTGTGTATGTATGTGTGTGAGAGAGTATGGGAGTGTGTGGGTGTGTGTGTATGTGTGAGTGTGTGTATGAATGTGAGTGTAAGTGTGTATGAGAGTGAGTTTGTGTGAGTGGTAATGTGAGTGTGCATGAGAGTGAGTTTGTGTGAGTGGGAATGTGAGTGTGCATGAGAGTGAGTGTGTGAGTGGGTATGTGAGTGTGCATGAGAGTGAGTTTGTGTGAGTGGGAATGTGAGTGTGCATGAGAGTGAGTTTGTGTGTGAGTATGCGTGTGCGTCTGTATATGTGTGTTTGTGTGAGTGTGTGTGTATGAATGTGAGTGTAATGTGTGTGAGTATGTTTGAGTGTGTGTAGTTGAGTGAGTGTGTGAGAGTGAGAGAGAGTATGTACAGTGGGGCAAAAAAGTATTTAGTCAGCCACCAATTGTGCAAGTTCTCCCACTTAAAAAGATGAGAGAGGCCTGTAATTTTCATCATAGGTACACTTCAACTATGACAGACAAAATGAGGAGAAAAAATCCAGAAAATCACATTGTAGGATTTTTAATACATTTATTTGCAAATTATGGTGGACAATAAGTATTTGGTCACCTACAAACAAGCAAGATTTCTGGCTCTCACAGACCTGTAACTTCTTCTTTAAGAGGCTCCTCTGTCCTCCACTCGTTACCTGTATTAATGGCACCTGTTTGAACTTGTTATCAGTATAAAACACACCTGTCCACAACCTCAAACAGTCACACTCCAAACTCCACTATGGCCAAGACCAAAGAGCTGTCAAAGGACACCAGAAACAAAATTCAAGTACTGTTCACAAATAATGCATTCCGATTATTGCATAGATTGTAGTGGACACCTGTGATGTGTGTAAAATACTATTTTGAGGGTTTTACTGATTATAATGAGCTAATGCTAAGCTATTTGCCAGCTATGTGTGGCATCATGTTTGTTGACATTATACAATGAATTCTGGGTGTCACGTAAACGTCTGTCAGACCAAAGATGTTATAATGAGGTGAAGGAATGGTTCACTCATCTTTCGGGTAAACTTCCGAAAGTGAAAGAAGGGAAATGAATGATCGTAGACGACACACCCCCTTCAACATGCATATTATAAACAGACCAAACTCATCTTGTCTCCTCTTATCTTTGGTTGAAGCGAAAAAACAAACATGACAGCGCGCACAACGACCCATTGTTTTACTCAATTATTTAAATCAATGGTGAGCTCACCCGTGGGGTGATTAATTATAAATAGTAATTGCTATTAGCTAATTCATATTGTAGTTTCTGTCAGCGGAGAGTTATAAAAATATGACTGCTTGTGTTATGTCAATCAAATCAAATGTATTTATATAGTCCTTCTTACATCAGCTGATATCTCAAAGTGCTGTACAGAAACCCAGCCTAAAACCCCAAACAGCAAGCAATGCAGGTGTAGAAGCACGGTGGCTAGGAAAAACTCCCTAGAAAGGCCAAAACCTAGGAAGAAACCTAGAGAGGAACCAGGCTATGAGGGGTGGCCAGTCCTCTTCTGGCAATCTTTCCTCAGTTAGCGCTAGGACAAATGTAGCCTACATTTTTCCGGTTTGGATGATTGTGTTATGCTATAGCTACTTCTGTGAATGTCTGAACATTGCATCCAAAAATAAACTGGTCACATTCTGGACATAACTTTGTAAGGACTGTGTTTGAGCAAAATGCTTCTGTGAAAAAAGTATGGCAAGCTCAAATGTTGGACGTTCTAAATAAGCGTTCTAATCACACCGGTTTGAGCGTATGCTGCAGGGACCACTGTAGAATGATCACACCCATTTGATGGTACGTGTTAATAATGGAACACTAGTCACTTTAATAATGTTTACATACCGTTTCACTCATTTCATATGTATATACTGTATTTTAGCCAATGCCACTGACATTGCGTGTCCAAATATTTATATATTTATTAATTCCATTTTCTTACTTTTAGATAGACTTTTATATATTTTTGTGAATTGTTAGATACTACTGCACTGTTGGAGCTAGGAACACAAGCATTTCGCCTCACCCCCAATAAAATCTGCTAAATATGTGTATGTGACCAATAAAATGTGATTTGATTACTTGTCGGTAACAGCGCTCACTGTTGCCCCCTAGTGGCTGGTTTCCAGGTCAACTTCTGAAGTTCTCAGACATGGATGGACGTCGAATACTGACTTGTATCACGGGTGACCTGGCTGGTATGTGTATGTGTGTGAGTGTGAATGTATCTGTATGTGTGTATTTGTGTGTGTGAGTGTGTATGTATGTGTGTGAGTATACGTGTGTGTGTATGCGTGTGTATGTGTATGATTGTGTGTGTATGTGTTTGAGTGAGAGTATGTGTAAGTGTGTGAGGGTGTGTACGTGAGTGTGTGTGTATGCGTGTGTTTGTATATATATATATATGTGTGTGTGCGTGTGTGTGTGAATGTGTGTGTTTGTGTATATATGTGTGCGTGTGACAGACAGAGAGAGAGAGACACACAGAGAGAGAGACAGACAAAGAGAGACAGAGAGCAGGATGAAAGGAAATGACAACACCATGGGCCTCATTTAAAAACCGTGTGTACATACAAAATATTCCCCAAAATGAGCGTGCGCCAATTCACACAAAAGTTGGCATTTATAAAAATCTAACTTGATGTGAAAATGTGTTCACCTCCCCACAAACTTTATACCATGTGTACACACATCTGCAAGTGGTTGAAATATTGTATTGCAAGCTGGCAAGTAAGTATTTTGTGCAAATGTGGGTATGATGAAAAGCTTATTCATAAAAAACAAAAAACTGGAAACGTATCAACAAGAACGCAAGTAACTTTTTAATTCTGTAATGGAATGTTACCAAGCCATTTACGGTTTCCATGCCTTTAGTTTTCCATGTGGACCAATTTATCAGTGAATTCTGAAAAGCTTTCCAAGGAGTTTTTTATTTCACCTTTATTTAACCAGGTAGGCCAGTTGCGAACACGTTCTCATTTACAACTGCGACCTGGTCAAGATAAAGCAAAGCAGTGTGACAAAAACAACAGAGTTACACATGGAATAAACAAGCGTACAGTCAATAACACAATAGAAAAATCTATGTACAGTGTGTGCAAATGTAGTAAGATTAGGGAGGTAAGGCAATAAATAGGCCACAGAGGCGAAAAAATTACAATTTAGCATTAAGACTGGAGTGATAGATGTACAGATGATGATGTGCAAGTAGAAATACTGGGGTGCAAAAGACCAACAAGAAAAATAACAATATGGGAATGAGGTAGTTGGGTGTGCTATTTACAGATGGGCTGTGCACAGGGAAGCTGCTCTGGCAGCTGATACTTAAAGTTAGTGAGGGAGATATAAGTCTCCAGCTTCAGTGATTTTTGCAATTCGTTCCAGTCATTGGCAGCAGAGAACTGGAAGGAAAGGCGGCCAAAGATGTGTTAGCTTTGGGGATGACCAGTGAAATATACCTGCTGGAGCACGTGCTATGGGTGGGTGTTGCTATGGTGACCAGTGAGCTGAGATAAGGTGAGGCTTTACCTAGCAAAGACTTATAGATGACCTGGAGCCAGTGGATTTGGCGACGAATATGTAGTGAGGGCCAGCCAATGAGAGCATACAGGTCGCAGTGGTGGGTAGTATATGGGGCTTTGGTGACAAAACGGATGGTACCGTGATAGACTACATCCAATTTGCTGAATAGAGTGTTGGAGGCTATTTTGTAAATTACATTGCCGAAGTCAAGGATCGGTAGGATAATAAGTTTTACGAGGGTATGTTTGGCAGCATGAGCAAAGGAGGCTTTGTTGTGAAATAGGAAGCCAATTCTAAATTTTTATTTTGGATTGGAGATCCTTAATGTGAGTCTGGAAGGAGAGTTTACAATCTAACCAGACACCTAGGTATTTGTAGTTGTCCACATATTCTAAGTCAGAACCGTCCAGAGTAGTGATGCTAGTCGGGCGGGCGGGTGCGGGCAGCAATCGGTTGAAGAGCATGCAGTTAGTTTTACTAGCATTTAAAAGCAGTTGGAGGCCACGGAAGGAGTGTTGTATGGCATTGAAGCTCGTTTGGAGGTTTGTTAACACAGTGTCCATAGAAGGGCCAGACGTATACAGAATGGTGTCGTCTGCGTAGAGGTGGATCAGAGAATCACCAGCAGCAAGAGTGACATCATTGATATATACAGAGAAAAGAGTCGGCCCGAGAATTGAACTCTGTGGCACCCCCATAGAGACTGCCAAAGGTCCGGACAACAGGCCCTCCGATTTGACACACTGAAATCTATCTGAGAAGTGGTTAGTGAACCAGACGAGGCTGTCATTTGAGAAACCAAGGTTATTGAGTCTGCCGATAAGAATGTGGTGATTGACAGAGTCGAAAGCCTTGGCCAGGTTGATGAATACGGCTGCACAGTACTGTCTTTTATCAATGGCGGTGATGATATCGTTTAGGACCTTGAGCGTGGCTGAGGTGCACCCATGACCAGCTCGGAAACCAGATTGCATAATGGAGAAGGTACAGTAGGATTCGAAATGGTCGGTGATCTGTTTGTTAACATGGCTTTTGAAGATTTTAGAAAGGCAGACTCATATGTCCCTCACTAACTTTAAGCACCAGCTGTCAGAGTAGCTCACAGATCACTGCACCTGTACATAGCCCATCTGTAAATAGCCCATCCAACTACCTCATCCCCCATACTGTTATTCATTTTGCTCCATCGCACCCCAGTATCTCTACTTGCACGCTCATCTTCTGCACATCTATCACTCCAGTGTTTAATTGCTAGATTGTAGTTATTTCGCCACTATGGCCTATTTATTGCCTTACTACCTCCCTTATCCTACCTCATTTGCACACACTGTATATAGACATTTTCTATTGTAATAATGACTGCATGTTTGTTTATTCCATGTGTAACTCTTTGTTGTTGTTTGTGTCGCACTTCTTTTGCATTATTTTGGTCAAGTCGCAGTTGTAAATGAGAACTTGAGGGCATCTAGCTTTGATTGTAGGACGGCCGGGGTGTTAAGCATATCCCAGTTTAGGTCACCTAAGAGTACGAACTCTAGTGTTCCATGAGGTTGTTATTTTAGGGATTGATATTAGTTCTTGTTGAATACGTTTTATTTTCTTCCATATTGTTATAGTGTTCTTAACTGTTAAGTTAATGTTCTTAGCTTTATCCTTTGAAAATAGACATGTAAAAAAAAATCTGGGGATGAGCATGCACATCTTCGATATGTACACATTGTTCCTCTTTAGTGCATTAACTAAATGTCGCCAGTAAAAGCCTTGGGTAGCGAGTTGATACAATTACGTTAAAACCTTCCTCAGACTTAGAAATGTAAAACGTACCTTTTTATTCTATGAATTTGATTAGACCATATAAAGTCTGTTATGACCGAGCATTCTTTTTCAAAGAATGTCTTCGGTTGAGAAACTGGTATTACAGACAATACAAAAACTTTTGGAGCCATGCCATTTTAAAAATAGGTTTATTCTGCCAGTAAGATTTATGGGAAGACTAACCAATTTAATTAGATCTGCTTTCATATTGTTGAGTAATGGAATAAAATTATATTTATATATTTGTTGTCACTTACTAAGCTTCCTAAGTATTTCATATATTTTTTGTGGTCCACTTGAAGGATTGATGTAGATCATAAGCCCCTTTCTAAAGCAATTTCATCAGATAATGTATTTAGGACATTTATACAATACCTTTATAAAATGTTGACTATTTCAGCTGAAAAGTTAAAAGCTTCCAAAATGTTGAACAGAAAAGGCCATTCAAGATGTTTGAAAGCCATATCAGCGTCAACAGACATTTTATTTATTTCATTTAACCTTTATTTAACTAGGCAAGTCAGTTAAGAACACATTTTTATTTACAATGACGGTCTAACCCGGCCAAACCCTAACCCGGACGATGCTGGGCCAATTGTGCGCCGCCCTATGGGACTCCCAATCACGGCCGGTTGAGATACAGCCTGGCATCAAACCAGGGTCTGTAGTGACGCCTTTAGCACTGCTGCACCACCCGGGAGCCACTAATGATAAATCTATATCTAGTTTTTTTGTGTATTGTATTAAAATGAATCATGTTCTTGTATTTGTTTGGGTCTATTTTTAATAAACCCTATTTGATTGATATGTATCAAGTCCGGAAAGACTTTTGCCATTATATTGCTTATAAGCTTTGTTATTATTTTATTGTAACAATTTATTAAACTTATGGGTCAGCATGGGGACTCTCCAGATTTTCCTGTTTTTAATATAACTGAAATAAATTATTAATGGACCTAGGAAGTACTGAATTTAGTGACGTGTGTTGTCATTTGTGTAAATAGGGGGGCTAATTTGTTAATTAACAATTTGTTAATTAACCCTTATTCTAAAATGGATTAAATACATAATTGTTCTCATCAATCTACACACAATACCCCATAATGACAAAGCAAAAACAGGTTTATATTTGATGTTAAAACAGAAATACCTTATTTACACAATGAAACCCTATGCTATGAGACTCAAGAGTGAACTCTGGTGCATCCTGTTTCCATTGATCATCTTTGAGATGTTTCTACAACTTGATTGGAGTCGACTTGTGGTAAATTCAATTGATTGGACATGATTTAGAAAGTTACACACCAGTCTATATAAGGTCCCACAGTTGACAGTGCATGTCAGAGCAAAAACCAAGCCATGAGGTCGAAGGAATTGTCTGTAGAGCTCAGAGACAGGATTGTGTTGAGGCACAGATCTGGGGAAGTGTACAAAAACATTTCTGCAGCATTGAAGGTCCCCAATGACACAGTGGCCTCCATCATTCTTAAATGGAAAAAGTTTGAAACTCCTTAATAAAAAGGCACATGACAGCCCGCTTGGAGTTTGCCAAAAGGCACCGAAAGGACTCGCAGACCATGAGAAACAAGATTCTCTGGTCTGATGAAACCAAGACTGAACTCTTTGGCCTGAGGAAATCTTGCACCATCCATCCCTACTGTGAAGCATGGTGGTGGCAGCATCATGCAGGGGGGGTGTTTTTCAGTAGCAGGGACCGGGAGACTAGTCAGGATCGAGGCAAAGATGAATCGAGCAAAGTACAGAGAGATCCTTGATGATAACCTGCTCCAGAGCGCTCAGGACCTCAGACTGGTGCGAAGGTTCACCTTCCAACAGGACAACGACCCTAAGCACACAGCCAAGACAACGTAGGAGTGGCTTCTGGACAAGTCTCTGAATGTTCTTGAGTAGCCAAGCCAAAGCCCGGACTTGAACCCCATCAAACATCTGGAGAGACCTGAAAATAGCTGTGCAGCGACGCTCCAACTCCAACCTGACAGAGCTTGAGAGGATCTGCAGAGAATGGGAGAAACTCCCCAAATACAGATGTGCCAAGCTTGTAGCGTCATACCCAAGAATAATTGAGGCTGTAATCGCTGCAAAAGGTGCTTAAACAAAAGTGCTGAGTAAAGTGTCTGAATACTTATGTAAATGTGATAGTTTTTTATATTTAATACATTTGCAAAAAAAAAACATTTAAATACAGTTTTGCTTCATCATTATGGGGTATTGTGTGTAGATTGATGAGGGGAAAAAAATTGTATCCATTTAATAATAAGGCTGCAACGTAACAAATGTTGAAAGTCAAGGGGTCTGAATACTTTCGAATACACTATATATTAGTCTTGACAAAAACATTAAGGATTAATCAGCAACAGATGAAACAGTTACAGCAATTTCAAGTACAGTATAAAAAAGTATACAGTATTAGGAAAAGAGCAATTCATTGATGCTCATGAGTCAAGTCTTTGTATAGGTATACCAAAACTAAATGAAAAGCATCTCTGTCCATGAAGACGAGATACACAAAGACATACACAGTCACAACACCCAAACCTCCATCCCCCTCTCCTGATACCCCGCCTACTAACCATTGATTAATTTTCTGCAGAGCCCGATAAAGGTCAGCCATAATGTTGAATGCCATCTTTCTCAGGGGGGACAGAAGACAGGTGACACAGACTCGGACACATTCCTGAACAAGCTCTAGGGACACATCCATTAGCCCAGTTCCCAGCCCGGCCTGTCTACTTCTCTCCCTTCATCTCCCGCTACCGCTTTTCACCCCCCCTCCATTTTTTACCCTCTCTATGGGAGGTTAAACCTCCTTGACTAAAACACAGGAGCCAGACAGGGGAATAGGCCTATAGTTCATCTCACGATTCAATGTGACCTTGTACACCGTGACCACCCCAGGCACACTGATTGACAGGATGAAAATTAAATAGGTTATTTATTGCAAATGGAGATGGGCCAAATGCACTCAAGATATACATTTTGACAAAACTGAGGAACATCAGAGCACAAATTATCCCAAATTCTCTCCGTTATCCTTCTCTCTGGATTGGGTGTGTTTGTTATGACTCATCGTTATTGCAGTGTGCGCTTTCCAGTAAAAGAAAATGAGAGGGTAGAAACCCTTGTCTGCGACACCATACTGTCTTTCTGTACGCCATAGGATGGACCATAGAGTGGCCTCCACAGAGTCCTTTCCACAGATCCTCTAAATCAGTGGTTTCCAACCAGGGATACAAGGCCCCCTGGGGGTACTTGGCCTATCCACAGGGGTACTTGAGAAGACTCATGAGACCATAGGCCTACTGCTAAAATGCATACTCTGGGCAGAGCAAAATTCAGTTGGTGGTGTAGTAACCAAAAAAGGTTTTGGAACCACTGCTCTAAATCACTTGGGTGAACTTGCACTGCACCCTGGGTAATTGCGTGTTACTGATCGGTGTCTCCCGCCAACAAGGTTCTATATTTACCCTCGCTTGTTGAAATGGCAATACGAGCTCAGTGGTTTATTGGAGCATTCTACTGAGTTTCTTCTAGCCCCAGAGGTCTACTGTGCGGAATGGAATGACACAAGGCCCCACAGTACCTGTCAATCACTTGCCAATCATTCAGGACTAGCTTACAGGGAGGCTTGCAGGGTGCAGTCTGAGCATTCAGCTTGATTTCGCTGAGCTAGCGCCGTGAAAAAAAGGCATTTGATCTGTCCTTCGGAAAGAGAAGCACTGCTGCTACAACAGAGGCAATGTTATAGCTCTCCTGACAAAGGCACAATTTTGTCAGATTGTAAGAGAAAGGGAACTTGGCACTTGTATGGAGTTAGACAAAAGGCAGACGGAACATTGGATACGATGAACTGGCCATCCAGGGTGGTCTCTGTAATGCCTCTATAGCAGCTCGAGCCTCTTTTTCTCCATTTCTGGTTTGTCTAGTACAGAGGAGTAGTCAAACTCAGCAAAGTGAAAAGAAGCAGAGTTTATAAGAATCCATTGAAAACGGCATAAAGCAGCCTCTGAGGTCACCTTTGCTGGGGCCTAACCGAATGGAACCAGGCAGAATTGGCAAGAGTCCTTGTGCCGTTGCCGGAGCTGAATCACGGTGAAAGTCATGTTTTACGACGTGTTGTTCCTTAATGCATTATTGAGGTTTTCTCTTAGCCAGAAAGTCACTCTATTTCTGTTTGTTTGGCTCACAAGGAATTCCTGGGACCGCACTTGAAGCATTCTCTCTGGTGCCCGCACATAAATTAACGGGCAAAGGAGGAAACGTTGCTGCTCGCTCAACATGCTCATGCTGTAGCAGAAACTTGACACGGTTACTTGGCTAAAAACTTTAACTCTTGACAGCAGTAACCGGCAGACACATGTGTGCATGAACAAACTGTAGGCCACCAATTAACAACAATGACCAACGTAGTTCCAGTATGCAAAAAACACAACTTTTCTTCATGTGTTTTTTTAAGTACAGAACATTTATGGTCAGTGGTGCTGATTTGCCACTTCTGTACTGGACCTCACACCAGCTACTTACCACTGTTCATATGTTGCTGAATAATAAATGCTGCCCCTTTCTCCCACTCCTTTCTGACCAACCACAGCCTCAACTCAACTGTCTACTCAAAAGTGCCAAGTTAGCAACCTAGTAATTTAGCATGACTTGCACCCTCCAGGCCCAACCATTGGTGTTTGTATGGGTCACTTAGTAGCCACTGGGCCTCTGAATACCTCTTTTGTCCACGAAGCAGACTGGGCAGGGTTAGAAGTCAACCAACCGCCTGCACCCTCAAAGCTTCTCACTGTATGTATGGACGTGTGCCAGCTACATTTTGTCATGTTTGTAGAACGGCATAGCAAATGACTTACGATGACAGCTTCATCCTCGTAACCCATGAAGTTATTATTTGGTCATGGGGGTCAACAATGAACGGCCAAACAGAATATTACGAACATACATCTTTAAGCAGTTCTACTTGTTATGGGTGGAATGTGTGCTCAAACAGAACGTACGGACTGGACATGGCTTTTTTGAGGTTCACACAGTAAGCAGTCTGATTCTGCCTTAAATCAGGCCACATTGTGAGTGTTGTCAACATTCAGCTTTTATTGAAATGTAAATCAAGAAAAAAATAAGAAAAAAGCATTTCCATGTGCAAAAATGTCCTTTCTTAAACTCTGTAAAACACTGTAAATAAGTGCTCTCTCACCCCTTGTAAGTAAAGTGCTCGTTTGTTTACAGTGGAGCATGTCTGCAGAGTTTGCGATTGGAAAGTGAAGGCATGTTCCAAAACGACTTCAACTGCAAAAAGGTAGCTCTCAAAATGAACGCTCACTATCACTGACTAAGCAAAAAAAATTATTTAAAAAAAAATCATTGGACCAGTTATTAGAAACGTAATGATCCACAGCAAACTTCCCTCGTGGTCACTAACCTTTCTTTAGCTGTCAGGGTGCTGCACTGCACTGTAACCCTGTCTAATGTAGTCCCCAGAGAGAGGATAACCATAACAAACACAGCACTTCCTGTTTATCTATAAAGATGGCTGGCTGGAACAATCTTTTTGGATGGGTGAAGTTGCCCCTAGACGCTCATCTTGGGTAGATGTTGCATTTTCCCCACCAGTAGTTAAAGCTAGAATCCTTAGTAGCAACATTCATTTTTTGGACTAATAAATATATGATATACTGTATACCCGTTGATTCTTGAAGAATAAAACTTACAAACACCTCATGATATTAGTGTAACTGTTGTACCCTCAAAAATAACAATAGAAGCTTGTGATACTGCAATGTTTGTAAATAAAGTAAATGTAAACAAACACGGTATAGCCTTAAAACATGGTTATGGTTTGGTTTTGGCCTTTCTAGGGAGTTTTTCCCAGCCACCGTGCTTCTACACCTGCACTGCTTGCTGTTTGGGGTTTTAGGCTGGGTTTCTCTACAGCACTTCGAGATATTAGCTGATGTACGAAGGGCTATATAAAATAAAATAAACTTGATTGATTTGATGTTAAAACTATAAGTGTGATATCATGGATGGTCAGTCCTTGCATACATAACTCTTGCTTTGAATTTGATAGTGATTACATTTCTCCAGGCCCATCCCTCAGCTTTTTACTGAAACACAGGCAGGGTGACCGGTTTTGTAAAATAAAATGTATTAAGGATTCCAGCTTTAAGGTTAGAGATTGGGGGAGGGGAAGCCGATTTTAGATCTGTACCTCGGGGACACTTCACCCTGAAGCAATCCACTGTCCTTCCTACTTGAGCCCTTTATTTCATTCCTTTATTTTATTGAACCAAAATGAACACAACTAAAACAGATGACAAGTACAAAGAGTAGCTGAGTGTTGTCGAAGGTTGTGAAATTAAATATCAGCAACGGATATGTTGTTTCGTACTATGAATCCCTTGATAGATCAACCATTACAACAATGATTCTGACACACACATGTCCAAACACACATGCTCACAAACACTGCATACCACACGCACAAAATAAAACACGCTCAGCAAATCCACAGCAGCCTTTCTTCAAAGGGCTCTCTGACAAAAGTGTGACACTTTGTATTGTAGAGACGGGCTTAAGGTGTCAGTCAGCATGCTTCAGTTCGGCTGGTGCACAGCTGAACTCAGCTAGCCGAACCGAAGGAGTGTGCTCACATACTCCCTTAAAAGACCTTCACTTGAAAAAAAACAAGAAAAAAGCAGCAACAGTACTGTTTGTCCATTTTGACACACCGTAGCCATTATACACTCTCTCAAAATAGTCAGACTTCATCTAAGATAATTAATGACCGATTTCTTGAGTTTTGACGATTTTGCCAAAGAGATCTTAGTCGCGAAACTAATTAACTAACTAAGATGTTTGGTGCAGTATTTTTCAATGCCTTTTGTGTCCCCGAACCCTGAGAGAGAGAGTTAGTCTGTCATTTCATCCCTCCATCCTTCAGTCCAGCAACCCTCTTAGGGAGGAGAGGCGTTCAGTTCTGATTTATAACTACGGCCGCTCCTCTCGCACACATGGCCTGTGTCCCAAATGGCACTCTATTCCCATAGGGCTTGGTCAAAAGTAGTACACTATATTTGGAATAGGGTGCCATTTGGGACACAGCCATGGACATCCTGTTCTCTAGAGAGAGGAGGGCTCCCAAATGTACATTCCTCCAAGACAGGGTGACCCGGGGGCCCTCCAGCCGAGTCACGTGGAATGCAATGAGACAGTGTGATGTGTTGTTGTCCATTGGGTCGTGTTACCATTAGCCCAAGTCTTTGAAATTCATGATTTTAGTATTAGGTCAATGTTACCCTGTTCCTTCTATTCTGGGGTGTATTCATTCCCCCAAACAGTTGCAAGAGTTTATATTGGACAAATTCAGCTAGGTTCATCCCTGTTTTGTTCCGTTTGCTTCCGTTGAAGAAACGTTTTGCAACAGAATCGGTGGAATGAATACACCCCTGCTGATAGCTATGAGAGGAAGCTATGAGAGGGCTTTGTAAATTAAGTGAACACACCGAGAGCAGATTGATAGGTGTGTGTGTGTGTGTGTGTGTGTGTGTGTGTGTGTGTGTGTGTGTGTGTGTGTGTGTGTGTGTGTGTGTGTGTGTGTGTGTGTGTGTAGACTGGGCTGTTTTGGTGATGATGAGGGAAGTCTTTGTGTGCGGATTACTCTCCTGAGGGGTGTGAGTGGTCCTGTTGATTGGAACCAGCTGGGTACAGCTACCCCCCTACCGCTTCAGGACACGCCATTCACCACACGTCTCAAGATCAACACGACTCCAAAATTACACTTTCAAACACACACACACACACCATCACTCTCACCTCTTGGTTAATGATCTGTATGCCCTACCCCCCAAGGGAAGCTTATTCATTTAAACTACCACCAACTGACTGAACCAAAATATAAATACAACATGCAACAATTTCAAAGATTTTGCTGAGTTACAGTTTATATAAAAGGCCCTAATCTACGCATTTCACATGACTGGGCAGAGGTGCAGCCATGGGTGGGCCTGTGAGGTCATAGGCCACCCACTGGGGATCAAGGCCCAGCCAATCAGAATCTTTTTCCCCACAAAAGGGCTTTATTACAGACAGAAATACTCCTCCGCAACCCCCCTACGACGATCCCTCAGGTGAAGAAGCCGGATGTGGAGGTCCTGGGCTGGCGTGGTTACACATGGTCTGCAGTTGTGAGGCCGGTTGACCGTACTGCCAAATTCTCATAAGGCGGCTTATAATAGATAAATTAACATTAAAATTCTCTGGCATCAGCACTGGTGGACATTCCTGCAGTCAGTATACCAATTTCACGCTTCCTCAAAACTTGAGACATCTGTGGCATTGTGTTGTGACAGAACTGCACATTTTAGAGTGGCCTTTTATTGTCCACAGCACAAAGTGCACTTGTGTAGTGATCATGCTGTTTAATCAGCCAATTGATATACCACACCGGTCAGGTGGAAGGATTATCTTGACAAAGGATCAAATGCTCACTAACAGGGATGTAAACAAATTTGTGCACTAAATGTGAGAAAAGTACACTTTTTGTGCGTATGGAACATTTCAGCTCATGAAACATGGGACCAGCACTTTACATGTTGCGTTTATATTTTTGTTCAGTGTATATCTGCCAGCGACCAACTACACTCTGGGCAGATTATTTTTTAACAACTGTCCATAGACAGTTCAGTGGATTGTAGAATCATTAAGTCGTGTGGTTAGACTATGGTTGAAACAGGGAGATCCACACTCGACTTTATGGGCTACGAGGCAAAGTTCGCTTCAACAAAGTTGTCTTATGACATTGTTTAGGCCTAGGTGTAAAGTAGTTTCAGAATACAAACACTCATGACTATGGAACGACCCCCTCTACATTGACAACTACAAGAGGCTGTCAATAAACACTTTTCCACTTTTATCTTTTATCTGATTAGAGCGTTGGGCCAGTAACCAAAAGGTTGCAGGATCGAATCCCCGAGCTCACAAGGTAAAAATATGTCGTTCTGCCCCTGAACAAGGCAGTTAACCCACTGTTCCCCGGTAGGCCGTCATTGTAAATAAGAATTTGTTCTTAACTTCTTTGGGACTGGGGAGCAGTATTGAGTAGCTTGGATAAAAAGGTGCCCAGAGTAAACTGCCTGCTACTCAGTCCTAAAAGCTAGAATATGCATATAATTAGATTTGGATAGAAAACACTCTGAAGTTTCTAAAACTGTTTGAATGATGTCTGTGAGTATAACAGAACTCATATGGCAGGCAAAAACCTGAGAACAAATCCAACCAGGAAGTGGGAAATCTGGGGTTTGTAGTTTTTCAAGTCATTGCCTATCGAATATACTGTATCTATGGGGTCATATTGCACTTCTTAAGGCTTCCACTAGATGTCAAGAGTCTTTAGAACCTTGTTTGATGCTTCTACTATGGAGGGGGGAATAAGAGCTGATTGAGTCAGGGGTCTGGCAGAGTGCTACGAGCTCAGTCTCGCGCGCTCCCATGAGAGTTAGCTGCGTTCCATTGCATTTCTACAGACAAAGGAATTCTACGGTTGAAACACTATTGAAGATTTGATAAAAACATCCTAAATATTGATTCTATACTTCGTTTGACATGTTTCTACGAACTGTAATATGACTTTTCGTCTGAACTTTCGCCTGCACTTGCCCCGCGCCTCCTGAGTTTGGATTTGTGTACTAAACGCGCAAACAAAAAGGAGGAATTTGGACATAAATGATGGACATTATCGAACAAAACAAACATTTATTGAGGAACTGGGATTCCTGGGAGTGCATTCTGATGAAGATCAAAGGTAAGTGAATATTTATAATGCTATTTCTGACTATCTGTATGGCTTGTTTTGTGTCTGAGCGCCGTACTCAGATTATTGCATGGTATGCTTTTTCCCAAAAGTTTTTTTGAAATCTGACACAGCGGTTGCATTAAGGAGAAGTTTATCTATAATTCCATGCATAACAATTGTATCTTTTAGCAATGTTTATTATGAGTATTTCTGTAAATCGATGTGGCTCTCTACAAAATCACCAGATGTTTTGGAGGCAAAACATTACTGAACATAACGTGCCAATGTAAACTAAGATTTTTGGATATAAATATGAACTTTATCGAACAAAACACACATGTATTGTGCAACATGAAGTCCTATGAGTGTCATCTGATAAAGATCATCAAAGGTTAGTGTTTAATTTTATCTATTTCTGCTTTTTGTGACTCCTCTCTTAGGCTGGAAAAATGGCTGTGTTGTTCTGTGACTAGGTGCTGACCCAACATAATCGTTTGGTGTGCTTTCGTCGTAAAGCCCTTTTGAAATCGGACACTGTGGCTGGATTTACAACAAGTTTATCTTTAAAATGGTGTAAAATACTTGTATGTTTGAGGAATTTTAATTATGGGATTTCTGTTGTTTGAATTTGGCGCCCTGCAATTTCACTCTATTTGTTCTGTATCTACGGAAAAATCTGCTCTCTCGTTGTTGTTCAGAGGAGCTAGCCAACAACACAGCTAACACAATCACTTCAAACACTGAAGCTGTAAAGACTGCAAACTAGCTGCTCTTTGTTTCGTTTTACCTTTTTCAATTGACATTTCTTTGTATATATCCATAAAAATGATGCCAGCTGATTCATGATTTCGACTGGCTGAGAAACGTTGCCTGCCTGTCTGCCTGCCTGTGTCTCATCACTACACGTTCATTACTGTGGGACAGCTGGAGATCGAATTTGAATATTGAAACTAGAGGTCGTGTCACGTTCCTGACCTTATTTCCCTTGTTTTGTGTGTATTTAGTATGGTCAAGGCGTGAGTTGGGGTGGGTTGTCTATGTGTGTTTTTCTATGTTGGGATTTTGTGTTCGGCCTGGTATGATTCTCAATCAGAGGCAGCTGTCAATCGGTGTCCCTGATTGAGAATCATACTTAGGCAGCTGGGGTTTCACGTTTGGTTTGTGGGTGTTTGTTCCTGTGTCAGTGTTTGTGCCACACGGGACTGTTACGGTATGTTCGTTTGTTATTTTGTCTCGTGTATTGTTTTCGTGTACATTAAATATCATGGAAACTTACCACTCTGCAAATTGGTCCTCCGATCCTTCTCGCCTCTCCTTTTCCGATGAGGAGGACGAAATAGACTGCCGTTACAGGTCGACCGATTAATCGGGGCCGATTTCAAGTTTTCATAACAATCGGAAATCTGTATTTTTGGGCGCCGATTTGCCGATTTAAAAAAAATATTTTTTAACACCTTTATTTAACTAGGCAAGTCAGTTAAGAACACATTCTTATTTTCAATGACGGCCTAGGAACGTTCTGCCAGATTTTTAACCTTGTCAGCTCGGGGGATCCAATCTTGCAACCTTACAGTTAACTAGTCCAATGCTCTAACACCTGATTACATTGCACTCCACGAGGAGCCTGCCTGTTAGCGAATGCAGTAAGCTAAGGTAAGTTGCTAGCTAGCATTAAACTTATCTTATAAAAAACAATCAATCAATGACTGTCATTGCTCCAATGTGTACTTAACCATAAACATCAATGCCTTTCTTAAAATCAATACACAAGTATATATTTTTAAACCTGCATATTTAGCTAAAAGAAATCCAGGTTAGCAGGCAATATTAACCAGGTGAAATTGTGTCATTTCTCTTGCGTTCATTGCACGCAGAGTCAGGGTATATGCAACAGTTTGGGCCGCCTGGCTCTTTGCAAACTAATTTGCCAGAATTTTACGTAATTATGACAACATTGAAGGTTGTGCAATGTAACAGGAATATTTAGACTCATGGATGCCACCTGTTAGATAAAATACGGAACGGAATAAACGTTTTGTTTTCGAGATGAAAGTTTCCGGATTAGTCAAAGGTATATGGTTTAGAGAGAAATAGTCGACGCGTTATAATTCCTGTAATAACTTGCGGTTGAATTTGAAAGGGGTTCCTTCGTTATTTTACCGTTCATGTCTTCCATAGAGAATGTCTTGATCTACTTCAAATAAGGTCTGTGTTTCGTGCAGGCTTAAACCGCCTCGACGTTTTGATACCCGTGTAAATCTCACTAGGATAAGGTAACGTTTGTCAACATATTTTCATAAATCCACTACAATTTTTTTTTATCTTCGCTTATATTTAGCCAATATTGATCAGAGTTACCTTGTCCTATGGATATCTACACAGTTATAAAATTGGCACGGTGATGTAAGCCTACACGAAACACAGACCTTATTTTAAGTGAATCTAAAAATATCCTATGGAATAAATTAAGGAACCGCTTTTCAGATTTTGCTAGAAGGTGTCATGGGAATTATGACTCGCACTTTGGTTGTCAATTCTTACCATGCCCATTATTAAAATAGGATTTCCTGCATATAGAAATTAAAGTTTTTGTTTTCAACATTCATCACAGGTAACTTAAACTCTATTTTTATTCAAACAGTTGAGAGTATTTGTCTCCTAAGCAGACTCTTCAGTATCATTGTCACTTCAGAGCTGTGTGTGTGTATTTATATATTATATTAAGTTAAAATAAAAGTGTTCATTGTTCATTCAATATTGTTGCAATTGTCATTATTACAAAAATGTGTGTGTGTGTATGATATATATATATATTTAAAAAAACATTTTTTTTTTATATATAAATCGGCCGATTAATCGGTATCGGCTTTTTTTTGTCCTCCAATAATCGGTATCGGCATTGAAAAATCATAATCGGTCGACCTCTAATTGAAACAATGTTGCAAATGTCGAAGAGACAGACAGCAAGGTTCATACAAATCTTCGCTGTTGAAAACAAAATGTTACTCTAAAAGAAATGAGATAATATCTAGATGCTTTTAAAGTGGATACGAGTTTCCCGAAGCGGATACTCTGTTTGGCCTACCACCCAGGACAATGGATTGGATACCAGCCGGCCACCGAAAACAACGGCGCCATAGAAGGGGCAGACGGAGCGGTCTTCTGGTCAGGCTCCGTAGACAGGCACATCGCGCACCGCTCCCGAGCATACTACTCGCTAATGTCCAGTCTCTTGACAACAAGGTAGACGAAATCCGAGCAAGGGTAGCATTCCAGAGAGACATCCGAGACTTTGTTTCACGGAAACATGGCTCACTCGAGACACGCTATCTGAGTCGGTACAGCCACCTGGTTTCTTCACGCATCGCGCCGACAGAAACAAGCATCTCTCTGGTAAGAAGAAGGGCGGGGGTGTATGCCTTATGATTAACGAGACTTGGTGTGATCATAACAACATACAGGAACTCAAGTCCTTTTGTTCACCTGACTTAGAATTCCTCACAATCAAATGCCGACCGCATTATCTACCAAGAGAATTCTCTTCGATCATAATCAGTCACACGACTCCATTTTGTTGCTCCCAGCCTATAGACAGAAACTAAAACAGGAAGCACCCGCGCTCAGGTCTGTTCAACGCTGGTCCGACCAATCGGAATCCACACTTCAAGATTGCTTCGATCACGTGGACTGGGATATGTTCCGCATTGCGGCGAACAACAACATTGAAGAATACGCTGACTCGGTGTGCCAGAAACCGTGGATTGATGGCAGCATTCGCGCAAAACTGAACACGCGAACCACTGCTTTTAAATCAGGGCAAGATGAACAGAAACATGACAAAATACAAACAGTGTAGCTATTCCCTCCGCAAGGCAATCAAACTAGCTAAGCGTCAGTACAGAGACAAAGTGGAGTCGCAATTCAACAGCTCAGACACGAGAGGTATGTGGCAGGGTCTACAGTCAATCACGGACTACAAAAGAAAAACCAGCCCCGTCTCGGATCACGATGCCTTGCTCCCAGACAGACTAAACAACTTTTTTGCTCGCTTTGAGGACAATACAGTGCCACTGACACGGCCCGCTACCAAAACCTGTGGGCTCTCCTTCACTATAGCCAACGTGAGTAAAACATTTACACGTGTTAACCCTCGCAAGGCTGCAGGCCCAGACGGCATCCCTGGCCGCGTCCTCAGAGCATGCACAGACCAGCTGGCTGGTGTTTTTACAGACATATTCAGTCAATCCTTATCCCAGTCTGCTGTCCCCACATGCTTCAAGAGGGCCACCATTGTTCCTGTTCCCAAGAAAGCTAAGGTAACTGAGCTAAATGACTACCGCCCTGTAGCACTCACTTCCGTCATCATGAAGTGCTTTGAGAGACTAGTCAAGAACCATATAGCCTCCACCCTACCTGAAACCCTAGACCCACTCCAATTTTCTTACCGCCCCAATAGGTCCACAGACGAGGCAATCGCAATCACACTGCACACTGCCCTAACCCATCTGGACAAGAGGAATACCTATGTAAGAATGCTGTTCATCGATTACAGCTCAGCATTTAACACCATAGTACCCTCCAAACTCGTCATTAAGCTTGAGACCCTGGGTCTCGACCCCGCCCTGAGCTTCTGGGTCCTGGACTTCCTGACGGGCCGCCCCAAGGTGGTGAGGGTAGGTAACAACATTCCACCCCGCTGATCCTCAACACTGGGTCCCCACAAGGGTGTGTTCTCAGCCCTCTCCTGTACTCCCTGTTCACCCACGACTGCGTGGCCATGCACACCTCCAACTCAATCATCAAGTTTGCAGACGACACTAGAGTGGTAGGCTTGATTACCAACAACGACGAGACGGCCTACAGGGAGGAGGTGAGGGCCCTCGGAGTGTGGTGTCAGGAAAATAACCTCACACTCAATGTCAACAAAACAAAGGAGATGATCGTGGACTTCAGGAAACAGCAGAGGGAGCAGCCCCCAATCTACATTGACGGGACAGTAGTGGAGAACGTGGAAAGTTAAGTTCCTTGGCGTACACATCACGGACAAACTGAAATGGTCCACCCACACAGACAGCGTGGTGAAGGAGGCGCAGCAGCGCCTCTTCAACCTCAGGAGGCTGAAGAAATTCGGCTTGTCACCAAAAACCCTCAAACTTTTACAGATACACAAACGAGAGCATCCTGTCGGGCTGTATCACCACCTGGTACGGCAGCTGCTCCGCCCATAACCGGAAGGCTCTCCAGAGGGTAGTGAGGTCTGCACAACGCATCACCAGGTGCAAACTACCTGCCCTCCAGGACACCTACACCACCCGATGTCACAGGAAGGCCTAAAAGATCATCAAGGACAACAACCACCCGAGCCACTGCCTGTTCACCCCGCTATCATCCAGAAGGCGAGGTCAGTACAGGTGCATCAAAGCGGGGACCGAGAGACTGAAAAACAGCTTCTATCTCAAGGCCATGAGACTGTTAAACAGCCATCACTAACAATGAGTGGCTGCTGCCAACATACTGACTCAACTCCAGCCACTTTAGTAATGGAAAAATTGATGTAAGCAATTTATCACTAGCCACTTTATATAATGTTTACATACCCTACATTACTCATCTCATATGTATATACTGTACGCTATACCATCTATTGCATCTTACCATCTTGATGTAATTAAATGTATCACTAGCCACTTTAAACAATGCCGCTTTATATGTTTTCATACCCTACATTACTCACCTCATATGTATTATCTGTGCTCTATACCATCTACTGCATCTTGCCCATGCCGTTCGGCCATCACTCATTTATATATTTTTATGTACATATTTGTATTCATTCCTTTACACTTGTGTGTATAAGGTAGTTGTTGTGGAATTGTTAAGTTATATTACTTGTTAGATATTACTGCATGGTCGGAACTAGAAGCACAAGCATTTCGCTACACTTGCATTAACATCTGCTAACCATGTGTATTTGATTTTAAGTTTATCATTTGCCTGCCTGGGCTGATGAGACAGTGGACTGCGCAGTCAGATGGAACAGAGTAAATTGCCATTTTAAAGTCATAGATTTGGCCAGTGGTAACTTGTGGAAAAGACACCGGCTGGTTTATACTTCAAGGGGTCTTAAAATTACAAATTAAATAGCTAAATGACCCTTGGTATGACATTCTTAAAACAATGCCATATAGCTTAGCAGAACCCCCCGGCTTAGACAAGGCTTAGACTCTTATGGGTTTTAAATGAATGACATATTGTATATAGCCATAGGTTTTTTTAACACTTCAGTCTTTTCATCTGTAGCTCTGGCTTAGAATGGAGGGCTCCATATAGCTCCTCATTGACATGATTGGTTGATGTGAGGGCAGGAGGTCCTGTATAAACAAACTCACTTCCTTGACAACAGCTCTGCGCTGTGCAGCAAAGCACAAGAAGTAAGAATGTTCTGCCTTCTGCAGAGGCCATATCACCGTAAAAAACAGATTTCGGAATGACCATGCAGCGCCTTTAATCCATTGCGGAAGCCTCGTGGATGGCACAGTCCAAGAATAAGAGTGTGGCTAAAATGCACGTCTCTCTTCCGCCAATTTGTGCACATTCATCGTTTGCCTTGATTGTTAGTGTCTATCAATTCCCCATTGCATACAGTTTATATCACCAGTAGTAGCCTATATTTACCGTTAATAACCAAACTGTTTGTTTGGTTATGGATAGTTGTGTTAATGCATTCAATATATTATTATTCCAGGTTTTACCGTTTTCATTGTCAAAGTGGACACGTTGTTTGCAGAGCGCACAACCTATGCTACACTTGTGAGAAACAAGTTTTTATTTATTTCATTCCATTTACGAGTTTTGTCAATTTAGTCATTGTCTTTTGTTTGGAGTGCTTACCGTCAATGTTGAGTAAGGCCGCGTACCTGATTACGCATAGAAGTAGGCCTATAGGCTACCTGGCCTGCGCGCAAATGTAGGCATATAAATGTGCCCAATTTGGAATCTGATAGTATTTCTGATTGGCTTAACGCACCACCACGAATGAGCTGTGGAGCTTCTCAGGGTAATGTTCTCTTCACCTCAAACAGCAAGCAAACAAATTCTGTTTTTTCATCCATTGAGAATGACAATAGTTTCAGTACTCTCCCTTTCGGTAACCACTCGGTGTGAAGGGGAAAAATGTAATGTTGTGCTCCAGTGGAAATGTCATAAAATTGATCTACCTGATGAACTCTTATCCCTTGCACAAAATAGCCTACAGCTGTGTCTATCCGGAGCTCACTGGTGGGGGAAACTATACAATGTTTCAAGTTCGTTGCAGACAGATCATGCGGAGCTAATGTGATACATAGGACATTTATTTTTATCAGGATAATTTATACCTGCAGGCTGCAATGTTTTTATTTGTTGGCTTTATATATGCTATTTTTACATCGTTGGCAATGGCAATATAAGTTACTTTTTAGGTTTGTATTATTTTCATGTAGATTTGGATAGTTTGATTAACCACATGATCATGATACGAAGACGTTATTATAAATTAAATTGTTCTATGACAATGTGCATATGAATAACATGGTTTTCATATGCGGTAGAAATGTTAAGATAAATTGGCATTCCACATTGGAAAGGCTGCCAACTCCTCGTGTAGCCTATTACCGACAACTTCAGGAGAGTAATGGCAGAATCTGCGAAAGTTAACAGGAGCGGGAGGAGGATGGTCGGGTCAGGTTAAGGTTTTTCTCTTATGGTTATCTTGATATCTGGCGCACTCGAGTCATTTGTGTCTTATTTAATCAAACAGCATCAGACAAGCATACAGTTGATTTTATTAAAACATAGGGTGTGTCTATATATGGAAAAAATAAATGGTTTTGAAATTTTGATCAATCGATTGGTCGAACGAAGAGTACTTTGTCAACCAAGATGTTGTTTAGTCGGGACAGCACTACTCAGCTGTTAACCAAAACAGTGGCGTGGTAAATGCTTTGTTGTTCAAATCCCTGATTGTCCCTTTAACACCAACTGCTCATGAATTTAATTGCGTTATTACTCTGACAATGAAGAAGTCATGCCCCCCTCCATCCTTAACTTTGCCTAAATACGTTTATAACACTGCCATTCTGTAGAAAAAAGGTTCCTTATAGAACCAAAAAGGGTTATATTGCTTGCTTCATATATGGAACCCCTACAAGTTATACAGTGCCTTCAGAAAGTATTCACACACACCTTGAATTGTTTATATTTTGTGTTACGGGCTGCATTTAAAATGGATTACATTTCAATTGAGTCACTGGCCTACACAAAATACCCCATAATGTCAAAGTAGAATTTTGGTTTCACCAATTTTTACAAATGTATTCAAAATGAAAAGCTGAAATGTCTTGAGTCAATAAATATTCAACCCCTTTGGTATAGCAAGCCTAAATAAATGTGCTTTTCACACAATAAGTTGCATGGACTGTGTGCAATACTGTTGTTTAACATATTTTTTTTCATGACTACCTCCTCTCTGTACCACACACATATATACAATTATCAAATTGTATTGGTCACATACACGTATTTAGCAGATTGTGGGTGGAGCGAAATGCTTGTGTTTCTAGCTCCAACAGTGCAGTAATATCTAACAATTTCACAACAACACATCTACAGTAAAGGAATATAATTAAGAATATCTAAATATTTGGACGAGCAATGTCAGAGCAGTATAGACTAAAGATAAAGTAGAATAGAATACAGTATATACCAGAGATGTTCACAAGTCTTTGAGGTAGAGTCCCAGTCAAGTCTCAAGACTTTTAGGGCCAAGTCATGTCTCAAGTCCCTTTTGGCAATGGCTTTCTGCATGCTGTGGGTTAGAGGTCTATATACCTTGTAAATTATTTGAAGAGACTTCCTTGTTCATTAGTCTATACTTGTATGAAAGAAAGCACACCAGGCACTATTTAAATCAAAATAAATGTCATTTTAAAATGTAGACAGTTTACATTAAGAAAAGTAATTGTACCGGATATGGAAAAAAAGCAAACATAACATTTTAAAGTGCATGGTATTTTGTGTCAGACATTGTCTATATTTCACTTCATTCTGTCACACAAAACAGAAAATATGTAGGTGAGGGAAGATAAATGACAAGTATGAATGTAAACCAAAATGACTGACAACTGTTCAATAGCTGCACTACTAAAGTGTTATACAGTATATACACACACACACACACACCTCAAACATAATGACCTTTATCCCTAAAATATACTTACTGACCTGGACACTTAATAGAAATACAATTTCCTGTAACAAGTAGCACATTAGGTCCTGCGCCCTAAGACAGAGAACATTCCTGTTGCAGACAGTTTACATTTCAGAAAGATCAAGTTTGTCAGCATTCTTGCATTGGGCCTGGCATGATGAGGGCGCATTTACTAAACACTCTCTCCACTGGGGCACAGCCGGCAGGCACAGCCAGCACTGTCATTGCTAACTGCTTGAGCCTTAAAGTTTTTTGCATGGATTCTCCAAAAATCAAAGCAATCAACTTCATTTATCAGAAGATACTTAAAATGTAGCGAATAATCTCTGCTCTGACAGATGACTTTGTCTCCCTTCTTGCTGATCTTGTTGCGGTAGCCAGAGAACAGTCTCAAATCAAATCAAATTTTAGTCTGGAGGTTTTGGCAGGTGGTTGTTCTTAGTCGTCTTCTCCACTACTGCTCTCTAACGGTGACTTTCCGTGCTTCAGCCAAAACAAGGTCTGAAAAAGATTCATAAAATGTATATGATCAAGAATATAACAGTATACATTATACATGAAAAAAAAAAACGATTTGACTGCAAGTGAAATAGAAAATGTTGCATGTTGCAATGCATTGTACCTACCAATCAGACTCTCCAATTCAGCTTTATCTTCATGTGGTATGGACATCATGATCAAGCCAGAACAGGCAGAAAGATGGGTCCAGCAGGGCAGACATTATGTATATATTGTCAAATGTTTTGTTGCCCGTTCATCCGAGTGCTCCATTCAAACACCCCCTGGAATCAGCGTTTGAGTGACTGCTGCAGTGCTTTTACTAGACGACTTGTGCTCAGCATACTTTGCAGATGATAGTTGAGTTACAGTACACAAGGAAGGTCAGCACTGAGAGTCACCACTTTCTCCCCCTGAGTAAGGTCGGTGGGCTGGACAAAGGGGTCCAAAATGTCCACTAGCTGGCTCAATTCCCCTGGTGATAAGCAGAGCTCCCTTGTGTCCTTGGGCCTCGAGTAGATGCTTTGTTGATTTAGATTGGTGACTGCTTTAACAAGCCGGAGGATGTAATTCCATCTGGTCGACACAGCAGCAGGATACTACGATTGGCTCCAAACTCGGCTTCAAATGCTTCTTTCAGACCACAGGTAGTATGTAGTAAGCTGCAAAGTTTAGTTACCTTAGCCATCACACCGTTTATGATTTTTGTTTCCCTTTAGTCCATCTCTACATCACCAGTTGTAATGAATGGGCAAAGTGCTGTATGCGCTGTTGCCTGCAGTTGGTTTGGATAGCTTCAACATCAGTACTCTTCACAATTCTTTCCATAGGCTGGGGTTATCATCATCGTGATCATTGCTTGCTTTGAGGAAACAAACTGTGAAGACCTTTTTCATATTTGCAGCATTATCACATATCTAATTTATGTTTCATGCCAAAATGATCACATCACTTCAAATGTGTTACTGCTTCTTTCCCCAGTGTGACCCTGTGAATCTATCACAGCTCAACAGAACTGACTCCAGTCTGGGAGTTTTTTTCTCTTCCATGAAGCCCTTCATGGTCCTGTCAGTCCATATATCTACAGTGACAGACACGGATTCTGTCTTCTCTAGGGCACTTTCGATTGTAGCCTCTTTAATCAGTGTTAAGTCATGCAGGCGCCTGGTCAACGTGGGCCTACTTACTGGTCTATATGTCATCTACCACTGACATGAAATGCCTAAAGTAAGGGTTGTCCACTAAGGACATAGGCAGGTTGCAGGACATGATCAGGTCTTGCAGTATAGCCTCTTATGGCTTTCTGCCTGGGGTGGCCCTGTCTGTACACATGGACACCTGTGCTGGTCAAGAATGAGTCAATGCTGCTCTGTCCTTCTTTCCCTGCGCTGGCCACGTTTGCTTTGCAGAATTCAGTGAACCTGCATATGAGCAACATGTTGGATAGTTATTGCTGACTTGAGATGGAAGTACAAGGACTCAAACAAATATATATAGTCTATGGGATTTTTCAGCAGAAATGTCCAAGAAGTTGCATGCTTTGAAATCTCGTTTTATACTAAGTTACTTCCTAGACCAGGCTACAACAAAGTATATTAAATCTGTGATATGCATATCGCTGAGATGTAACTTAATAATCTCTGCGAACAAATAGGCCTAGCTATCTGACAACCCACCTCTTAACCTTTCAAGAAATAGTCGACAGTAATACATTTCCACGTAGCTAAAAGATGACACACAAGAAAGCTAGCTATATCAAGCTGGCATTTGCTAAACAAGGCTATTATTAGTCTAACCACATTGTAGTGTTAGCTAGCTAGCCTAACTGACCTTTCGCGGTGAGTTTTCAAAATGTCAGATGAAGTTAGATCTTTACTGTTAATTCCACAAGTTTTGCAAACAGAATTTTGTTTTTTGCCACTGGCATTGTACTGCAGGTTCTTGTAACCAAATGTAATAACGAGAGCCTCACCACCTGATACCACACTCCCAGGGCCCTCAACTCCTCCTTGTAGGCTGTCTCTCATTGTTGGTAATCAGGCCTACTACTGTTGTGTCATCTGCAAACTTGATGATTGAGTTGGAGGCGTGCATGGCCAGACAGTCATGGGTGAGCAGGGAGCACAGGAGGGGGCTGAGCATGCACCCTTGTGGGGCCCCAGTGTTGAGGATCAGCGAAGTGGATGTTGTTCCTATCTTCACCACTTAGGGGTGGCCCGTCAGGAAGTCCAGGACCCAGTTGCACAGGGCGGGGTTCAGACCAATGAGCTTGGAGGGTACTATGGTGTTGAATGCTGCGCTATAGTCAATGAACAACATTCTTACATAGGTATTCCCCTTTTCCAGATGGGATAGGGCAGTGTGCAGTGTGATGGCGTCGTCTGTGGATCTATTGGGGCGGTAAGCAAATTGAAGTGGGTCTAGGGTGTCAGGTAAGGTAGAGGTCCTTGACTAGTCTCTCAAAGCACTTCATGATGACAGAAGTCAGTGCTAGATAGTCATTTAGTTCAGTTACCTTTGCTTTCTTGGGAACAGGAACAGTGGTGGACATCTTGAAGCATGTGGGGTTAGGAAGAGATTGAATATGTCCGTAAACACTCCAGCCAGCTGGTCTGCGCATGCTCTGAGGATGTTGGTAGGGATGCCGTCTGGGCCGGCAGCCTTGCGAGGGTTAACACGCTTAAATGTCTTACTCACGTCGGCCACGGAGAAGGAGAGCCCACAGTCCTTGGTAGCGGGCCGCGTCGGTGGCACTGTGTTGTCCTCAAAGCGGGTGACGAAGGTGTTTAGCGTGTCCGGAAGCAAGACGGTGTCTGCGACCTGGCTGGTTTTCCCTTTGTAATCCGTGATTGTCTGTAGACCCTGCCACATACGTCTCATGTCTGAGCCGTTGATTTACATTTGCCTGTTTTATTGCCTTACGGAGGGAATAACTACACTGCTCAAATAAGCAAAGAGAAACGACAGCCCATCATTACTTTAAGTCAGTCAATCTAAACATTTCAAGAACTTAGAAAGTATCTTCAAGTGCAGTTGCAAAAACCATGATGAAACCGCCACAGGAAAGGAAGACCGAGAGTTACAGTTGAAGTCTACATACTCTTAGGTTGGAGTCATTAAAACTCGTTTTTCAACCACTCCACAAATGTCTTGTTAACAAACCATCGTGTTGGCAAGTCGGTTAGGACATCTACTTTGTGCATGGCACAAGTAATTTTTCCAACAATTGTTTACAGAGTTCACTTAAAATTCCCTGTATCACAATTCCAGTGGGTCAGAAGTTTACATACACTAAGTTCACTGTGCCTTTAAACAGCTTGGAAAATTCCAGAAAATTGTCATGGCTTTAGAAGCTTCTGATAGGCTAATTGACATCATTTGAGTCAATGGGAGGTTTTTCAAGGCCTACCTTCAAACTCATTGCCTCTTTGCTTGACATCATGGGAAAAATCTAAAGAAATCAGCCAAGACCTCAAATAAACATCCACAAGTCTGGTTCATCCTTGGGAGCAATTTCCAAACGCCTGAAGGTACCAAGTTCATCTGCACAAACAATAGTATGAAAGTATAAACACCATGAGACCACGCAGCCGTCATACCGCTCAGGAAAGAGACGCATTCTGTCTCCTAGAAATAACGAAATTAACGTACGAAAAGTGCAAATCAATCCCAGAAGAGCATAGGACGTTGTGAAGATGCTGGAGAAAACAGGTGCAAAAGTATCTATACCCACAGTAAAATGAGTCCTATATCGACAACCTGAAAGGCTGCTCAGCAAGGAAGAAGCCCCTGCTCCAAAACCGCCATAAAAAAGACTACGGTTTGCAACTGCACATGGGAACAAAGATCGTACTTTTTGGAGAAATGTTCTCTGATCTGATGAAACAAAAATAGAACTGTTTGGCCATAATGACCAGTGTTATGTTTCGAGGAAAAAGTGGGAGGCTTGCAAGCCAAAAGCACATCATCCCAACCGTGAAGCACGGGGGTGGCAGCATCATGTTGTGTGGGTGCTTTGCTGCAGGAGGGACTGGTGCACGTCACAAAATAGATGGCATCATGAAGCAGGAAAATTATGTGGATATATTGAAGCAACATCAGTCAGGAAGTTAAAGCTTGGTCGCAAATGGGTCTTCCAAATGGACAATGACCCCAAGCATACTTCAAAAGTTATGGCAAAATGGCTTAAAAACAACAAAGTCAAGGTATTGGAGTGGCCATCACAAAGCCCTGACCTCAAACCTATAGAACATTTGTGGGCAGAACTGAAAAAGCGTGTGCGAGAGCAAGGCCTACAAACCTGACTCAGTTACACCAGCTCTGTCAGGAGGAATGGGCCAAAATTCACCCAACTTACTGTGGGAAGCTTGTGGAAGGCAACCCGAAATGTTTGACCCAAGTTAAACAATTTAAAGGCAATGCTACCAAATACTAATTGAGTGTATGTAAACTTCTGACCCACTGGGAATGTGATGAAATAAATAAAAGCTGAAATAAATCATTCTCTCTACTATTATTCTGACATTTCACATTCTTAAAATAAAGTGGTGATCCTAACTGACCTAAGACAAGGAATTTTTACTCTGATTAAATGTCAGGAATTGTGAAAAACTGAGTTTAAATGTATTTGGCTAAGGTGTATGTAAACTTCTGACTTCAACTGTACCTCTGCTGTAGAGGATAAGTTCATTAAAGTTACCAGCCTCAGAAATTGCAGCCTAAATAAATACTTCAGGGTTCAAGTAAGACACATCAACATTTCAGAGGAAACTGCGTGAATAAGGCATTCATGGTCAAATTACTGCAAAGAAACCACTACTAAAAGGACATCAATAATAAGAAGACACTTGCTTGGGCCAAGAAACACAAGCAATGGACATTAGACAGGTGGAAATCTGTCCTTTGGTCTGATGAGATCAAATTAGAGATTTTTGGTTCCAACCGCTGTGTCTTTGTGAGACGCGGAGTATGTGAACGGATGATCTCCGCTTGTGTGGTTCCCATCCTGAAGCATGGAGGTGGTGTTATGGTGCTTTGCTGGTGACACTGTCTGCTTTATTTAGAATTCAGGCTGTGTAAGGGCTATTTGACCAAGAAGGAGTGATGAAGTGCTGTATCAGATGACCTGGCCTCCACAAATCACCCGACCTCAAACTAATTGAGATGGTTTGGGATGAGTTGGACCACAGAGTGAAGGAAAAGCAGCCAACAAGTGCTCTGCATATGTGGGAACTCTTTCAGGATTGTTGGAATAGCATTCCATGTGAAGCTGGTTGAGAGAATGCCAAGCATGTGGCATCAAGGCAAAGGTCGGCTATTTGAAGAATCTCAAATATATTTTGATTTGTTTAACACTTTTTGGGTTACAACATGATTCCATGTGTTATTTCATAGGTTTGATGTCTTCACTATTATTCTACAATGTAGAAAACCCTAGAATGAGTAGGTGTACAAACTTTTGACTGGTACTCTTTTTTTTTTTTAGCAAAGGGTTGTTTAATATAGTCCAAAGAACTAAAACGTTTCTATATAAAACCACAAAGAACCCTTTTTTCTAACAGTGTATTGTAATATTCTAATTATAATATGTACCCTACATCAGTCCACCAAATCCAAGCAGTCTTATCAGTCTACTCTGGCCTACTTTCAGTACACAGTGAGTGTACTGAATTTACAATGGCAAGAAGACCAAGACGAATGGATGCACATGCAGCATTGTCGCTTTCATTCAGATATTGTAGCAGCGCTTCGGGTGGTGGGGAATAAATTAATCATGACATCTCTGATGATTATTCTGAGCCTCAGCCTGAACCTACACCTCCGAGGCCTAAGCTCAAAAAAGCCAGAACAGTGCACACTGAGCAGATCAAACAATGAGGCAGGAGAGAGGAAGGTATGGCACCGTTTGGATAGAACAAGCCGGTGACAATGCTACTGGCCAATTATCAGCACAAAATGTTATCACTGAGAGAACAGGCCCTACATCTCAAGCCAAAAACAACATCAGCAACACACTCACTAGCTTTGGTTGTTTATGTGAGATGGACATGCTACAGCATATCAGGGAATGTACTGTGGCGCACAGGGAGCTGTTGCCTGGGATCTGTCTGTTGATGAGCTGGAAGCCTTCATTTCTATCCTGTATGTCTGTGAATCATTGGTATCATCAGCACCATTTCCTCTTCCTCAGCACTCGGATGGAATGTCAGGAAGTGTGTGTGTGTGTGTGTGTGTGTGTGTGCATGTATGTATTGTGTGACAAGGCAGTGTGTTTAGTCAATCCCATCTCTTTCTCCATCTCTAAAGTCTCTGCCTGTCCACCTAAAACCCTCTCCTCTCTTTACTTCCTTATCTTAAATTTTCTCTGTCATCCAAGCTCGCAGAAGAAATATGGCCTGTTAAGCACAATTTTCTTTCTTCAGTTATGATTCCGGTGAGTTAGAAAGCTATAGTTACTATAATTGAATTACTTTTCACATTTAGCAAGTGAGGGTGTCATCATGGGAATACTGTAATAACCCTAATAAGTAATACAGAAGCAATAAAGGTACTTTTAAAAGTTAAACCATTAACTGAGTAAACGTATCCATACATTTCACTCATTTGCAGCACCCACAACAATATCCATGCATGAAAGCCTATCTTTCTTGATGTAAAACATTATCATGCCGAATAAAAACGTGTTAAAAGAAATTCGAGAAATCAATTTTTCCAGCATTCTACTCGTCTCCCTTAATAACCGAGAATACTTTGGTAGTTCATTTAAGGGCATTTAAGAGATTTGTTTGTAGGAGCAGCGGGGAGGAGTGGTCGATATTAAAGGCGCTAATGTCTCCATCAGGCCACAGCCCCATTAAGACCATAACACCCCTTCCCACAGTCAAGGGCATGGTCACAGACCGTTGGCTCTCTTCAAATCAAATTGTATTTGTCACATGCGCTGAATACAACAGGTGTAGACCTTACAGTGAAATTCTTACTTACAAGCCCTTAACTTCTTATGGCTGGGGGCAGTATTGAGTAGCTTGGGTGAATAAGGTGCCCAGAGTAAACTGCCTGCTACTCAGTCCCAGAAGCTAAGATATGCATATTATTAGTAGATTTGGATAGACAACACCGAAGTTTCTAAAACTGTTTGAATGATGTCTGTGAGTATAACAGAACTCATATGGCAGGCAAAAACCTGAGAGAAAATCCAACCATGAAGTGGGAAATCTGAGTTTGGTCGTTTTTTAAACTCATTCCCTATTGAAGATAGGAAGTGCAATATGACCAATATCCCACTAAGGCTTTCACTAGATGTCAGTCTTTAGAACCTTGTTTGATGCTTCTACTGTGAAGGGGGACTCATGCAAAGTGAATGAGAGGGGATTGAGTAAGGTCTCTCCCAGAGTGCCACGAGCTGACCATGCACGTTCATGTGAGAGTTAGCTTGAGTTCCATTGCATTTCTGAGGACAAAGGAATTCTCCGGTTGGAACATTATTTAAGATTTATGTTAACATTCTAAAGATTGATTCTATACTTCGTTTGACATGTTTCTACGGACTAACGGAACTTTTTGACTTTGTCTGCTCCTAGTGAACGCTCTTCGTGAGTTTGGATTTGTTTACCAAACGCGCTAACAAAAAGGAGCAATTTGGACAAATGGACATTATCGAACAAAACAAACATTTATTGTGGAACTGGGATTCCTGGGAGTGCATTCTGATGAAGATCAAAAGGTAAGTGAATATTTATGTTATTTCTGACTTCTGTTGACTGCACAATATGGCAGATACCTTTTTGGCTTGTTTGGGCTCTGAGCGCCGTACTCAGATTATTGCATGGTGTGCTTTTTCCGCAAAGTTTTTTTGAAATCTGACACAGCGGTTGCATTAAGGATAAGTGGATCTAAAATTCCATGCATAAGTTGTATCTTTTAGCAATGTTTATTATGAGTATTTCTGTAAATTGATATGGCTCTCAGCAAAATCACCGGATTTTTTGTTTTGGAACTACTGAAAATAACGCGCCAATGTAAACTGAGATTTTTGGATATAAATATGAACTTTACCGAACAAAACATACATGTATTGTGTAACATGAAGTCCTATGAGTGTCATCTGAAGATCAAAGGTTAGTGATTAATTCTCTCTCTATTTCTGATTTGTGACTCTTTGGCTGGAAAAATGGCTGTGTTTTTCTGTGACTTGGCTCTGACCCAACATAATAGTTTGTGGTGCTTTCGCCGTAAAGCCTATTTGAAATCGGACACTGTGGTGCGATTAACAAGTGTATCTTTAAAATGGTGTGAAATACTTGTATGTTTGAGGAATTTTAATTATGGGATTTCTGTTTTGAATTTGGCGCCCTGCACTTTCACTGGCTGTTGTCATATCGATCCCGGTAGCGGGATCTCAGCCATAATTTAACCAACAATGCAGTTAAGAAAAATAAGTGTTAAAGTATTTACTAAAACAAAGAAAGAATAAAAAGAGTTAAAAAAAAATAATAATAATAATAATTAAAGAGCAACTACGCAAGTGCTAGACTGGGTAGCCTTTTGAAGCGGTTAAGAAGCCTTTTGGACCTAGACTTGGAGCTCCGGTACCACTTGCCGTGAGGTAGCAGAGAGAACAGTCTATGACTAGGGTGGCTGGAGTCTGACAATTTTTAGGGCCTTCCTCTGACACCGCCTGGTACAGAAGTCTTGGATGGCAGGAAGCTTGTTCCTAGTGGGCCGTACGCACTACCCTCTGTAGTGCCTTCTGGTCGGAGGCCGAGCAGTTGCCATACCAGGCGGTGATACAACCAGTCAGGTTGCTCTCGATGGTGCAGCTGTGGACTGAGGATCTGAGGACTCGTGCAAAATCTTTTCAGTCTCCTGAGGGGGAATAGGTGTTGTCGTACCCTCTTCATAACTGTGTTAGTATGTTTGGACCATTAGTTTGTTGGTGATGTAGACACCAAGGAACTTGAAGCTCTCAACTTGCTCCACTACAGCCCGGTCGATGAGAATGGGGGCGTGCTCAGCCCTCTTTACCTGTAGTCCACGATCATCTCCTTTGTCTTGATCACGTTGAGGGAGAGGTTGTTATCCTGGCACCACACGGCCAGGTCTCTGACCACCTCCCTATATGCTGTCTCATCATTGTCGGTGATCACGCCTACCACTGTTGTCGCCGGCAAACTTGATGGTGTTCGAGTCGTGCTTGGCCACGCAGTTATGGTTGAAAAGGGAGGGGACTGAGCACGCACCCCTGAGCGGCCCCCGTGTTGAGGATCAGCATGGCAAATGTGTTGTTACCTACCCTTACCACCTGGGGGAGGCCCGTCAGGAAATCCAGGATCCAGTTGCAGAGGGAGGTGTTTAGTCCCAGGGTCCTTAGCTTATTGATGAGCTTTGAGGGCACTATGGTGTTGAACGCTGAGCTGTAGTCAATGAATAGCATTCTCAAATATGTGTTCCTTTTGTCCAGGTGTGAAAGGGCAGTGTGGAGTGCAATAGAGTGCGTCATCTGTGGATCTGTTGGGACGATATGCAAATTGGAGTGGGTCTGGGTTCTCTCGGATAATGGTGTTGATGTGAGCCATGACCAGCCTTTCAAAGCACTTCATGGCTACAGACGTGAGTGCTACGAGTCGGTAGTCATTTAGGCAGGTTACCTTGGTGTTCTTGGGCACAGAGACAATGGTGGTCTGCTTCAAACATGTTGGTATTAGACTCGGTCAGGGAGAGGTTGAAAATGTCAGTGAAGACCCTTTCTCTATAGGGCTCTCTTTCACACTGTATGTTTGTCTCACTCGCTCTGTGTGTCTGTACATCTCTCGCTCGCTCTCCCAGTCTGTCTTGCTCTCCTCTCTCCCTCCCAATCCTCTTTCACTCACCCTGTCCCTCCCTATCCGTCTCTCTCGACACATCTTTTTCTCTCCTCACGCAACATCACAGCATTAATCCCAGTGCCTACTGTTGGAGACTCCCAGAGTGGGAAGGGAGGAGGGATGAGGCAGGCTTCAAAAGGATTATATCATGAAGGCCTATATCACCTTCCTTGAGTAAATACTGTATGCAATAGTTCCTAGTTCCTATATAATATTAAACAGTTAGTCAGTGCTCAGAGAGGAGTATGAGTGAGAGTGAGTGAGAGCTAGAAAGAGGGGGATGGATGGAGAGAGTCAGTCTCAGGTTCAACTGCTTTGTTTAGTATGAGAGGCTCTAGAGAGAATGAGAGTTTGGCTCACACACACAGAACAGTACCTTAACGGTTATCTGTTTGTCCTCGCTGACAGAACAGACTATTCTAACACACACACACAAATAACCTGCTCTGTAGTTGCTATGACACAGCCCAATAATTTGCGTCTCTGTTGACGGCTTGGCGCTTGGCATTTGTTTACCTCCGGACTTCCTGGATGCTGATAGCAGATCTTATTCCCATTTATGCACCGAGCAGAGCGCAACCAAAAACAACACGCCACTCTACAACTTAGCTGTAGTCAAGCACATCCTAAAATTGAGGAGAATGAGACTGACTGACAGTTGCTAATGGAATACAGATCTCCAGTATTCTATAGTATAACATTTTAATGTGGTCTGTCCTATAGATGCACACTAAATCAAAGCAATGTGAACCCAGTCATACATTATGCACATTGTATCTGAGAATGGCTATTTTGATGTGCATTATTTTTGGTTGATTTACAATTAAACACTTCCAAAACTACATCCATCAACACAGACAGGAGGGCAGCATAACCTAGATGCAATTCCTATATCCACCATATTTCTTTCACCTTATGCTGTTTTTCCGGTCCAGTGGAGATGAAGATGGGAGGAGGGGGGGGGCAAGGTCACAGGGGTTGTAATGGGGTGATTAGAGTAGTAACACCAATGTGTGTGTCTGTACGCTCGGTGGTAATGATGGGTTTGGGAAAGGGGATGGCTGAAAGCCCAGCACAAATAAACATTCTGCTTTTCAGACCATTTGAAGTGTACTACCAGCGCAAACCTGAGAGTTCAATCTGCCTCACCAGGGATGAAAACAAAATGCCTCATTTCAGCAGGGCCCTCAAAATAAAGAGCCCTTTTCATAGCTCCGTTGAATGCTTTGGTTGTTGCCAACCACACGGTTTGTCATTCAGCGACCAGGTTTTTGTAAACGGTGGCAGGAGGATAAAGGGTCTATCGCCCTTGCCATTTGGGTGGTGTCATCCGCAGCGTTTTCCGATTGAAAAGCCACCGTGGATGACAACCAGGGGTGTAACGGTTCACCAAACCCACGGTTTGGTACGTATTGCGGTTTTGGGGTCCCAGTTCGGTTACGGTACAGCGGGAAAATGAAATTCCAACAGTTATTGTAGTTCTTTTTTTTTTACCTGGCAAAAGACGCAAAAATAAAATGCACCCCATTTTTGGCCCAAGTCCAGCTTCTGACAGCAATCGATGTTCCTGGCATTGTTTGTTGTGACAGGGATTGTTTTGTTGGGCCTCTCAAGTAGAGGTCTTCACGGGTCCAAAAAGTTGGACCTGTCCTGAAATGGACCTGGAGCTTTCCAACCCAAACCAGATATGCATGAATACATTTTTAAATATAGAGAACAGTTTCAGACCAAAAGACAACTAGACCAGTTCCGTATAGACCTGGTCGGATCCAGACCTGTCCAATCCGAGTGAGGGAAGCAGCAGAAAAGTACAATTGTAAGCTACTTTATTACCCAGAGCTGATAAAGTGTGAGGGAGAGATGCTCTAGTAGGCAGAGGGGCCTTGCGGTGTCTGTACTGTGAGCGAGTGACACGGGAGCAAGGAGGGTGGAAGAGCGAGACAGCAAAGCTGACTTTAGCTAGTTAATTAACTTCTAGCTTTCATAGCTAGGTTATTTATCATCCAATATGATTACGTCAGGGATAGGCCCGTCAGGAAGTCCAGGATACAGCTGCAGAGGGAGGTGTTTAGTCCCAGGGTCCTTAGCTTATTGATGAGCTTTGAGGGCACAATGGTGTTGAACGCTGAGCTGTAGTCAATGAATAGCATTCTCACATAGGTGTTCCTTTTGTCCAGGTAGGAAAGGGCAGTGTGGAGTGCAATGGAGATTGCATCGTCTGTGGATCAGCTGGGGCGGTGATGTTGCTGTGAGACATTACCAGCCTTTCAAAGCACTTCATGGCTACAGACGTGAGTGCTACGGGTCGGTAGTCATTTAGGCAGGTTACCTTAGTGTTCTTGGGCACAGGCACTATGGTGGTCTGCTTAAAACATGTTGGTATTACAGACTCGGACAGGGAGAGGTTGGTAATGTCAGTGAAGACACTTGGTCAGTGAATGCTCACAGTACACGTCCTGGTAATTTGTCTGGGCCTGCGGCATTGTGAATGTTGACCTGTTCAAAAAGGTCTCACTCACATCAGCTGCGGAGTGCGTGATCACAGTCTTCCGGAACAGCTGGTGCTCTGCATGTTTCAGTGTTATTTGCCTTGAAGCGAGCATGGAAGTAGTTTAGCTCGTCTGGTAGGCTCGTGTCACTGGGCAGCTTTCGGCTGTGCTTCCCCTTGTAGTCCGTAATGGTTTGCAAGCCCTGCAACATCCGACGAGCGTCAGAGCTGGTGTACTACGACTTGATCTTAGTCCTGTATTGACTCTGATGGTTCGTCAGAGGGTATAGAGGGAATTCTTAAGCTTCTGGGTTAGAAAAAAAAAGCTTCAAAGCGGCAGCTCTAGCCTTTAGCTCAGTGCAGATGCTGCCTGTAATCCATGGTATGTACGTACGGTCACTGTGGGGATGACGTCATCGATGCACTTATTGATGAAGCCAATGACTGATGTGGTGTATTCCTCAGTGCCATCGGAGGAATCCCAGAACATATTCCAGTCCGTGCTAGCAAAACAGTCATGTAGCTTAGCATCTGCTTCATCTGATCAATTAAAAACTTGGTCTGGTCACTGGTGCTCCCTAGTTTCATTTTTGCTTGTAAGCAGGAGGATAGAATTATGGTCAGATTTACCAAATGGAGGGTGAGGGAGAGCTTTGTATGCGTCTCTGTGTGTGGAGTGTAGGTGGTCCAGAGTTCTTTCTCCTCTGGTTGCACATTTAACATGCTGATAGAAATGTGGTAAAACGGATGTTTCCCTGCATTAAAGTACCCGGCTACAAGGAGCGCCGCCTCTGGGTCAGCGTTTTCTTGTTTGCTTATGGCAGAATACAGCTCATTTAATGCTGTCTTGGTGCCAACCTCTGAGGTGGTATGTAAACCGCTACAAAGAATACAGATAAACTCTCTCGGTAGGTAGTGTGGTCTACAGCTTATCATGAGATACTCTACCTCAGGCGAACAATAGCTCGAGACTTCCTTAGTTAGTGAAGACTGTTCTTTTTACATCTGAAGGTATTTCAAGTATTTTTGAAGAGGTGCTGTTGCGTGTGAGTGGACCATTTCAGTTCGCCTGTGATGTGTACACCAAGGAACTTTAAAACTTTCCACCTTCTCCACTACAGGCCCTTCAATGTGGATAGGGGGGTGCTTCCTCTGCTGTTTCCTGATGTCCATGATAATCTCCTTTGTTTTGTTGACGTTGAGTGACAGGTTGTTTTCCTGACACCACACTCCGAGTGCCCTCACCTCCTCCCTGTAGGCTGTGTCATTGTTCCTCGGTCTCACTAGATCAGGGTATTTAAGCCTCCATATATCCACTAATTCCAATATATCCATGATTTTCTTACGTGCATGAGGGTGATAGTTTGTAGTGTGATTTCCTTTAAGGTCCATCGAAGTATTTAAAACCGTATTATAATAGAGTATTGTGCAGGGTTGGATAAATTATATATATTTTCAAAGAAGCGTGGATCATCATTATTTGGACCGTATAGGTTAATAAGCCATATCTGTTTATTGTCCAATAACATATTTAAAATAATCCATCTACCTTGAGGATCTGTTTGGACAATTTGCACATTTGGATCAAAATTACTGTTAATTAATATCATCACCCCTTTTGAATTTCTTTGCCCATGGGAGAAATATATTTAATTTCACACCCCCAGTCCTTTTTCTACAAAACTTCATCTAAAAATTGTTGAATGAGTTTCCTGTTAATAGATATATTCCTTCTCTTTTAGCAAGGTAAATACTGCCCATCTTTTATCTGCTAAGCCATTGCAATTATAACTGGCTATACTTATTTCACCATAATTAAATACAAGTTTCACATCTTCGCAGCATTTCCAATTAATTGGAATGTAAAAGAAGCCATCCACCCTTGATGTCAATGTCAGAGTTTTCTTTTCACTGAATCTCCGTGAGGATATTGGTTAGGCTACATTGAGGATGTGGAATAATGTAGCCTAAATAAATGAGTAAGCCTATTATTTTGCTAAATCGCGTACAGTATAAGCAACTCCAAAAGCCCACAGAGGTTGTGAAACACAGTATGAACACGACTCACGTTACGGTTCATTTATTGTTGAATTATTCAAGGCTCCCTTTGTTATTTGGTTTTGAAAAATCCTTGAATGAATGATATACAGTACCAGTCAAAAGTTGACACCTACTCATTCCAAGGTTTTTAATTTTTTACTATTTTCTACATTGTATTAGTGAAGACATCAAAACTATGAAATAACATATAGAATCATGGAGTAACCAAAAATGTGTTAAACAAGTCAAAATATATTTTATATCTGAGAATCTTCAAAGTAGCCACCCTTTGCACACTGTAGCAATTGAAAGAGAACACTTGAGATTATGGGGCAATTATCAGACCAAAAGTTCACCCGATACATTTCACATTTGTCTTGCATCAATATCACAGACCTCATTTGCTGAAAAATGCATCAACCACCTACAAATATTTCAATTTATTATAATCCACATAATAATCAAATCAACCTTATAATTAGGTAATGATTTATACATTTCTAAAAGACGCATATACAGTATTGTTCATCAACATCTTTACATGTTTTCATGAATACAATAAATACTTTCAAAATGCATATTATTTCAACAATATCTCAACTACATTTTAGTTGCACTTCCCCCTAGCTCCACGACCACGGGTGAAACCTTGCTGAGATTATCAATATATTTGTTGCATCGGCAGTTTCTCAAGCCAAAACGTCGACGGCCTTTGCCAAGCCTACAAGCAAAGATGAATTGGTGGAGTTATGGTTTAATGTTTTCCGTTGATGCCAAACAAGTTCGATCCAGTTTAAAAATCAGACCTACAGTACATGTAGAGATGAAAAACATGTTTAGATATACTGTAGGCCTACCATAGGCTAGGTGAGTCTCAGTAGTGTTAAGTAATGTGGTGTGAAAAAGTGTTGTAGGTCTAGTTACTCTGTTGACAAATTTTGACAAATTTTTTTGCCCTTTTTTGCAATTTAAACCCTGGTGGACGTATGTTTTGGGTCATAGTCTGCATTTCAGAGGGATCGCTCATCATCGTATGTGCTATAGCATAATCAAATTGAGGACAGTGGGAGGTATACGTATGGCCTATTGTAACCTTGAGTCACACCTTTCCAGTACTCCTCACCCCAGCCTAAACTCCGCCCTTAACAGTTACCATTTCAACATTTTGTTCATCTCATCATTTTTTTCATTGAAACCAAAGAGAACAGACGGAATGGACATCGTTTTCTGTAAGCCAGCTTCTTTCTATGGTGCTACCCATTCCAGAGATATGGGCGAGTCAGTCGACATTGGCGGAGAGTCAGGTGGAGAATGACGCGTTGAAGAGGGTGAGGGACGAGATGGAGTCGTCCTCAACAGAATCTGGAGTTGACTGCAGTTTGCGTCGTAACTGATTTCAGTGGGCAAATGCTTACCTTCTATGGCCACCTGCCCGCTGCTCTTCACCTGCTCTTCACGGGATCTGGTTTTAACGGTACCGGGCAGATGGCAGACATGGTGTCGTGTGGGCGAGCTGTTTGCTGATGTCAACGTTGTGAACAGAGGACCCTATAGTGGCAGTGGAGTTATGGTATGGGCAGGTTAAAGCTACAGACAACGAACACAAATCGCATTTTATCAAGGAAATTTGAATGGACAGAGATACCGTGACAAGATCCTGAGGCCCATTGTCGTGCCATTCACCTCATGTTTCAGCATAACACACGGCCCCATTTCACAAGGATCTGTACACAATTACTGGAAGCTGAAAATGTCCCAGTTCTTCCATGGCCTGCATACCCAGACATGTCACCCATTGAGCATGTCTGGGATGCTCTGGATCGACATGTACGACCGGGTGTTCTAGTTCCTGCCAATATCCAGCAACTTCGCACAGCCATTGAAGAGGAGTGGGACAACATTCCACAGGCAGCAAACAGCCTGATCAACTCTATATGAAGGAGATGTGTCGCACTGCATGAAGCAAATGGTGGTCACACCAGATACTGACAGGTTTTCTGATCCATGCCCCTACCTTTTTTCAATAGTATCTGACCAGATGCATATCTGTATTCCCAGTCATGTGAAATCCATAGATTAAGCCCCAATTAATTCATTTCAATTGACTGATTTCCATATATGAACTAACTGTAAATTAGTAAAATCTTTGAAATTGTTGCATAATGTGTTTATATTTTTTGTTCGGCTTGTTCTCCAAACCCTGTGTCACATCAAGATCCATGTCTCGATCTTGGCCCTCGATCTGAGGTGATTTATTTGGGGAGCACTGTTTTTGCTCGGCTGCTGTATCTCACCGGCTCCCCTTTTGTTTTGATTGTGTTTTCTCATTTCTTTGCAGTGGCGTGAGAGAGAGAGAGAAAAAAATAAAAATAATCACCCTGGATACGTAATTGGCTTGGTAAGGCTGGGGGAGGATTTTCTGGAAGCAGTGGATAGTGCTGGAGCTGCCCGCCACCCGCAGTGGCTTTTGGAAGAAGATCCTAGAGCTCTGGTGGGGGCTCAGCATCTCCGAGCCGGGAGACCCCCAGGGACAAACGTGTCCAGAGCGGGGGGCTCTCACGGACCGACCAGGAATTTTCCCACAAACAAACAGAGCTGCAGAGGGCAGCGACCAAGACCCCTGTCCTCTGGAGGGAGGGAGAAAGGGAAGGAGGGAGGGCGGGAACGGAGGGGAACAGCAGCTACAGGGCAATTCCATGTTAACAGAATTGCGCTTTGACTCCGATATTTTATAACGTATGACAAACCAAAAAAAAAACTTTGATTTCAAAAGTTTAACAAACCCTACAACTCTATGCACAAGCACTACTTCCGGGCTTGGCCGTCATTGTAAATAAGAATTTTGTTCTTAACTGACTTGCCTAGTCAAATAAAATACAAAGTTTGGTAACAGTATTACGGTAAAACCTCCCTCAGGTTATGATCACGTTTTCCAAAAACGAAATATCTGCTCCGAATTAAGAGTCAAAGACGTCTGCAGAAAGATGGGGTGTCTGCTATGAGATGACACCTTGAGTTTAGAAAAAAAAGGGTTATTGAACTACCGTAGGTGAAGTGGATTTACATCCGTTAACATGACATCATGGGTCCCGCTTTAAATGTACTATACAGAAATGGGTCCCGCTTATAAAAGTTTCATAAAGCCTTCATAAATGTGTTGCAAAGCATCTATAACCGTATGTCATGCTTTATAAAGGGTTCATAAATTTGGCACAACTGTGTGGCAATCAACGTCAAATGTGACATAACCCACCATGGTCGAATATGATAAACATGTGCTTTATAAAAAAGGTTGACGTGTTATGCTGAAGGATGGCACACGTTCTAAAGTGAAGATGTTAGCCACATTACAGCTAAACTCGTTCCCAGACACTTCCTGAAATCGATAGATATTATTTTTTACTATATGTGTCCGACCGCTTTGATTCAGTCTTATGAAGCAAAAATCGGATAAAAGCAGAGACAAATGGCATACCATACACTGCATTTGAGGAACAATGGGAAAGTAATTCTGCTTTGAAAGTTGACAAACTTGCATTATCACTTTTGAGAAAATGGCCTTTGTATGATTTGGTAGCAACTAGGGCCGATTTCAAGTTCTCATGACAATCGGTAATTGGCCTTTTTGGATGCAGATTATGGCTGATTACATTGCAATCCACAAGGAGATTGCGTGGCAGGCTGACCACCTGTTACGCGAGTGCAGCATCAAAAGGACCTTGCTGCTACAAGGAGCCAAGGTAAGTTGCTAGCTAGCATTAAACGTATCTTGTAAAAAACAATCAATCTTCACATAATCACTAGTTAACTACACATGGTTGATGATATTACTAGGTTAACTAGCTTGTCCTGCGTTGCATATAATCAATGCGGTGCCTGTTAATTTATCATCGACTCACAGCCCAATTCAACTTTGCCAAACGGGTGATTTAATAAAAGCGCATCCGCAAAAAAAGCACAACCGTTGCACAAATGTACCTAACCATAAACATCAATGCTTTTCTTAAAATCAATACTAAGAAGTATATATTTTTAAACCTGCATATTTTAGTTAAAACAAAATAATGTTAGCAGGCAATATTAAGGGTTGATCCAAGCGTTTTGTACTAACAGCAGCAGTCAAGCACCCAAGCTAACTTGCTAGCTACTTCCAGACACAAATGAGAGAACACCCCACTGACCATTTTACTCACACTAACAGAGCTGGTTAGGCTGTTTTCATGTTATCCAGAGCGTAGAATTATATTTTTTTGCTGACACATGCCTAGTTTCCTGAAATGGGTCACAGACACAGTCATTTTGACAATTTCTCTATATAATTGTTGCGCTAGTTGGCTGTACCTGCACAAAAAAATATATATATTTTTCCTTTATAGCTTGTTCTCCATCTTTTTAATTACGGAGCTAAATTTGTTTTCAGCACTTTTATTTCAATGACTGATGGCTCCCTCTTGACCCTCTGCAGTATACATATGGTGAGCAATATGTTTGGATCCTCGAATAGCAATACATATAAAATCAGCACCAGAGTGGCTGCTGCTAACATACAAACTAAAATCTCTTGCCACTAATACATTGAATAAAAAGGTATCACTAGTCACTTAAATAACCCCACTTTAACAATGTCAACACATCCTACATGACTCATCTCATATGTATATATTGCATTCTATACCATCTACTGCATCTGGCCTATGCCGCACGGCCATCCAGATATCATCCATACATATTCATCCCTTTACATTTGTGTGGATACGGTAGTCGTTGTGAATTTGTTAGATATTACTGCACTGTAAGAACTAGAAGCACAAGCATTTTGCTACACTAGCTTTAACATCTGTTAACCATGTGTATGTGACCAATACAATTTGATGTTTCGTGATAATATGTCTTATTGTGAGGTCCCTGGCAATTCCCAGCCCTAATAATTATGGATATGAATATCATCCTCTTCATGGTGTTATCCTGAATAGGTACACAAAAAAAGGTAGAAATATGAAATATCCTTATTTTGCATATTTAGGTATTATTCTACACACTGGCTATTATTGACAAGACGACATTAGGATGGGCAGTACCAGACCAAATTTGAAACAATCATAGACATCTATGTTTCTCATGTTTGGACATCACAGTAGAGCACAGTACGGTAGAGTTCAGTACAGTAAAGTAGATATGTTCAGTACACTAGTGTGCTCTACTGTACTCTATTCTGCTGTACTTTTCTTCACTGTGCTGTTCTCTTCTGTACTGTCCAAACATGTGGAATATAGACATCTATGATTGGTTCAGATTTGGTCCGGCCAGGGCAGACTGACCAAATTTCAAAGTGCATAGACATCCGGAGTGGGTCGGTGCGCATGGGTGAGGATGCTTGTTGGAAAAGAGGGTAGATGTCAGTAAGAGGTGCTTCAACAAAGTACTGAGTAAAGTGTCTGAATACTTACACTACCGGTCCAAAGTTTTAGAACACCTACTCATTCAAGGGTTTTTCTTTATTCTTTACAATTTTCTACATTGTAGAATAACAGTGAAGACAAACTATGAACACGTATGGAATCATGTAGTAACAAAATAAAGTGTTAAACAAATCTAAATATTTTATATTCTTCAGAATAGCCACCCGTCGCATTGATGACAGCTTTGCACACTCTTGGCATTCTCTCAACCAGCTTCATGAGGTAGTCACCTGAAGTGCAGATGTGGAATTTCTTTCCTTAATGCGTTTGAGCCAATCAGTTGTGTTGTGACAAGGTAGGGTTGGTATATAGAAGATGGTCTTTTACCAAATAGGGCTAAGTCCATATTATGGCAAGAACAGCTCAAATAAGCAAAGAGAAACAACAGTCCATCATTACATTAAGACATGAAGGTCAGTCAACCCACAACAACCACTATAATGAAACTGGCTCTCATGAGGGCCCTGAAAACCATCTGCTAGGCATTAAATTGGGTGTTGTGGGGGGACTCATTTGTCTTTAGCAGAGTTCTATCCTAGGAAACAAATCACCAATGGTAGATCTTAAGATAACAAATGGGATCAAATTGTTCAGTCTTCAAGTTGAGGGAGGAATAGTTCAGTCGAGGTTTGGTGGAGGAGTAAAACATAAGTCAGATGACTCCAGAGCTTGGTCTGAAATGCCCTTGGGTGACTACCCCCAGCTGTCAGCATAATTGAATCCAAAGTATATAATGACCACCCCTTTGCAGATGTCTAATAACCAACTTAACCCTCCAAGACATTTATTCTGTTTGTAGAGGTTAAAAGGTCAAACCTCTCCACAGGTCTCTGTGTTGGGCGTGGCCTCTTTTTTCAGGTTGTCATTTATTGGGATGAATCTTGTCCTGGAGGCCTACAGGGTGGTCACTAGCCAGCCTAGCTACAAAGTCATAAAATCAGATTTTAAACCTAACCACACTGCTAACATTATGCCTAACCTTAAGACCAAAAAGCTAATTTGACTTTGCGGCTGGCCCGGCTGGGCCAACTGGCCCATCCACTCCTATTTCAACAGTCTTTCCAAACTGAAAAAATGGGAAGGACTCTGAGGATCTATGAACGGGAGTCTGACGAGAGTCTGTTTAATGTGTTCATCTGACCAGCGCTGTTGGCCCACATTGTGTATCACCAAAGAATATGGCTACCAGTATAGTTTGACTGGCTCATATTCAGATGAGGACACTGCTAAATTGTTCTGGTCTATATGTTCTGCAATACTGTTGATGTTGTAGAGTTTAATGTTGTGGTAGATTTTATTATTTATTATTCAAAATCAGATAAACATTTGTCGAGCCTCTGGATAAAACACTGTCCCCTCTACGTAGAAGGGCTAGGATTATTCAAATTCATTTAGCCGGTTTCCCTTTCTCCACCGGCCTACATTCCAGCTTTGACTACGTGCATAATATAGAAGTACAGTTAATCCCCGACCACAGTTTCAAACCCTAAACTCCATGATATACATGGGAGATCCACAAGCAGATCCCCACTGAAGGAGCTTTACAGCTTTCCATTTGCAGCCTTCGGATTTTGCCGAGCTTCGCTACGGTGCCCAGTCATGCATCTCGCAATCTTTGACCCTTGCCAAACTCACAATTATTTCAGTGTGATCGATGTCTCTCTGCTGGAAATCTAAAGGTTACATCTCTGGAAAATGTAGCATGCAAACCCTCCTTTTTTTAGCGAGTTTGCAAAATGTCCTTTTATAGAAGTAACCCCCGGAGTTGGATATCATCGCTATTATAAATAAGAAGCTGGAATGCAGTGGGGGAAAAATAAACATCCAAGCTGTGCTGTTATCTGCACCCAGCTGTGCAGTCAAAGGTCTCTGCTCCGAGATGATGTCACACTAATATTGTATTACTGTTGTACTGATGTTAATCTAGTGTTGCGCTTCTACGAATCCAATTATGGAGAAGTAAGCACACTTTACTGAATGTTCGATCCTGAACGCAAGGAACCGATCTTGAACCAAGGCAAGGAATGCAAGGAGGAACCTAATCTGAAGTCTTTCTGTGAAGCAGTGAATGCAACAAATGTATGTTTATGTGATCCAATGGTCTGCTGCTGCCTGACAGCAAGGTGTACCTTTGCAAGAATCTCAGGTAATGACTGACCTAAGTAGGTACGCATGTCAAATTCTAAAACAGAAACAGTCATACTTGTCTCATTGCATTAGAATGGCTGGTATTGCCAGACAAAGAAAGCCCTAACCAGAAGCATTGACACAGTTAAAATTAGGATTCCTCATATTACTCCTGCGGCTGGAGGGCAAGGCCCTGTAAGTGAATGAGCAGACATTGAGGCAGTCGGGTGCGTGAGTAGGGTTCTGTGGTACAAGGAGAGGGAGAGAGAACCTTTTCCAGGTAGTACACTGCCCCCCAAATTATCCTCAGGTAGATAGCAGTGGAGGTGCGGGGAAACCTGCAGTCAAGGGGAAGAAAATGGGGTTTGCTTGGGGGGAGTTGAAGAAAATGTTTCCATATGTGCACCAGATCCCTAGTAAAAGAGGGGCTTTGTGCTCAGTGTAGCACGTGTGAGGGTCCAGAAACAGACCCTGCCTTTTCTCCACAAACCACCCCCTACCATGGTTCTTTCACGGTAGCCCAGGGTAATATTAGATAACTGTGTGAGGGTCGGATGCCCACTCCCGGCATCCGTCCTGCGGCCTGTTTATAACGTGCACTAATTGCCTGTGACTGCAAGGGAGACGGGGGACAGAAACAACCATTTCATTGAGTCAGTGGTCTGGGGAAGTGATGGAGGCAGGGAAGGAGTGAAGGGGGATGAGCAGGAGCATAGGGCAGGAGGATTATGGAAGGGGGTTGAAGCCATCAGGTTGCAAGAAGTATTAGGATATTCACAACCCCCCCCCCCCCCCCCCCATTATCCTGGTGCTAAAGCATTCCCCATGATGGCCCTTTCATTTCTCAGGGAATAATTAGGCCAAGTGTTGCACCTGCTCTGCAAGCATTTGCGTCAGATAATAACCGAGGAACCTATCTAGCCTTCATTTATGCAGGAATTGATGCAAATGCAGCCTCCCTTCTCCATTGAATTCAAACAATTCAAAGAGCGGCCCAAGCTTAAATTACCTCCAATATAAATTAGTGGGAGCAACAGAGACAGGCTATTCAGGCAGCAAACCACTGTTTCCATTAATAAGTACTGGGACAGGTAGGAAAAGGCTCTCCTCGCAACAGTAACACTGGTGTCAAGGCAGTAGACAACGATAACACGTCGTGTTAAAAGGGAACATGAAAACAGAACTTGGAGGCATCTTTTTCTACAATTGAGTATGCAGAATGAGTTAATTAACCGCGCGATTACGTTGGCGTGGGTGTTGTGGAACTGACAGAGGAAATGAAGATGGAGAGACTGAGGAGGAGGGGGAAAAAAGTGTAGGAAGAAGAGGTGGGGGTGGGGGGGGGGGGGGGGGGGGTTAAGAATAAGAAAGCTTCTTCCACTGTTTTGTTTAATAGATCCCATTAGGCAAGGAGACTTCCTCCTCGTAGGAACTTAAACTATGGTCTGTATAAAATGGGTGGCTTTCGGGCTTAGTAGGCCAGACAGGTATGTAAGTCGCTCTGGATAAGAGCGTCTGCTAAATGACTAAAATGTAAAATGGAGTAGATTCATTACAAGTTGCATAACTGCATATGATAAATCGTGCTACAGTTCCCATGCTATGTAAGTATGTATATTTTAAGATATGGACCTCAAGTTAAAGAAATGCATAAGATGGAGTAGAAAGGGGTAGAGGGAGACCAAGAGGCAACAAAGGAGCGACAGAGAGACGGACACGCGCTGTGGAAAGTAAGTGTGGGAGCCAGCCCACATGCATTCAGTGCCTGTTAATATCGTAGCATCGCGCCACGGTTGGACAAGCCTCGTCCCGTTCTGATGCCAGTTGTGGTTGGCACATGGGGGCATTCCTGCCACGCTGCCGTTCCTATCCGACTCAGGTGTTTCACAGCCCCACTACTGTGTGAGGGAAACAGACCAGACTATTCAGACCCTAGCACCACTGCCCCACCAACCCACCGTGAACACTAGGCCCCCCAAGCCAGACACAAATACTGTATAGTAGGCCAGACAACTGCCTGAAGTGAAAAGACATTAAAACACTCTCCCAACACAACCCTCCACTGACAAACTAGACAGGAAACCAAGACGTATAGAGGGTTAGTGACTAACCGTTAGTCCAACATGAAACACGGACTTTAAAAAAAAAAAAGGGACCACTGGTCAATTTCTCAACCTCAGGAGTAACACCCAACCCATGACAAAGAAGTAATATTCTCTTATTCATTTCATCTAACAAAGAGCCAAGTTGCAAATGCAATGACTTAAATATATTCATTGGAGGTGTTGCATTTACTGAGGCTCACATAGTGCCTTCGGAAAGTATTCGACCCCTTGATTTTCCCACATTGTTACGTTACAGCATTATTTAAATTTGATTACACACAATACCACAATGACAAAGTGAAAACAAGTTCAGATTGTTTTGCAGATGTAAAATACCTTATAGGTATTCAGACCAATTGCTATGAGACTCAAAATTGAGCTAAAGTGCATCCTGTTTCCATTGATCATCCTTCAGATGTTTGACAACTTGGAGTCCACCTTAGTTAAATTCAATTGATTGGACAGGATTTGGAAAGGCACACAGTTGACAGTGCATGTCAGATCAAAAACCAAGCCACGAGTTTGAAGGAATTGTCCATAGAGCTCCGAGACAGGATTGTGTCGAGGCACAGATTTCTGCAGCATTGAAGATCCAAGAACACAGTGGCCTCCATCATTCTTAAATGGAACTGGTTTGGAACTACCAAGACTCTTCCTAGAGCTGGCCGGCTCTTCCTAGAAGGGCCTTGGTCAGGGAGGTGACCATGAACCTGATGGTCACTCTTTTCAGCGGCAGGGACTGGGAGACTAGTCAGAATCGAAGCAAAGATGAACGGTGAAAAGTAGAGATCCTTGATGAAAGCCTGCTCCAGAGTGCTCAGGACCTCAGACTGGGGCGAAGGTTCACCTTCCAAAAGGACAACGACCAAAAGCACACAGCCAAGACAACGCAGGAGTGCCGTCGGGACAAGTCTTTGACTGTCCTTGAGAGGCCCAGCCAGAGCCCGGACTTGAACCTGATCGAACATCTCTGAAGAGACCTAAAACTAGCTGTGCATCGATGCTCCCCATCCAACCTGACAGAGCTTGAGAGGATCTGCAGAGAGGAATGAGAGAAAATCCCCAAATACAGGTGTGCCAAGCTTGTAGCGTCATACCCAAGAAGAAGAGGTTGTAAATCGCTGCCAAAGGTGCTTCAACAAAGTACTGAGTAAAGGGTCTGAATACTTATGTAAATGTGATATTTAAGTTAATAAATTTGCAAAAATTCCTTAAAAAAATAAATTCTTTGTCATTATGGTGTATAGATTGATGAGGGGAGGGGGGGGGGGGGGGGCGAGACAACTTAATACATTTTAGAATAAGGCTGTAACATAAGAAAATGTCTGAATACTTCCCAAAGGCACAGTAGGTATTTTTCAAGCCCAAAACTAGTATGTGTCTACCATGCTTCCTTAATCCCCACTGAAATGTCAGTTTCCCTATTCACATCTCTGAGATTCAAGCAGATCAGCCCGAGTCCTCAAACACACCCGCTGTAACACTTCACTGAGTTAGTGTGTCCTCTGACTCTTCTGGGGCCCTGATTGGTAGACGGAGATGGAGGCTTAAAATTGAAATGAGGGGAGACAGTGTATGTCCAATATTCTAGCATACAGCACAGTATAAAGTCATGTTTCAGCCAAGCAAAACATTTGTAGGCCTATTTTAAACAATGAAAAAGCTTTGTTTAAGATGTAATTTAAATTATTTTTTTTACATTTGAATATAGTTCCAAAAATAAAAGTGCATTCAGCAACTGCTGCACATTTCTCTCTCCATTCTGCCCACGACATGGGTATGCTATTTTCCCCACTTCATTTCTATTTGGAGTTTCTACAAGACCTGACAAAGATCAATGCAAAACTCACCAGAAAACCTTTTTGTATCAGAATCAGTTCTATCCTGGCAGAAATCTGACTTCTCTTCCACGGTTAGACAAAACTTAAATCATTCAAATGTTATTTGTCACATGCTTCATAAACAAACAGTGAAATGCTTACGGGCCCTTCCCAACAATGCAGGGAGACATTTTTGAAAATTGAGTAGCAATAACTTATATACAGGGGGTACCAGTACTGATTCGATGTGCAGGGGTACGAGGTAAAGGAGGCACATTATATATACAAAAGTATGTGGACACCCCTTCAAATTAGTGGATTCTGCTTTGTCAGCCACACCTTTGCTGACGTGTATAAAATTGAGAACACAGCTATGCAATCTCCTTTGGCCTTACTGAAAAGCTCAGCGACTTTCAATGTGGCACCGTCACAGGATGCCACCTTTACAACAAGTCGGTTTGTCAAATTTCTGCCCTGCTAAAGCTGCCACGGTCAACTGTAAGTCCTGTTATCGTGAAATGGAAACATCCAGCAGCAACAACGGCTCAGCTGCGAAGTGGTAGGCAACAAACTCACAGAATGGGTCCTCGGTTGCAACACTCACTACAGAGTTCCAAACTGCCTCCGGAAACAACGTCAGCACAAGAACTGGTCGTCGGGAGCTTCACGACATGGGTTTCCATGGCCGAGCAGCCGCACACAAGGCGAAGATCACCATGTGCAATGCCAAGGGTCGGCTGGAGTGGTGTATGGCTCACCGCCATTGGACTTTGGAGCAATCGAAAAACACGCTCTCTGGATTGATATATCGCACTTCACCTTATGGCAGTCCGATGGACGAATCTGGGATTAGTAAGACAGTTGTTTTGATAAGCCTTCCTTCTGTGTGGGTGCATGTTGATGTCTGTCCATGTACTTTAATGGATGGGCACTATTTGAGGTGTATCCCTTTGGCCCATTCTATAGCACGTGTCTGTTTGTGATCATGCGTGTCCTGTATTGATGTGTGCATAGGTGTCTACACAGCAGCTGCTCACGCCTCTAAGTACCCTCTGCTTGTCCGCCCATGCAGCTAGCCCAGCCCAGCTTCTCACCTTACCCCGCGACTGGCAGGAACCCTTGTCAACCACGACATCTGGCCCGGTAGAGCAAGCAAACCCCACGCCATCCAGGGGAGAATGGAGTGGTTTCTGCACCCAACACCTACTGCCCAGCGCTTTATTTCCATTCATCACACACACACACACACCTCTGCCCCATTGCCAAAAAGCCCCTTACCTGCCTTGTCAGCAGTCTGTGCACTACTCTGGGACATGGCCAAGATGAGAAGACCTTAGCCCAGCCAGTCACGTCCTGTTATTCTTGGATGCCAGACATGTTTTTCATCCACTCCATCCAAAACATACAGGTAGCCGGACGAGCATGTGTCATCAAAATAGGACAAAAATATTTTAAAAAAAAACACAAATGTGCCAAAAGAGGCTTGAATTCAACTCAAAAACAAACCAAAAGTGACTTTGTGCTAAACATAGCTCACTGAAAAGCTGAAATTGAAGAACTTGTGTATTAAAAGCTTGCCGAATTTTACCATAATGCAGTCCTTCAAATGCACACTGTGTTGCACTCGGGCCTGTGACTTCCTACTAATTCATCCATTGTTGACTCAAACACGGTGAGCTCTGGTTTCAATGCTGGCCTCTTGATGCGTGTAAAAGTACATGCATTGCACATTTACACAAATTCCTTCAACAGCATTACATTTCCAAATCCCTCAAAACACCTACTCCCAAAGGGTTGGTCTGATTAAAAATGTGACAACCCGCACCAATCCTTTCATCCATAAGGCCCTAACTACTGGCAAAGAAATCCCAGCAAACAGGTGAGGTGCGATTACATTGCCAGATATTGAGTTTAATCAAACAGTTTATCACATCTATCAAGCACTAACGACCTGGAATGGACAAAGGTATGCCAAGTACCCAATCAAATTGGTCTATTAAACTGTAATATAAAATCATGTGAGGCTTTAAAATATTAGCATTTTCCAATTGGCACTTGAAATTACCTCCAATAAATGACCTAATTGTCAAACGTGACACTCGAATCACAAAAAGATTATGACCACTTCCTTCCGTTTGAATATTCAAGAAAGGTGTCGATGTAACTCAAAACAATCTTTTACAGCAAACAATGAAGGAAAGCTAACTAATTAGATACATGGGGGCCAACATATCATTTTTGTTGAAGGAGAAAATGAAAAAGATGGACAGAATTAAGATGACAAACTAGTCTCAGTCAAAGTGAGAAATACAGCATGTCCTCATATCAGCCAATATGGTAGAAGTAACTTGAAGAGAGCAGAGTTGGACAGACTTGCACTTTCTCTTGAGCTATTTTTATAGCCTACCTTTTAGGAGTCAGACGATTTTCCAAATGGAGAAATATGGGTGATCAATATTTTTCTCTAGGCAATGTAGTAAACTATAGTCTAATCTATTTAAGAAGTACATTTCCTTGGAAAGATATCCGCCCCGTGCTTCTCCGCCCAGTCGTAGACTATAGCCTACTCCATTTATTTGAGACCACACGCGCACCCGATCTCGCAGGTATGGCTACTGAACTTGAAGCAGAAAACAAATGACAGCGAGACTTGCATAGGCCTATAGGATATAGCTTAACTTTTAGGAGGACACCTTGCAGGCAGAGACAAATAGGGTAATCAAAACACTTGCTCACCATAGCCTAACCTGTGTGCGTTGTGCCTTTTCAATCATGATAAAAAAAATGGATTGCACTTCGACTCACGTTGGTTGAGCGCCCTCCACTTCTTTCCATTATACATTTACAGACACTGTAGTAAAACTACAGTCTAAATCATTAAACGTAATGTCATATTCAAATTAACTGCCATGTGATTCTCCACCCATGGAGGCAGCCTACTCTATTTGCAATGAAACTACACAGGCACACTTGAGCTAGGAACTAGGCCGAGAGACTGAAAAACAGCTTCCATCAAAACCATCAGACTGCTAAACAGCAGTCACTAACTCAGAGGATGCTGCCTACATTGAGAGCCAATCACTGGCCACTTTAATAAATAGATCACTAGTCACTTTACACAATGCACTCCAAATAATGCCACTTTAATAATGTTTACATATCTTACATTACTCATATCACATGTATATACTGTATTTTATACCATCTATTGCACTGTCGCTCATCCATATAATTACATGTACATATTCTCATTCACCTCTAGATTTGTGTGTATTCGGTAGTTGTTGGGGAATGTTTAGATGTTACTGCACTGTCGGAACTAGACGCACACGCATTTCGCGACACTCGCATTAAACATCTGCTAACCATGTGTATGTGACAAATAAAATGTGATGCTTACTGAAGTTGAAGCAGCGAATTCTGTGTGTGAATAATGCGAAAAAAATGTGCTTTTAAAATAATAGGTAGGCTAACACATACAAAAGCAGAAAGAGGATCATCTGTGGGACAACAAAACTATTTCTCAAAGACGTCTGTCTGACCACCTGCTCCTGCCCCCACATAATGAAAAATGCCGACTGCGCCGTAATGATCTCGGTTGGGACCTGCAGTTCCCGCAGGCATCCCGCGGGAATGCAGCCCTCTTGTGTACTGACTGTGCACTACACTACACTCATGTCTTAGCAGTATCAGATGGTGACAGGGGTCCCAGCAGATTCAGACAGCCAGGGAAGACCAGTCTACAGAGCTCAGGTGAATTTAGAAGTATATTAACAATATCAGTGAACGATACAAAAGTTCCATCTTGAAATGGGTAGACCTACAGTAGCTACAGGACAGCATGTTAAGCATAAAGTTAGTCTGGGATCTGGGAATAATGGGCATTTCAATTATTAAACCATATATTATACAAGAATAGAATCAAAAATGTATAAATGAACATCATTCCAGAGGCGGGACCAAGTCATTGTTTACAAGTCACAAGTCTTAGCACTTAAGTCCCAAGTCAAGTATCAAGTCAAGTCCTAAACAAGTCATAATGTGCTCTTCACCAAAATGTAATACCACTTCATATTTTTAACAAGAGTAATAGTTAGTATATTACATTTAGGCAAATCATGAATGCTTTTAATAATATATTTGTGTGTTACTTGCCAAATAAACGTTATATTTCCATGGAAATACATGAGTAGCCATGAGAAAGACCCCCCCCCCCAATAGTGATCGACTATCGAGGATCGCAGTCGGGCGATGTAGGCTTGTACAAAAATCACCCAACACACTCACACTCTCTCTGTGTGGTTACAGTAGGCTAACGTATGTCAATGGTTTTAGAAACAGCAGTAATGTCAGGCAGGCTTTAGGCTACCAACTGCCTAGCCAGTTGTAGCTCAACCTTGGGTGCAATGATCACGTTCCCGCACTGACTGTGTGGAGGCTGACTGATTTAATGTTACGTTAGCCTACATGCTACACTATTAACGTTATAAATTATATAGCTGTCGGCTATATTAGCCACGACTTACCGTTCTTTGTGCAGCTTCAAATGTCGAACAAAGTTGGAAATTGTTGCGCCGCCGTCTGTAATTTTCTTCCCGCATGTTTCGCAAGTCGCAATCCGTTTTTTGTTGATACAGCGTCGTCTTTATATCCGAAAATAATAATTTGTTGTATCATCTATCCAAGGGCTCCATCTGAATTTACTCGCCGACATTCCTCTGCACTGCCACGCACAACTTTTTCGGCTGCTGTCCGATTCAAACTGTAATCCGTTAAATGAAGAGTTGATGCGCTGCACACTTTTTTTTTAATAGCATCATTTTTTTTATATTTGGGCTTGGGGAGGGTATCAAGTCAGGTCGAGTCATAAGGCTCAAGTCCAAGTCATCATATTTGTGACTCGAGTCCAAGTCATGTGACTCGAGTCCACACCTCTGCATCATTCCCATTATGGAAATTCTTTATCATGCCTCATTTTAGGAGGATCAGATGGTAACAGTAGTCTCAGCAGGGACAGGCAGCCAGGGAAGGCCAGTCTGATGGAGCTGACGTGGATTTTTGCAGATACAACTCTTTGTTCTCTCTGTGCAGCAAACACCGGACAAGCCAGTTGCTATTTTAAAGCAGTCTGACAAACCTCCAAAGTTGATTTACAATCTGTATCAAGTGTTGATAGAGGCTTTTCCCAATGACACAAAACATGTAAAACAAAAAATGTGAAGATCTGGTAGAAGCTATTGATGATAAATGGATACAGATATGTTCGAATGCCCAGTCATGTTCATATCATCTCAGACACATTACTGCAGTTTAAGACCATCCATAGAATGTGCTATATGCCAGTGAAACAATTACATACACTCAGAAATGTTATTCCTCTGCTGGAGGTGTAAAACACAGAAGGGGACATACAGTGAATTCGGAAAGTATTCAGACCCCTTGACTTTTTCTACTTTGTTACGTTACAGACACTATAAAAGCTCCAACCAAGTTTATTCACTCAAATGCTCGAACAGCTCAACAGACAAAAATATATTTCCACCAGTGGTAGTATATATACACTCCAATGTGTGTGGAGTCTCCTCTCTAAACATAACTTCCTGTCTAGCAATACAGATGTAAAGCGATAAGGGCAATAAACTGTTCCTTCTCCCTTAATGTGACCTGGCCTGACCCCCTTCCTCACTAAACCACATCTCTCCATCCTTATCAGTGTCTGACACATGTGATTACACTTACTTTACACATTGCATTCCAAGCTTAATTGCCTCCACCATATACCTTCCTCCTACAGAACCATTAACCTCTGGTGTAGACCCTAGACTATTGCACTCAATATTTCAATAGGATACCTGATAACAATATTTCAAGCTTAGCCAGATCTCAGACTTATTCTAAAATTGATTAAATAAATAAAAAATCCTTAGCAATCTACACACAAAACCCCAAAATAACAAAGCAAAAACAGGTTTAGAAATTAGCAAATTTCTTAAAAAAGAAATGCCTTATTTACATAAGTATTCAGACCCTTTGCTATGAGACTCAAAATTGCGCTCAGGTGCATCCTATTTCCATTGATCATCCTTGAGATAATTCTACAACTTAATTGGAGTCCACATGTGGTAAATTCAATTGATTGGACATTATTTGGAAAGGCACACACCAGTCTATATAAAAGGTCCCACAGTTGACAGTTCATGTCAGAGCAAAAATCAAGCCATGAGGTCGAAGGAATTGTCCATAGAGCGCAGAGACAAGATTGTGTCGAGGCAAAGATCTAGGGAAGAGTACCACAACATTTCAGCAGCATTGCAGGTCCCCAAGAAAACAGTGGCCTCCATCATTCTTAAATGGAAGAAGTTTGGAACCACCAACAGTCTTCCTAGAGCTGGCTACCTGGCCAAACTGAGCAATCGGGGAGAAGGGCCTTGGTCAGGGAGGTGACCAAGAACCCGATGGTCACTGACAGAGCTCATCTGTGGACATGGTTCTCCTTCTGGAAGGTTCTCCCACCTCTGCAGCACTCCACCAATCAGGCCTTTATGAAAGAGTGGCTAGACGGAAGAAAACACTCCTCAGTAAAATGGCACATAACAACCCGCTTGGAGTTTGCCAAAAGGCATCTAAAAGACTCTCAGACCATGAGAAACAAGATTCTCTGGTCTGATGAAACCAAGAGTCTGAATGCCAAGAGTCACGTCTGGAGGAAACCTGGCACCATCCCTACAGTGAAACATGGTGGTGGCATAATCATGATGGAGGGATGTTTTTCAGCGGCAGGGGCTGGGACTTTGTCAGGATCGAGGCAAAGATGAATGGAGCAGAGAGAGATCCTTAATAAAAATCTGCTCCAGAGAGCTCAGGACCTCAGACTGGGGCAAAGGTTCACCTTCCAAAAGGACAACGACCCTAAGCACACAGCCAAAAAACACAGGAGTGGCTTCGGGACAAGTCTCTGAGTGTCCTTGAGTGGCCCAGCCAGAGCCCGGACTTGAACCTGATCGAACATCTCTGGAGAGACCTGAAAATAGCTGTATCGTGACGCTCCCCATCCAACCTGACAGTGCTTTAAAGGATCTACAGAGAAGAATGGGGGAAACTCTCCAAATACAGGCGTGCCAAGCTTGTAGTGTCATACCCAAGAAGACCAAAGGGGCTTCAACAAAATACTGAGTAAAGGGTCTGAATACTTGCAAACACTTGCTTTGTCATTATGGGATATTGTGTGTAAATTGACAAGGGGAAAAAATATTTCATACATTTTAAAAGGCTGTAAACTAACAATTTGTTGAAAAAGTCAAGGTGTCTGAATACTTTCCTAAGGCTTATGTTATGTTTTTGTGAAGGCTGGCTGAATTCTGGCAAAGACCATATACTTTTATCTCAGCAGGTCTACAGATTCTTCAGTCTCCCTGTTTTTGTTTGCTTCGAAATGTTGATACTGGAGACTTATCTGAAGAGACTGTAACCAAGCATTTATAGCGGGTAAGAAATGCATTGCCATTATTTGTAATTTTGGTTATCCTCTCAAACTGTAAAAGTATGCATCACTAGGTTTGATTTATTACAAGATTAAGGGTATACTGGGCAACTTTCATACGGTCTGGATGCCTTATATGGAACACAGTACGACTAAAGGAACCTGTATTAAAAACATGCCCATTTAGGCAATCCCTAGCTGCTGGGCTGCTCAGTCCTGGGCCTGGGGGTTTGCCGTCCTGTGGGTTGTCACTCAGGCCTTGACCTAACACCCGAAACCAATAATATTTCACTACGATTCTAAAGCTGAGTAGGTTGTGTTGGGTTGGGATGCTGCAGGGTGGTGGACCCCTAGGCACAGGACGGGGCTACCCAAATAGTGTGTGCAAGTAAAGAGCTCTACAGTACTATTAGGCCTCTGTTTAATTATATGGAGGATTTGCGGTTTGTGTTTTCATGTATATTTTGACTGTAGGTTTTTTTTTGGTTCCCAAACCTTTCCCTATGTGAATACAACTGTTTTAAGGTGGAAACTGGAAAGGAGATTGTGTTGGGAGAGAGTTGAGTTTTGAATAGACTGGTGGGGGGGGGGGGGGGGGGGGGGGGGGGGGGGGGGGGGCATGCAGGAGGCTCGGGCTGGCTGGGCGGTCTGGCTGAAATTTGATAGAGGATGTCTTGATAAAGAGAAAAAGACTTGATTGTCAAGAGTTGTTCATTTGTTAGGCTATTGGTTACAGGTGCAACACAATATTATTGAATTACCTTTGATCTAGTTCAGTCTTATCACTTAAACATATTCAATAATGACATCTTACCTAGCTTGATGACTGTAGGCATATTTCCTTACTTTTTGTTCTAAATAGAGACGGCATATTAGATGGTGGTAAAATGCAGGAAATGAGCTTTAGATGGGTAACGTAAACGTGTTTATAGTAAGACATCACATTGCACCCATTTAAACATTATGGGGAGGTTTTCCTGGACTAAAAAGCAAGAGGACTGGAAAATCTCCAGCCCAAATGAATTCTAGTTCACGAAACCATTCCTTAACCCTACATTTGACATTAGCCTAATATATAAAGCTACTCAGTAGTTGACAGCTTTTGAAGCTATACATGGTTTATGTTCCTATTATAAACAATGGAGTAACGCAACCTTATATTTTAGGTTATGACAGGGTAAGATAGGTGCGCTATGCTCTTGAGACATTAAGTTACAGTATTTAAAGAGTCAATATAGTAAGTCTCATGAGCTTAGTTCAATTGCCTTAATAACAAACTTGTATGCCATCTGTAAATAGGAATACAATTGTTAAATTACGAGCCTTGTTGGTTAAGCCACAGATAGTCAGCAACCTTCCCACTAGCCATGATTGGCTGAGACGAGTGGGCTGGACATGCTGAGAGAGGAGTTCGGATTGGTCTGCCATATAGACGGCTTCTGTCCATTTGAGTTGGTCTGTCTGTTGGTAATCCTGTCGAACGCAGCTTTTTTGGAAATGTATTGTGTAGTGGATCTGCATAAGTGTTGCTCTCCACTTTCTGGAGGATCAAGTTTTGAAATCAGTGGAATTAGAGTATGATAGCTAAAGAGATGGACATGTCTCCGGATTACATCTTCAAACTAAGGCCAAGCATGGAATCCGTGACAGGGAGACGAGTCCAACATGCATGCTGATGTATACAGGTAAGATACTGTAGCTAGCTAATGCTAGACTTTCAGATATTACATGTTTCTAATTTCAAGCTAAAGTGTACTTTAGCGAGCTAGCTAACGTTAACTGGCTGGCTCCCTAGCTGATATTATTCATATCCCAGAGCCATTTGTATTTCTAGTTAGAGGCTAATGTTAGCTAGCTAACATTGAACCTGGTTAGTTAGCTTCCAGAATATTAATGCAGGGTAGTAATGACATAATGTGGCACTGTGTTCATTGTTGTTTAACTAGCTATTGTTAGCTGGCTGGCTCTTTAGCAAACGTTACGTGTGTGATCTTACACGTTTACCTAGCTAGGTTCATTGTTTACCTAGCTAGCTACATGTCTTAAGCTAAAGTGTACAACACCCATTGAATATGGCCGGTGTCAGTAAACATCTGCAAAAAAAGCGTAGTGAAATTGTTGCCAGCAGAGCTGGTTAGGCTGTTTTCATGTTATCCAGAGGTAACAAATCAGCCAGAGCGCCAGGTGTGCGCTCAATGCTCCGAGAGCAAAACTAGATGGATGGGGCTAAAGCTTAAAGAGGGTGTGAACGATGCTGAATGGGTGTAGACAAAGAGCTCTTCTCTAGATTCCAAAACATTCAAAGGACATTTTCTCAAAAGTGAGTTTACAAGTTGATCAACTTTCAAAGCAGAATTACTTTCCCATTATTCCTCAAAAATGCAGTGCATGATATACCATTTTGTAGCTCTGAGCCTCTACTTTTATCCAATGTAAAAAAACACAATTCCACATAAGACCGAATCCAGATGGTGAGTCACATATATCAAGATTAGGAACATTGAACAGCTTCCCAGATTGCATGTGTCTTACCTGAATACATGTTTTTACATTACCAAGTACTTTAATGGGGTAAACCTACTCTAAGAGTATGTATTAGGCTCTTAGAAGGTTTGGATCATAAAAATTAACCCATCCAATGTGAATACATCTGTTGTTGAAGTACAGTAGATCAATAAAAGCTACAGCACTCTAGCAGTAGTGAAGATAGATGCTTAAAAGCCTTGTCAGGGCATAGGTCAAATCAGCTTTTGAATTTTTGGTCTTTTTCAGCTTCAGACAAAAGCTAATATTTAACTTAAAATGTATACTGAACCAAAATACAAAGCAACATGTCAAGTGTTGGTTTCATGAGCTGAAATAAAAGATCCCATAAATTTGCCATAGGCACAAAAAGCTTATTTCTTTCAAATTGTTGCACAAATTTGTTTACATCCCTGTTACACGCTGACCAGACCGGACACGTCGCGTGCGCGAGCGTCGCAAAATAAATTTAGAAATCCATGTTATTCAATTATTGCACCCGCACTGCTCGGACACGCCAACGAGCACCTGCAATGCCAAGGGCTAAAATATAACTCCTTTCTATTTCTGACGCAGATCGCACTGAAAGTCCTGCCTCTCCCATCTCCTCATTGGTTTATAGAAGCGGGTACCCACGTGCCATCTCCTCATTGGTTATACCCACGTGGGTGATTGAAAGACTAAATGTTTTGCCGATTGTCGTGGTAAAAGTGTAGATGCCAATCACCATATAAGTTCAAAGATGAAAAAGCCTGGAAGGAGGAGAGATGACTAGAAACGATTCGGTTGGTCGTTTTATGTGTGGATTAATTGTCGGAGTAGAAGACCTTGTGCATTTCAGGTAAAATAACTCAATGTTTATATTGCAGGACAAATTAGCTAGCAACAGCAAGCTAGCTAAATAGGACAAATTAGCTAGCAAGTGCAAGCTAACTAGCTAAATTGCCATACATGTTTAATGCTTTTCGACCTGTCCCCAAATTAATGTAATTGGTTCAGAGTTTGTTTTGATATTTTAACCTGCGTGTTGTGATCGCGTTTGGTGTAGGGAGACAAAATACATTTATGCACGATAGCGCACGATGGCGCACGCGCGCAGCCAGTTTGGGTTCCGTGTTAGTGAGCATTTCTCCTTTGCCAAGACAATCCATCTACCTGCTAGTTGTGGCATATCAAGAAGCTGATTAAACAGCATGATCATTACACAGGTGAACCGTGTGCTGGGGTCAATAAAAGGCCACTAAACTGTGCAGCTGTCACAACACAACGCCACAGATGTTTCAAGTTGAGAGTGTGTAATTGCCATGCTGACTGCAGGAATGTTCACCAGAGCAGTTGCCAGAGAATTGAATGTTAATTTCTCTACCATAAGCCGCTGCAAGCACAGAGTTTTATTCTTTACAAGGGAGACATATTTTGACAAATTGGTTGTGTAAAACACACCCGAAATGTTTCACAAGCCAAATTGTACAGCAAGATTTAAGAAAAGCCATGGATAGACTGCTGACCAGATTACGATACTGTATTTTCCACTCTGTCTTGTTGACAGAAATGTTGAGGTCAGACAGTGCCCTCCATCTGTAGCGACGGGAATGACAAAAGTCATCACAGTTTAGCCTACTGAACATACACAGCAAATATAATTGTAGTCAAAAACAGAAACCGTACGCCGATTAAATCAAACTGGCCTGCACAAGCACAATGTATAGTAGCCCAACAATGGACATTAACATATAAAGCCTGATATGTCATTTTTAGCAAAAATTCTTCCAAAACCATTTGCTAAACCATCCCAGCTGACGCACATAACGCTATGCATGTTCGTGAGCAAAACGGTATTACGCATCTAACGATTTACCTTCCAGCTGGTGTTCTCATACAGTATTTTGGTAGGTAATGGTGGTGCTTTTCGATTAGGCTAAATACATAGCCTACGAATTGCCCTTTGGTGTGTGTTACCGTGAAACAAATGTTGTGTACTGCTCCACAGAAAGCAATGATCTCTCATCATAATCATTTTATTGGCCAAATTTGCATATCTAGGTTTCATAGTAGCCATCATGAGTGGAAGGAAGTATAGCCACATACAATTAAATTACGCAACTTACATTTGGATACACGCACAAAACATTGATCTACAAAGTACCAGTGCCATGACACATGTCCAATAGACTACCACAATTTTACTAAATAGCGAAGTGGAGGATGTGGTTTTACCTTTCTTCTGGCACTGGCCATTGAATCTATGAAAACCAAACGAGGGGAGCGCTCCAAATTAGCCTAACCATTATCAGCAAATATAACATACATTTGTGACTTACCGACTGGTTTCATTTCAGGGAAACGTGTCGTTCGATAATAATCCCTTGAAGTTGTAACCATCAAAAGACACAACCACACAAGACAGGTTAAAGCCAATAAAGAACGATGCCTACTTCGTAGGTTTAAGTCGCCTGCCTCGCTCTCCCGCAGACTTGTTCATTCGCCCGCTACACTCACAGCGAATGTGACCGGTTTGTGTAAACGAGCAGAGAAGTAGAAATCAGTCGAAACACGACCATCACCCCTCCTACTCATACCCTCTTAAAGGTACCGCTCTTGTATACTATTATTGCACAGCTGATGCCCTGTAAACAGTGTTACACACACACAGTGTTACCGCGTGTGTGTGTGTGGTAGTAGCCAAACGTAGTTGGGTTGGGCTGCATATAACTGATAACAGTTTGTTGATAGTTGTTCAAATGTCCATCTATTATGTATTGATAAAGTGTAACATTTTGTCTATCCCTGTCCATATGGTGGTGTGACCTGCAGTTAGTTACATTCAAATATCATCTTGTGGTCATCGAAAAGGCTGTGATTAAATTATAGGCTTACACGCATTCACCAAGCAGTCACCAATTATTGTCCGTTTTTGTTTGTCAACAGTTTTCTGATTGGCTGCATACCGCACAAAGGCAGACATAGTGTGTGTTTTTTCATGCAGTCATCTCTGTTAAAAACCATGTGGCAAAATCTCTATGTGGCCACGGTCTTCAGTTGCCATACTGTACATTACAGGGCATTGCAGAGCTACAGTGAATAAGGGTTGGTTAAACACTAATAAAACAAGGTACCAGGCCCAGGCTGCTGCTTAGCAACATCCTAAGAATATAATCCTCTGAAATATGAAGAAACGCTATGACCACTGAGTTTTGATCTTCTCGCGGCCCATAATCCCTCATTAATTTTGAATTCTGTGCGCACGTTGACCCAGCTCCCCTAACATACATTTTCATCTTGAAATTGAAATTATAATATTCTCTTCGATAGAGAGACAGGCTGGGTATGGGGTGGGGGAGGTGGTGGTGGGAGGGGTAAAGGAATGAGTGCAATATAGGGAACTTGTTTATTTGATTGGAACAAGGTCTATTCAATAATGGGAATTGGAAGAATTTACAGTGGATAGGGATGAGTGGAATGAAAGGTATTGCAAACTCATGAGCTGAGTGGCAAAAAAAATATGAATGGATCAATTTTTTAAACTTGATTCTGTGGTGAAAATATGTATGTTTTAACTATGATGTCATCTGGACAAGACAACGACCTAGGAGGTGACTCACTACTGACAGAGATACTGTAGCCTATATATTGACAAGATGGTCTTGTCTCCACCCTAACTATGGGAGTCCTCCCAAAGGCGAGGAGGCAGGCGGTCTGCTGCTTAGTCTGCTTATATTAGTCTGCTTATCGGTCTGCTTATTGTGGAGACGTTCTGATGGGCGTGGACCCTCTTGTTTCTCCTCTTCTTCTCTGATGCTGATAAAGATGGGAGAGAGCAAAGCCATATACAGTATATAGAGAGTTAGGGCAATAACAAGCGGCTGCCATGTTAGTGCCCATATAGAACTTTATTGTTGAAATGTTGGTGATGTAACAATACAAGAGCGCCTCCAACAGTTTCCTATGAAATGACCCACTGTAAACAAGCAAAATAGAGCAGCATATTTAACAGTCGTTTTTATTGATTAGCATTCGGGAAAATGTGTATCCAAGTCTTTACTGTGTAGTGTCAACATATTGCATATCTGCTTTCACTGGACATCTTCATAGGTTTAGAAAACTATCAGAAATAAACAGCAGAACGCAGAAGCGTTAATTATCACTTAGCAACGTATATGGAGGAAAAAGTGTAGCTCTCAGAATGTTCAACTGCATTGGCTCTGGGAGAGACTATGGTGACTCTTCTGACCTGCATCCCATTGGCAACCTGACTTAAGCGACCTCGTCAAGATGTTCGGATCTCTTGGCATAACCGCTACGGCACTGGGTTGATCATCACTGGACCCGGGTTTGAGTCCCGGTCCGGGCTACCCCCCCGAATCGCTACATTGGTGTCAGAAGTGGGTTGGTGCCACGGGGACACAATCGGCCTTAATCCAACACATTGCGACTTTGTCAAGATGTTTGGATCTCTTGGCCGGATCTCTTGGCTACAGTTTGGAATTTCGGTTTACAGATCAGACTAGAGTAATTTCCGGTCACAACTTGCAGACTTGTTTACGTGCTGCTGTGCATTTTGTTGCCAATCTTACTTTGCTACCTGACAACTTTACGGTTTTTATATTTTATATTTATATTTTTAGTTTTTCCCTCACTCAACTTTTTTTCATTCAACTTTTTCACTTCGGACGTTTTATCTGGACATGGTTCGTCAGGACTTCCAACAGCCGAAGCTAAGTAGTAACATTAACATGATGCCTTCTAATTGCAGTCGCTGTACTCATAAAAAACAGGAGAACGATCGCCTTACGGCGAGGATAGCTGTGCTGCAAGCCCAGCTTCAGTTAGGCAAGGGTAATTTCAGTGTAGGAAAGGATGAAACAGCGTCTGTGCCACCAGTAAGTACAGATAGTAACGTTAGTATAAATCCCCTCGCACGGTCCCCGCAGCCGGACAACTTTCTCATGGCTTCTGGATGGAAATGCTGTAGGAATGCTCAACCGGTGTCGCTCATTCAGCCGACAGAAACTTTCAACCGGTTCTCCCCATTAAGCAGCGAGTCAGAGTCAGAGGCCGAGCCTTCTCTGGTCTCTACTCCTCTCGTTACAGGGTCTGAGACACCGAAGGCTCCCACCATTAGCTCTGACAAATTGAAAACCCTAGTCATTGGCGACTATTAGACTTAAAACGAATCATCCAGCGATCATACACTGTTTACCAGGGGGCAGGGCTACCAACGTTAAGGCTAATCTGAAGATGGTGCTGGCTAAAGCTAAAACTGGCGAGTGTAGAGAGTATAGAGATATTGTTATCCATGTCGGCACCAACGATGTTAGGATGAAAGAGTCAGAGGTCACCAAGCGCAACATAGCTTCAGCGTGTAAATAAGCTAGAAAGATGTGTCGGCATCAAGTAATTGTCTCTGGCCCCCTCCCAGTTAGGGGGAGTGATGAGCTCTACAGCAGAGTCCCACAACTCAATCGCTGGTTGAAAACTGTTTTCTGCCCCTCCCCAAAAGATAGAATTTGTAGATAATTGGCCCTCTTTCTGGGACTCACCCACAAACAGGACCAAGCCTGGCCTGTTGAAGAGTGACGGACTCCATCCAAGCTGGAGGGGTGCTCTCATCTTATCTACGAACATAGACAGGGCTCTAACTCCCCTAGCTCCACAATGAAATAGGGTGAAAGCCAGGCAGCAGGCTGTTAGCCAGCCTGCCAACTTAGTGGAGTCTGCCACTAGCACAGTCAGTGTAGTCAGCTCAGCTATCCCCATTGAGACCGTGTCTGTGCCTCGACCTAGGTTGGGCAAAACTAAACATGGCGGTGTTCGCCTTAGCAATCTCACTAGAATAAAGACCTCCTCCATTCCTGCCATTATTGAAAGAGATCGTGATACCTCACATCTCAAAATAGGGCTACTTAATGTTAGATCCCTCACTTCAAAGGCAGTTATAGTCAATGAACTAATCACTGATCATAATCTTGATGTGATTGGCCTGAATGAAACATGGCTTAAGCCTGATGAATTTACTGTGTTAAGTGAGGCCTCACCTCCTGGTTACACTAGTGACCATATCCCCCGTGCATCCCGTAAAGGCAGAGGTGTTGCTAACATTTACAATAGCAAATTTCAATTTACAAAAAACAAAAACAAAATGTTTTCGTCTTTTGAGCTTCTAGTCATGAAATCTATGCAGCCTACCCAATCACTTTTTATAGCTACTGTTTACAGGCCTCCTGGGCCATATACAGCGTTCCTCTCTGAGTTCCCTGAATTCCTATCGGACCTTGTAGTCATAGCAGATAATATTCTAATTTTGGTGACTTTAATATTCACATGGAAAGTCCACAGACCCACTCCAAAAGGCTATCGGAGCCATCATCGACTCAGTGGGTTTTGTCCAACATGTCTCTGGACCAACTCACTGCCACAGTCATACTCTGGACCTAGTTTTGTCCCATGGAATAAATGTTGTGGATCTTAATGTTTTTCCTCATAACCCTGGACTATCGGACCACCATTTTATTATGTTTGCAATCGCAACAAATAATCAGCTCAGACCCCAACCAAGAAGCATCAAAAGTCGTGCTATAAATTCTCAGACAACCCAAAGATTCCTTGATGCCCTTCCAGACTCCCTCTGCCTACCCAAGGACGTCAGAGGACAAAAATCAGTTAACCACCTAACTGAGGAACTCAATTCAACCTTGCGCAATACCCTAGATGCAGTTGTACCACTAAAAACAAAAAACATTTGTCACTAGCTCCCTGCTATACAGAAAATACCTGAGCTCTGAAGCAAGCTTCCAGAAAATTGAAACTGAAATGGCGCCACACCAAACTGGAAGTCTTCCGACTAGCTTGGAAAGACAGTACCGTGCAGTATCGAAGAGCCCTCACTGCTGCTCGATCATCCTATTTTCCAACTTAATTGAGGAAAATAAGAACAATCCGAAATTTATTTTTGATACTGTTGCAAAGCTAACTAAAAAGCAGCATTCCCCAAGAGAGGATGGCTTTCACTTCAGCAGTAATAAATTCATGAACTTCTTTGAGGAAAAGATCATGATCATTAGAATGCAAATTACAGACTCCTCTTTAAATCTGCGTATTCCTCCAAAGCTCAGTTGTTCTGAGTCTGCACAACTCTGCCAGGACCTAGGATCAAGGGAGACACTCAAGTGTTTTAGTACTATATCTCTTGACACAATGATGAAAATAATCATGGCCTCTAAACCTTCAAGCTGCATACTGGACCCTATTCCAACTAAACTACTGAAAGAGCTGCTTCCTGTGCTTGGCCCTCCTATGTTGAACATAATAAACGTCTCTCTATCTACCGGATGTGTACCAAACTCACTAAAAGTGGCAGTAATAAAGCCTCTCTTGAAAAAGCCAAACCTTGACCCAGAAAATATAAAAACTATCGGCCTATATCGAATCTTCCATTCCTCTCTAAAATTTTAGAAAAAGCTGTTGCGCAGCAACTCACTGCCTTCCTGAAGACAAACAATGTATACAAAATGCTTCAGTCTGGTTTTAGACCCCATCATAGCACTGAGACTGCACTTGTGAAGGTGGTAAATTACATTTTAATGGCATCAGACTGAGGCTCTGCATCTGTCCTTGTGTTCCTAGACCTTAGTGCTGCTTTTGATACCATCGATCACCACATTCTTTTGGAGAGATTGGAAACCCAAATTGGTTTACACGGACAAGTTCTGGCCTGGTTTAGATCTTATCTGTCGGAAAGATATCAATTTGTCTCTGTGAATGGTTTGTCCTCTGACAAATCAACTGTAAATTTTGGTGTTCCTCAAGGTTCCGTTTTAGGACCACTATTGTTTTCACTATATATTTTACCTCTTGGGGATGTCATTCGAAAACATAATGTTAACTTTCACTGCTATGCGGATGACACACGGCTGTACAATTCAATGAAACATGGTGAAGCTCCAAAATTGCCCTCGCTAGAAGCCTGTATTTCAGACATAAGGAAGTGGATGGCTGCAAACTTTCTACTTTTAAACTCGGACAAAACAGAGATGCTTGTTCTAGGTCCCAAGAAACAAAGAGATCTTCTATTGAATCTGACAATTAATCTTGATGGTTGTACAGTCGTTTCAAATAAAACTGTGAAGGACCTCGGCGTTACTCTGGACCCTGATCTCTCTTTTGACGAACATATCAAGACTGTTTCAAGGACAGCTTTTTTCCATCTACGTAACATTGCAAAAATCAGAAACTTCCTGTCCAAAAATGATGCAGAAAAATGTATCCATGCTTTTGTTACTTCTCGGTTAGAATACTGCAATGCTCTACTTTCCGGCTACCCGGATAAAGCACTAAATAAACTTCAGTTAGTGCTAAACACGGCTGCTAGAATCCTGACTAGAACCAAAAAATGTGATCATATTACTCCAGTGCTAGCCTCCCTAAACTGGCTTCCTGTTAAGGCAAGGGCTGATTTCAAGGTTTTACTGCTAACCTACAAAGCATTACATGGGCTTGCTCCTACCTATCTTTCCGATTTGGTCCTGCCGTACATACCAACACGTATGCTACGGTCACAAGACACATGCCTCCTAATTGTCCCTGGAATTTCTAAGCAAACAGCTGGAGGAAGGGCTTTCTCCTATAGAGCTCCATATTTATGGAATGGTCTGCCTACCCATGTGAGAGACGCAGACTCGGTCTCAACCTTTAACCTGTTTGGCGTGCAAGCCCGACGTCGGTACACTTATGACAACAGCCAGCTCAAAGTGCAGGGCGCGAAATTCAAAATATATTTTTTTTAAATATTTAACTTTCACACATTAATAAGTCCAAGACACCAGATGAAAGGTACACATCTTGTGAATCAAGCCAACATGTCCGATTTTTAAAATGTTTTACAGGGAAGACACAATATGTAAATCTATTAGCTAACCACGTTAGCAAAAGACACCACTATTCTTACTCCATCAGTTTTTTACTCCATCAGTAGCTATCACAAATTCGACCAAATAAAGATATAAATAGCCACTAACCAAGAAACAACTTCATCAGATGACAGTCTGATAACATATTTATTGTATAGCATATGTTTTGTTCGAAAAATTTGCATATTTCAGGTATAAATCATAGTTTACATTTCAGCTACAATCAGAAATTGCACCGAAAGCAGCCATAATATTTACAGACACCAACGTCAAATACCTAATTACTCATCATAAAACATTTCTGAAAAATACATAGTGTACAGCAATTGAAAGACAGGCATCTTGTGATTCCAGACAATATTTCCGATTTATTAAATGTTTTACAGCGAAAACAAAATGTAGCGTTATATTAGCGTAGCCACAATAGCCAGAAACACTTGGGCGCCCACGACCAGTTCACATGCACGACAGATATTAGAAATAACATCATAAAATGTTTCTTACTTTTGGTGATCTTCCGTCAGAATGTTGGACAAGGTGTCCTTTGTCCAGAACAGTCGTTGTTTTGATCTGGAACGGCAAATATCCCTCTTCATTTAGCATAGGCACTTGCCAAGTGGCACGGATCACTCCAACGTCAACAAAGTCAGAGAACGGAACACGGCAAAACTCCCGAAAAAATTTCAATAATCTGATTAAACTATATTGAAAAAACATACGTTACGATGATATGGTCACATGTGTCAAATAAAATCTAAGACGGAGATGTTAGTCGTCCATAACGAGAGCAAAACAGAAGGCAAATCAATGTCCTCTTTCGCACGCTCCAGAAACAGGAAATGGACGGTCACGTCAAACAAAGAGCTTTAATTCCACCTCAGACCAAGATAAACACAAATTTTTTTCTCTCACCGCCTCTTGACAACCAGGGGAAGGTGTATGAAGTGTATGTAGACTCTTACGTATCACGCCCATGTATAGGCATGAAGTTGAACAGAGCATCGATTTCTGACATTCCACTTCCTGGTCAGGAAGTGTGCTGCAGAATGACTTCTGTTTCACTCAGAGAAATAATTCAAACGGTTTTAGAAACTAGAGAGTGTTTTCTATCCAATAGTAATAATAATATTCATATTGTACGAGCAAGAATTGAGTACGAGGCCGTTTGAAATGGGCACGATTTAACTGGCTACTCAATACTGCCCCTTGCAGCCATAAGAAGTTAAGTCTTTACTGAAGATCTCTTCAGTAGGTCATATGATTGAGTGTAGTCTGGCCCAGGATTGTGAAGGTGAACGGAAAGGCTCTGGAGCAACGAACCGCCCTTGCTGTCTCTGCCTGGCCGGTTCCCCTCTCTCCACTGGGATTCTCTGCCTCTAACCCTATTACAGGGGCTGAGTCACTGGCTTACAGGTGCTCTTCCATGCCGTCCCTAGGAGGCGTGCGTCACTTGAGTGGGTTGAGTCGCTGACGTGGTCTTCCTGTCTGGGTTGGCGCCCCCCCCCTTGGGTTGTGCCATGGCGGAGATCTTTGTGGGCTATACTCGGCCATGTCTCGGGATGGTAAGTTGGTGGTTGAAGATATCCCTCTAGTGGATTAGGGGCTGTGCTTTGGCAAAGTGGGTGGGGTTATATCCTGCCTGTTTGGCCCTGTCCGGGGGTATCATCGGATGGGGACACAGTGTCTCCTGACCCCTCCTGTCTCAGCTTCCAGTATTTATGCTGCAGTAGTTTATGTGTCGGGGGTTAGGGTCAGTCTGTTATATCTGGAGTATTTCTCCTGACTTATCCGGTGTCCTGTGTGAATTTAAGTATGCTCTCTCTAATTCTCTCTTTCTCTCTTTCTTTCTTTCTTTCTTTCTTTCTTTCTTTCTTTCTTTCTCTCTCTCTCTCTCGGAGGACCTGAGCCCTAGGACCATGCCTCAGGACTACCTGGCATGATGACTCCATGCTGTCCCCAGTCCACCTGGCCGTGCTGCTGCTCCAGTTTCAACTGTTGTGCCTGCGGTTATGGAGCCCTGACCTCTTCACCGGATGTGCTACCTGTCCCAGACCTGCTGTTTTCAACTCTCTAGAGACAGCAGGAGCGGTAGAGATTAGAGGTCGACCGATTAATCGGAATGGCCGATTATTTAGGGCCGATTTCAAGTTTTCATAACAATCAGAAATCGGTATTTTTGGGCACCGATTTGCCGATTTTAATACCTTTATTTAACTAGGCAAGTCACTTAAGAACACATTATTATTTTCAATGACGGCCTAGGAATGATGGGTTAACTGCCTTGTTCAGGGGCAGAACGACAGATTTTCACCTTGTCAGCTCGGTGGATCCAATCTTGCAACCTTACAGTTAACTAGTCCAATGCAATAACGACCTGCCTCTCTCTAGTTGCACTCCACAAGGAGACTGCCTGTTACGCGAATGCAGTAAGCCAAGGTAAGTTGCTAGCTAGCATTAAACTTATCTTATAAAAAACAGTCAATCATAACCACTAGTTAACTACACATGGTTGATGATATTACTAGATATTATCTAGCGTGTCCTGCGTTGCATATAATCTGACTGAGCATACAAGCATACAAGTATCTAAGTATCTGACTGAGCGGTGGTAGGCAGAAGCAGGCGTGTAAACATTCATTCAAACAGCACTTTCGTGCGTTTTGCCAGCAGCTCTTCGTTGTGCATCAAGCATTGCGCTGTTTATGACTTCAAGCCTATCAACTCCCGAGATGAGGCTGGTGTAACCGAAGTGAAATTGCTAGCTAGTTAGTGCGCGCTAATAGCATTTCAAACATCACTCGCTCTGAGCCTTCTAGTAGTTGTTCCCCTTGCTCTGCATGGGTAACGCTGCTTCGATGGTGGCTGTTGTCGTTGTCTTGCTGGTTCGAGCCCAGGGAGGAGCGAGGAGAGGGACGGAAGCTATACTGTTACACTGGCAATACTAAAGTGCCTATAAGAACATCCAATAGTCAAAGGTTAATGAAGTATAGTATTTAGTCAGCCACCAATTGTGCAAGTTCTCCCACTTAAAAAGATGAGAGAGGCCTGTAATTTTCATCATAGGTACACTTCAACTATGACAGACAAAATGAGAAGAAAAAAATCCAGAAAATCACATTGTAGGATTTTTTATGAATTTATTTGCAAATTATGGTGGAAAATAAGTATTTGGTCACCTACAAACAAGCAAGATTTCTGGATGTCACAGACCTGTAACTTCTTCTTTAAGAGGCTCCTCTGTCCTCCACTCCTTACCTGTATTAATGGCACCTGTATGAACTTGTTATCAGTATAAAAGACACCTGTCCACAACCTCAAACAGTCACACTCCAAACTCCACTATGGCGAAGACCAAAGAGCTGTCAAAGGACACCAGAAACAAAATTGTAGACCTGCACCAGGCTGGGAAGACTGAATCTGCAATAGGTAAGCAGCTTGGTTTGAAGAAATCAACTGTGGGAGCAATTATTAGGAAATGGAAGACATACAAGACCACTGATAAACTCCCTCAATCTGGGGCTCCATGCAAGATCTCACCCCATGGGGTCAAAATGATCACAAGAACGGTGAGCAAAAATCCCTGAACCACACGGGGGGACCTAGTGAATGACCTGCAGAGAGCTGGGACCAAAGTAACAAAGCCTACCATCAGTAACACACTACGCCGCCAGGGACTCAAATCCTGCAGTGGCAGACGTGGCCCCCTGCTTAAGCCAGTACATGTCCAGGCCCGTCTGAAGTTTGCTAGAGAGCATTTGGATGATCCAGAAGCAGATTGGGAGAATGTCATATGGTCAGATGAAACCAAAATATAACTTTTTGGTAAAAACTCAACTCGTCGTGTTTGGAGGACAAAGAATGCTGAGTTGCATCCAAAGAACACCATACCTACTGTGAAGCATGGGGGTGGAAACATCATGCTTTGGGGCTGTTTTTCTGCAAAGGGACCAGGACGACTGATCCGTGTAAAGGAAAGAATGAATGGGGCCATGTATCGTGAGATTTTGAGTGAAAACCTCCTTCCATCAGCAAGGGCATTGAAGATGAAACGTGGCTGGGTCTTTCAGCATGACAATGATCCCAAACACACCGCCCGGGCAACGAAGGAGTGGCTTCGTAAGAAGCATTTCAAGGTCCTGGAGTGGCCTAGCCAGTCTCCAGATCTCAACCCCATAGAAAATCTTCGGAGGGAGTTGAAAGTCCGTGTTGCCCAGCAACAGCCCCAAAACATCACTGCTCTAGAGGGGATCTGCATGGAGGAATGGGCCAAAATACCAGCAACAGTGTGTGAAAACCTTGTGAAGACTTACAGAAAACGTTTGACCTCTGTCATTGCCAACAAAGGGTATATAACAAAGTATTGAGATAAACTTTTGTTATTGACCAAATACTTATTGTCCACCATATTTTGCAAATAAATTCATAAAAAATCCTACAATGTGATTTTCTGGATTTTTCTTTCTCATTTTGTGTACCTATGAAGTGTACCTATGATGAAAATTACAGGCCTCTCTCATCTTTTTAAGTGGGAGAACTTGCACAATTGGTGGCTGACTAAATACTTTTTTGCCCCACTGTAAATGGTATAGAGGGAAATAGTCCTATAATTCCTATAATAACTACAACCTAAAACTTCTTACCTGGGAATATTGAAGACTCATGTTAAACCACCAGCTTTCATATGTTCTCATGTTCTAAGCAAGGAACTGAAACGTTAGCTTCCTTACATAGCACATATTTCACTTTTACTTTCTTCTCCAACACTGTTTTTGCATTATTTAAACCAAATTGAACATGTTTCATTATTTAATTGAGGCTAAATGGAATTTATTGATGTATTATATTAAGTTAAAATAAGTGTTCATTCAGTATTGTTGTAATTGTCATTATTACAAATAAATAAATAAATAAATCGGCTGAGTAATCGGTATCGGTTTTGGCCCATTCCTCCATGCAGATCCCCTCTTTTTTGGTCCTCCAATAATCGGTATCGGCGTTGAAAAATCATAATCGGTTGACCTCTAGTAGAGATACTCTCAATGATCGGCTATGAAAAGCCAACTGACATTTACTCCTGAGGTGCTGACTTGTTGCACCCTCGACAACTACTGTGATTATTATTATTTGACCATGCTGGTCATTTATGAACATTTGAACATCTTGGCAATGTTCTATTATAATCTCCACAATCTCCACCACCCCTCATAGCCTGGTTCCTCTCTAGGTTTCTTCCTAGGTTTTGGCCTTTCTAGGGAGTTTTCCCAAGCCACCGTGCTTCTACATCTGCATTGCTGGCTGTTTGGGGTTTTAGGCTGGGTTTCTGTACAGCACTTTGATATATCAGCTGATGTAAGAAGGGCTATATAAATACATTTGATTTGAGTCACGTCCCCTGAATTTGTCCCGATATAGACATTGCTACTAGGTCACTGTTTATTGTCAAAAACAAGTTTATATATATATTTTTTTTATTATACCCCTTTTTCTCCCCAATTTCATGGTATCCAATTGGTAGTTAGACTTGTCCCATCGCTGCAACTCCCGTACGGACTCGGGAGAGGCGAAGGTTGAGAGCCGTGCGTCCTCCGAAACACAACCCAGCCAAGCTGGGTTGCTTCTTGACACAATGCCCACTTAACCCAGAAGCCAGGCGCACCAATGTGTCAGAGGAAAACACCGTACACCTGGTGACCGTGTCAGCGTGCACTGCACCCGGCCCGCCACAGGAGTCGCTAGTGTACGATGGGACAAGATCATCCCTGCCGGCCAAACCCTCCCCTAACCCGGCCCGCCCCGTGGGTCTCCCGGTTGCGGCCGGCTGCGACAGAGCCTGGACTCGCACCAGGATCTCTAGTGGCACAGCTAGCACTGCGATGCAGTGCCTTAGACCACTGCGCCACTTGGGAGGCAATAACAAGTTTCTTGGCAAAAGATGATGACAGTGAGATACTATTTGTTATTGTAATAGGAACATTACTCTGTACCAAAACAAACTCTCTTTAGGATTTACATGGCCCATTTTTCACCACTCCAATGCTATTGCTGTAACAGATGACCCCTATCTGACTTATTTTTTTGTTGTTGACAACTTTCAATACAAACCTCTCATCACATTTTGAGGATATAATTTTGTGCTGATGTTACCGAACAGCAATAGCATGAGAGTGGTGAAAAATCACACAGAGAGCTACAGTAGTGGCAACGGACATCTCAATAACACTAAAAAGGCTGTAAAGAATGAAGTGTAGAAAGAGTGAGGGACGGTCCAACATCGCTTGGCCTGTCAGAGCTCGGTTAACGTTATCCAGTGGAACCAAACGATTTCGCTCCAGGGAGAAACTCTTGTCCTGGAACTCGATAAATCTTCCTAATTTTCAAGACTGGGGGAGGTCACATTTATAATCCAGAGGGCATACTATATCATCCAAGAATTAGGCTGATATCAAAGACTGACACTTAGGCAATAACCTTAGCGTTGGTCCTTCATCCTTGCCCTGACTCCCAGTCATTCACACACACCTACACACAAAAACCTATGCACAGACACATGCACACATGCACACACAACATCCCAAACCTATCCTGCGCACCACCACTAGTCAGCCCAGAATGTTTTTGCGATGTTATTGTTTGAGTGAAGTATACATGACATATAATTAACACCACCACAGCACAGCAATGTGCAGGGGGAGAATAAAGTACTTTTCCAGCTTTTCCCGGTAAGATGGGATATCCATCCAAGGTGGAAGGTGGATCAGGCTTATTCCAGGTTTAAGCAGTCCCAGGTGAGGGAATGCCAGGGTAAATCGATTGAGTTACACAAGTATCCTTCTTCTATTTTCAGACACTCTTAGAAAAAGGGTTCCAAAAGGGTTCTTTGGTAGAACCCTTTTTGTTTCCAGGTACAACTCTTTGGGTTCCTTGTAGAACCCTCTGTGTAAAGGGGTTCTACGTGGAACTCAAAGCGGTTATTCCTGGAACCAAAAGGGTTCTCCTATGGGGACTGCCGAAGAACCCTTTTTAGGTTTTAGATAGTGCCTTCTTTTTGAAGACATTTACGTTTGAGTCATTTAGCAGACACTCTTATCCAGAGTGACTTACAGGAGCAATTAGGGTTAAGTGCCTTGCTCAATGGCACATCAACAGATTTTTCACCTAGTTGGCTTGGTGATACAAACCAGTGACCTTTCGGTTACTGGCCCAACTCTCCTAACCGCTAGGCTACCTGCCGCCCTGAGAGTGTTGGGTTCCTCCCTATGGGTTTTCTCTCTGGACAGAATAAATGGTGGTGCGGAAAGTGTATAGCTGTAACGTTCGTCGTCTGGAGGAGAAGAAGAGGACCAAGATGCAGCGTGGTATGTGTCCATAATGTTTTAATAATAAAACTGAACACTGAAACAAAACAATAAACCGACAAACGAACAGTCCCGAAAGGTGAAACACAAAAACACTAAACAGGAAATAACCACCCACAAAACACAACAGAAAACAGGCTACCTAAATATGGTTCCCAATCAGAGACAATGACTAACACCTGCCTCTGATTGAGAACCATATCAGGCCAAACGAGAAACCCAACATAGAAACACAAAACATAGATAACCCACCCAACTCACGTCTTGACCAACTAAAACAAAGAAATAACACAAGAACTAGGGTCAGAACATGACAATAGCACACACAAACAAATATATGCACACATATATGTGCATGCACACATACCACGCACACACTGGCCTGTAATTATCAAGTTACTAACATGTAGCCTAGTGCTGCATTCAATGGCCTGTTCGTAAGGGAACCTAGATGGAACTAACTGCATACAGAGTTGTTGTGAACAGATATTGGCTAATTTGCTTGTAGTGGTTATCAAAAGCGCCATTGCACTATTGTGTCACAGAGATAAGCTTGTTTTCATTTGCAACAAACGTGCTTATGTGTTTCCAGATAATATGAGATACTGTAAGCAGGTTAAGGAAGCTGACCCAAAGCTTAGTAGTGTCTGATAAGCTGAAACCCCAAGTAAGGGCTTTCAGGAACACAGCATTCACACACACACACACACACATGCACACACACACAAACAATATGGTGCAGGTCACAAGTACACAATATAGTGCCAGTAAAGGACCCTATTCAAGAACATTTAATTCAGGCATATTCACGGTGTACTGTACCACTGTGATGCCCTGTAAGATAAACTAAAGATGTGTAAGGATGGCTGGTCTACGTCTTCTACTGGAAGGATAAAATGCTCCAAATTACTTGACCAGGGCACGTATCTGAAATTGCCTGAGTAACAACCTCGCTGAATAAATGGCTGAAATGTTCAAACGTGAGCAGGAAAATTACTCCGGTAATGTGTGATCACGCTCTCCATAGCAGATGTAAGACCTTTAAACAGGTCAACATTCACAAGGCCGCAGGGCCAGATGGATTGCCAGGACGTGTACTCCGAGCATGTCTTCACTGACATTTTCAACCTCTCCGTGTCTGAGTCTGTAATACCAACATGTTTCAAGCAGACAACCCTAGTCCCTGTGCTCAATAACACTAAGGTAACCTGCCTAAATGACTTATAGCACTCACGTCTGTAGCCATGCAGTGCCATGAAAGGCTGGTCATGGCTCACATTAACATCATTATCTCAGAAACCCTAGACCCATAGATGATGCAATCTCTATTGCACTCCCCACTGCCCTTTCACACCTGGACATAAGGAAGACCTATGTGAGAATGCTATTCATTGACTACAGCTCAGCATTCAACCCCATAGTGCCCTCAAAGCTCATCACTAAGCTAAGGACCCTGGGACCTAACACCTCCCTCTGCAACTGGATCCTGGACTTCCTGACGGGCCGCCCCCAGGTGGTAAGGGTAGGTGACGCCCCTCAGGGGTGTGTGCTCAAGTCCCCTCCTGTACTCCCTGTTCACTCATGACTGCATGGCCAGGCATGACTCCAACACCATCATTAAGTTTGCCGATGACACAACAGTGGTAGGCCTGATCACCGACAATGATGAGACAGCCTATAGGGAGGTCAGAGACCTGGCCGTGTGGTGCCAGGACAACAACCTCTCCCTCAACGGGATCAAGACAAAGGAGATGATTTTCGACTACAGGAAAAGGAGGACCGAGCAGGCCCCCATTCTCATCGACGGGGCTGTAGTGGAGCAGGTTGAGATCTTCAAGTTCCTTGGTGTCCACATCACCAACAAACTAACATGTTCCAAGCACACCAAGACAGTCGTGAAGAGGGCACGACAAAACCTATTCAGGAGACTGAAAAGATTTGGTATGGGTCCTCAGATCCTCAAAAGGTTCTACAGCTGCACCATCGAGAGCATCCTGACTGGTTGCATCACTGCCTGGTATGGCAACTGCTCGGCCTCCGACCGCAAGGCACTACAGAGGGTAGAGCATACGGCCCAGTGCATCACTGGGGCCAAGAATCCTGCCACCCCGATCCTCTAATACCAGGCAGTGTCAGAGGAAGGCCCTAAAAATGTGTCAATGTATCCAGCCACCCTAGTCATAGAATGTTCTCTCTGCTACAGCATGGCAAGTGGTACCGGAGCACCAAGTCTAGGTTCAAGAGGCTTCTTAACAGCTTCTACCCCCCCCCCCCCCCCCCATAAGACTCCTGAACATCTAATCAAATGGCTACCCGGGCTATTTGCATTGTCCCCCCTTTTACGCTGCTACTACTGTCTGTTTATTATCAATGCGTAGTCACTTTAATAACTCTGCCTACATGTACATATTACCTCTACTAACCGGTGCCCCCGCACATTGACTCTGTACCGGTACCCCCTGTATTTAGCCTCGATATTGTTATTTTACTGCTGCTCTTTAATTATTTGTTACTTTTATTTATTTATTTATTTACTGTATTTTTCTTAACTGCATTGTTGGTTAAGGGCTTGTAAGTAAGCATTTCACTGTAAGGTTGTATTCGGCGCATGTGACAAATACAATTTGATTTGATTTGAATATTACTCCAGTAAGTGTGTCCGTTCAGCAAATTGAGTGATGCTGAAAATCATTAGGATCTCTCTAAGAAGGAAATTACTTAATCCATTGCAAATTAGCAACAGACAAATTATGTCTGAAAACCATTGGCCACAAAGAAGGCACAGTATCCACAAGAGTTGGCGACAGGTTTACACTGTGATGCTTTATGGAGAGGGACACAATAATACAAATTCAAAAACAAAGAATTAATTTGCTGTCTATTCTGTTGCTGAGCCCAGGACTCATAACAGTCCAGTACTGGGAGGAAACGTTCCTATAAACTAACTGTTCTCACAAAAATATCAACTTCATATCAAACTTGCCCTTACGCAAGTGTAGGAGAGTTAAAATGGTTATTCCATCAAACTTCAAATTATTAAAATAGTACACAACGCAGAACAGAACAACCAGGTTGAGGGTCCGTGGCCCAAGCCCGCAAACAGGAATATTCCAAGTTCAGACAGAAGGGGGGAGTCAGATCGCTATGATCGCCAGGAACTTTACTTTTGGTGTCTATTTTTAATTGTTGCGCTACTATTACTGCCTGTTGATGTTAGGGAGGCAGCTACAGTAGCTGAATGATATTAACATCTTTGGGTTTTATTTCATTAAATGTATTTTATTTCATCTGGGTGCTTACGTCACCTATTTAACACCCTGGTACTACCATTTGCTCCCGTTCTCCTCAGTCCGAGAAAGCACAGAAAGAAAGAACAACTTGTCAGATGGTGCATTGGAGACTGATGTATTCCTGTCCTGTCTTTTCATAATATTATTGCAGATCGACATAAAAGCCAAAAAGACAGCCGTGGTGTCGCTCGTCGCTTCTTAGTTCTCCTGTGGTACGTATAAAGACCGCTACACAAGCCTATGCTCCGCCTCAGTAGCCTGGCGTCTATCCCATGTTCGGTGCGTTGTTCGGCTAGACTATTTCAAATAATTTCAAAGACTGAGTGGCACACTGGAACCAATAGAATAGCAACAAAACAGAAAACCCCACCCATCTGGCACTCCATACAGGCTAATATAGGTAAGCGCTAAAATTATTTGAAAGATTTCAAATAGTATTTGAACTCTCTGGTCAGGTTCCCTCAATTACCTAACATGTTCTCCAGCCTATGACCTGGCCGTGTTGTGCCATTTGCTTTGACAGCCCTATACAAGTTGAACACAAGAGCCTACTGTTATCCTCCACCGCACCATGCTGGTCCTCGCTCTCTCCGACACCCAACTCTCTTTCTGTTTCTCTATTTCTTTCAGTCTTTCCCTGCCTCTCTATTCTTACAACACCCAACTCTCCTATTGTTTCTCATTCTCTGTTTCTCTTTCTCATTGTTTCCCTCTGTTGGTTCTCTCTCTCTCTGCTCGGTAGGGTGTCTGATGGTGTGGGGGGGGGGGGGGGGGGGGGGGGGTGTTGGGGACAAGGGAGAATACAAAAGACGTTGCTGCTCATTTTCCCTCAGCAAAGTGCCTGCTCATGCCATTTTCTGCCACACTTGACTTCAAGGTCATTCTTGCTTTTCTTCTGTCTGCCCATCTCTCTCTCTCTCTCTCTCTCTCTCTCTCAATGCAATTCAAAGGGCTTTATTGGCATGGGAAACATATGTTTACATTGCCAAAGCAAGTGAAATAGATAATAAACAAAAGTAAAATAAATAATCTAAATGAAGTTACACTCACAAAATGTCAAATGTCATATTATGGTATATTATGTACAGGGTTATAACAATGTGCAAATAGTTAAAGTACAAAAGGGAAAATAAATAAATATTGGTTGTATTTACAATGGTGTTTGTTCTTCACTGATTTCCCTTTTCTTGTGGCAACAGGTCACAAATCTTGCTTCTTTGATATTTCACCCAATAGATATGAGAGGTTGGGACAGGGGAAAGAGAAGTTTGAGTCGCTCAGTCAGTGGTGGGACGTAGAGAAAGCCCCCCCCAAAAAAATTATTCTGCTTTCTGTCAGCAATATACAGCTTTTTCCCCTTCCCAAGGAGAGTACTGGGGTAGCATAGCATAAGCGAGGCGGAGGCTGAGCTGTTGGGACAAGGTAGGGTAGGGCTGCAAGCTAATCTATCTGAACTACACAGGGACCTAGTGGCTTTTTTTTGATTCAGATCAAAGCAAAAGGAGCACTTGTAAGAGCTAGATTTTCCATGTTGAGAGAGGTGGATGCTCCCAGCTCTTTCTTCTTTGGGTTGGTAAAACAGAGTGGGGAAACCAAGAAAATGCCATTTTTAAGTGTGTCTGATCGGCGTGTAACTTCTGTTGTGGGGGATTTGCAGGAGCATGCTGTGGAGTTCTACTCTGATTTGTACCGGGCAGAACTCTGTGATCCTATGTTTTCATGTTTTGCCCACAGACCTTACCAAACTCTATCTGTCACAGAAATTAAATGGACATTTCCCTAGCCTTTCACAAACTCTCGCCTGCTGTCTCTCAGATGGCCCCAACCGCACCCCAGGGGTCAACACTCTGCCTGTGGACTTCTATAAAAAAAGTTCTGAGGATTCACTGGACAGGACTTGCTTTGCAGGTAGCGTCAGTGCATCAGGGTGGGGGAGCTGTCGCTAAGCTGTAGACGGGTGGCTTTCACGCTCTTGCCCTGGAAAGAGGACTTGAGCGATTTAAAGAACTGGAGGACTGTGGCATTGCTCTGTACGAATGACAAGGTCTTTGCCAAGGTCCTTGCTAACAAACTCAAGTCCCACCTGGACTCTATTGTACACAAGGACCAAACATACTCTGTATCAGGATGCTCAAAGAATCGTTTCATAATCAGGAACATGCTGGACCTGTCGAGGCTTTTGAATGTGAACTTTGGACTGGTTTCCTTACACCAGGATAATTTTGTGGTCTGTATGGTCAAGGTGAGGGGAGGGCTCACGAGGCCATTTTTTAAATACATTTTTTTATTTCACCTTTATTTAACCAGGTATGGCTAGTTGAGAGCAAGTTCTCATTTACAACTGCGACCTGGCCAAGATAAAGCAAAGGAGTGCGACACAAACAACAACACAGAGTTACACATGGAATAAACAAACATACAGTCAATAACACAATAGAAAAAATATAGTATATATACAGTGTGTGCAAATGAGGTTAGATAAGGTAGGTAAGGCAATAAATAGGCCATGGTGGCGAAATAATTACAATTTAGCAATAAGCACTGGAGTGATAGATGTACAGAAGATGAATGTGCAAGTAGAGATACTGGGGTACAAAGGAGCAAAAAGATAAATAAATAAATAACAGTCTGGGGATGAGGTAGTTGGATGGGCTATTTACAGATGGGCTATGTACAGGTGTAGTGATCTGTGAGCTGCTCTGACAGCTGGTGCTTAAAGTTAGTGAGGGAGATATGAGTCTCCAGCTTCAGTGATTTTTGTAATTTGTTCCAGTCATTGGCAGCAGAGAATTGGAAGGAAAGGTGGCCAAAGGAGAAATTGGCTTTGGGGGTGACCAGTGAAATATTCCTGCTGGAGCGCGTGCTACGGGTGGGTGCTGCTATGGTGACCAGTGAGCTGAGATAAGGTGGGGCTTTACTTAGGAAAGACTTATAGATGACTTGGAGCCAGTGGGCTTGGCGACGAATATGAAGTCAGGGCCAGCCAACGAGAGCATACAGGTCGCAGTGGTGGGTAGTATATGGGGCTTCGGTGACAAAACGGATGGCACTGTGATAGACTGCATCCAATTTGCCGAGTAGAGTGTTGGAGGCTATTTTGTAAATGACATCGCCGAAGTCAAGGATCGGTAGGATAGTCAGTTTTACGAGGGTATGTTTGGCGGCATGAGTGAAGGATGCTTTGTTGTGAAATAGGAAGCCGATTCTAGATTTAATTTTGAATTGGAGATGCTTAATGTGAGTCTGGAAGGAGAGTTTACAGTCTAACCAGGTACCTAGGTATTTGTAGTTGTCCACATATTCTAGGTCAGAACCGTCCACAGTAATGATGCTGGACGGGCGGGCAGGTGCGGGCAGCGATCGGTTGAAGAGCATGCCTTTAGTTTAACTTGCATTTAAGAGCAGTTGGAGGCCACGGAAGGAGTCTTGTATGGCATTGAAGCTTGTCTGGAGGTTAGTTAACACAGTGTCCAAAGAAGGACCAGAAGTATACAGAATGGTGTCGTCTGCGTAGAGGTTGATCAGAGACTCACCAGCAGCAAGAGTGACATCATTGATGTATACAGAGAAAAGAGTCGGCCCGAGAATTGAGCCCTGTGGCACCCCCATAGAGACTGCCAGAGGTCCGGACAACAGGAACCCCATTTTGACACAGCCATTCTGGTCAGGGAGGGGCGTTCGCCAGGTATGCCCTCTGTTGGGGCAGCTATACAGTCTTGCCATTGAGCCCATTCTGGGCCTGCTATGCAGGAGACTACAGGAAGTGTGTGAGCCAGACATAGGGTTGGGGACAGGCATAGCAGTATCAGCTTATGCTGAGGACGTATCTGTGATGGTTAGGGATGAGCAGGACCTACGGGCCCTCGAGACTAGTTTAAGGTTGTACGAGGGGGAGTCTTCGGCTAGGGTAAACTGGAGCAAGAGTGAGGCTCTGTTATGTGGGGCATGCAGGAACAGGGCACCTCCGCAGCTTTCAGGGGGGTTGCGTTTGGGATGTGATTGGCTCAAGATTCTTGGGGTGTACTCTTAGAAAAAAGGGCTCCAAAAAGGTTATTCAGCTGTCCCCATAGGAGAACCCTTTATTGGTTACAGGTAGAACAATTTTTGGTTCGAGGTAGAACTCTTATGGGTTCCAGGTAGAACCCTCTGTTATACCTGGAACCAAAAATTGGTTCTTTTAGGTTCTAGATAGCACCCTTTTGGTTTCGAAGAGTGTGTATCTGGGCTCAGAGGGGTGGGTTAGGAAGAACTTGGAAGGAGTGTCACAGGCATCATGCAGGGATGTTCAATTGCAGGAGGCATCAAGAGACTGGCTGATGGGGGTGAGGGTTGGAAAACCCCCCAAGAGTTGGCACAGCAGGAGGACCTAGCGTCTCTTAAGCTGCTGGAGAGAGACATTGGGGAGGAGGTGCTACCTAAACCAATGAGGAGGGTGCTTGAGCAGCCTAGGGAGGAGAGCCCACCACCGTTTCCACCACTGCAAGTGACAGCAGAGACTGGGGACTGGCAGGAGGGTCCGGAGAACATACACACTCTGGGAAGTTTGCGTAAGTGGGGGCTAAGGCACTTTACTTATCAGTGCTGTCACGTCACCAATACATCAATCCCCAAACCCGTTGCTATAAGAACAGCCCACGTGGGACTACCTCTCCCTTTCATTAGGCGTAATGATTCTTTGTCACAACAGAAACACATCGGTCAGGCTGACTCTGGATTGCTGTTTTTAGATGAAACATGAGGGGGTTACGACATAACACATGGACTGTTGTGAGGAATGGCATGCGACAACAGTAGCTCCGCAGTGTATTCCCCAATAGGAGGTCAATGTTATGAAAGTGCCATAACGTGAGGTATTTAACTGTCGCACCTCTACATGGAGCGGAGGTTTTTCACAGACACATTGATATCAATGCAGGATTTACGTGAAACTCTGAGGTACAAACCCAGATCTCGAGTTATAGTTTGGTCAATAAGTGAACAGACCTCATTCCAATCTAAAAGTAAGCTTTTCTTTCTTATTTTCCTCCCCCCTCCTTTTTTCTGTGTCTTCCATTCCTCCATCTGTTACATTTATTTCTCACCACTCTCTTCATATCAATGATTTCCTGTCTCTTTACACTAATTTCAATCTCATACTTTTATTTTGCTCCCAATGGCCCGTATTCATAAAGCTTCTGAGAGTAGGAGTGCTTATGTAGGATCAGTGTTGCCTTTTAAATCAAAATTAATGAGAGAGGTGACCTGATCCTAGATCAGCACTCCTACTCTGAGACACTTTGTGAATATGGGGCAATCTTCCTCTAGTGCATCTGCCGGTCTCTCATTTTCGCTTCTGTCTTTGTTGCAGTTTTAGGATGTGGAGTCTTAGTGCTCTCTCTCCCTATCTCTTTCTAGAGAGAGTTGGGAGTCTTCTTGTGGGCTTCTATTTATACTTGTGCAGTTAGTGCTTGGTTTGCTCCATGCAGGCACAGGGATGTGGCCTGCGCTCCAAAGACTTCCCGCTGCCAAACACCATGGAGCAGGGACAGCCAGCCCAATCCTTGGCCTGGCCTGGAGCTGCCCACCGTCACCTAACCACAGCAAACTGCAGCAGGGCAGAGTTGCACGGGTTGATCTAGAGAATGGGATATGAAATCCAAACCAATCCGATAAAATATCAGAAAACGCAGGGAAAAACACAAATGCATTCAAAACAATATGAAAGAAAACATAAAGATTAAAAGATAAACTGTAAATCTGTAAAAAAAAACGTTAAACTTCATAACAAAATGTATCTGAATATATATATTTTTTAAAGCAGGCCGTGCCTAAAAGGTGTTTTCTTTGAGGATGATTTCAGCACCTCATTGGTGTCTGCCCCTCTTACCTGACAGGGCAAGCTGTTCCATAACTGTGGAGCTGTGATGCTGCTTCACAGGCGTGGCCTTGGTTCTACCCCTTGGTATTGGAGGAGACGGATGAAGTAGCAGCTGTACCCTGCCTGCAGTGCCAGATTGGCGGGGTTTGCACTTTTGGGACTATGTCGTGCACTCTCATAGGCTGTCTGAAAAGTGTCTCTTTACTGCACACACCAAATTGACACATAGCAATTTGTATTGGAAATACACATCTCAGAGAAAATAAATCAGTAAGAGAGAGAGAGAGAGAGAGAGAGAGAGAGAGAGAGAGAGAGAGAGAGAGAGAGAGAGAGAGAGAGAGAGAGAGAGAGAGAGAGAGAGAGAGAGAGAGAGAGAGAGAGAGAGAGAGAGAGAGAGAGAGAGAGAGAGAGAGAGAGAGAGAGAGAGAGAGAGAGAGAGCTATTTACACAGATGGTTTAGATTGCATACCATGGAGGAAACATGAGAAAAAGACTGGGTGATCTCGTACACGAGAGAGCTTGATCTAATGTCCATTATGCAATGACGGACTCATATCTTCCCCAGTGCCAAAACGCTACACGTTAGCATTGCTATAAAAGGAAATGGTATGCATCTCAATTTCCTGGCGGAAGCTTTGCTGCACATGTCACAGAGAGTTTGGGCCAGATTTTTGGTAGGCTGTTATGAAAATTGTATTGAACAGCTATCAAAAGGCCATCAACCAATTACGGCTATAGAAAGATGTGATGAAACAATGTTGATTTACAATAAAAGACACATGGTAGTAATCACAGCATGGAGCGATTCGATAGATATTCCAAGGAGAGCATCATTGGTCTGGCTGCAATGCAAAACAAAACTTGGTGAAAATGAATGGAATTCTGCGCTGATTGCTGGATTAATCTATTTGCTTTCATGTAAAATGTTGAGAGTTTTTTGGGGTGGATAGGGCTAATTGAGCATGGTATTTTATTTTATGATAACAACTGGAATTATTTAATGACTAGCCATGGAATTCTGTGCTGTAATGTAAAGTGCAATCAAATTCATGTTCTGATTTTGCATACTGTTGTTATTACTGCACAGGGTGGTTGGTATTTGCATGATGTATTCAGATATGCTTGTGCTAATACTGCATGCTACCTTTTGGAGCACTGACTGTCTGTTGCTCAAATGAATCAACCTATATGTTTTATTTCTCTTCCATCAATGTTCAAATCAATTCCATTACAGGGGCATATTTCCTAGTAACATCTACAGTATCCATTTTTTAGTGACTGAGAGAAAAGCAAGGAAAGGGAGAAGGCAATAAGAGTTCCATATTGTCTTTCTGTGGCTGCTTGTTCATCCCGGAATATGCATTGTGTCTCCGAGACACAGATACTGTATTTAAGGAATGCAGACTCCATTGTGCCTGAATTGCAGTTGTTTTGGCAACCTCACCCGGGCCATTTAGCATAACAGAGGGCAGAGCCGCCCTCAGAGCCCTCAGAGCGAAGCACGTAACCAAAGCCCCAAAGAACTCCCTTGGATTCAGCTTTGACCCAAAGCTGTGTGTTAAAAAAGAAAGGGAGCAAAGTTGCTGACACTCGGGATCATAAATAGATCCACTCTACCACTGGTGATTTCCTGAGATAAGCATTTTCTGTTTTTCCCTCTTACTTGACTGGGAGAGCAGAGGCCAGTGGAACGGAGTTGTCACGTGTGCTCCCTCTCCGGCCTCTAGGTTACCAGGCTGCTCGTTATGGCGCACACCTGTCACAATCGTTACGCGCATTATGACACTCACCTGGAATCCATCACCTCCTTGATTACCTGCCCTATATATGTCACTCCCTTTGGTTCCTTCCCGAGGCGTCATTGTTTCTGTGCGTTGATGTTTCTTATTTTGTATATTGTTGTTTATTTATTAAAACACTCACTCCCTGAACTTGCTTCCCGACTCACAGCGCACATCGTTACAAAATGACGCCTCACCAAAGGGAAGCATCAGGGAGTGCTTTTTTTTTTTTTTCGGGTCCGGGTGCCAGAACCAGAGCAACCTGGGAGGCCTCAGCCTGTTGGATTCCCATGCCTCGGCGGGTTCGATGGGTTTCTATACCTCAGCGGGATCGATAGGCTCCCATGCTTCAGCTAGCTCGACAGGGTGCCATGCCTCAGCGGGTTCGATAGGCTCCTATGCCTCAGCTGGGTGAACAGGTTCCCGTGCCTCAACCGAGGCAACCAGAGAGATCTCAGCCAGCTCATCAGGCTCTCACGCCTCAGCTGCTTCGTCAGGTTTCTGCGCCTCAGCAGAGGCGACCGGTCCACTCCTGAGCCCCGGGATCGTCCCTGTGGTTGGCGTCCTGCAGCTGGAGCAGTACGTGCCGGGGAGGGGGTACCGTCACGTATGCTCTCTCGCCGGCGCTCTAGGTCGCCATGCTCCCGCGCCTCAGCTGGATCGACAGGTTCCCGCACCTTAGCAGAGATGACCGGTCCGCTCCTGATCCCCGGGATCGTCATCTTGGTCGACGTCCTGCGGCTGAAGCCGCGTGTCGGGGAGGGGGTACTGTCACGTGGGCTCCCTCGCCGGCCTCTAGGTCACCAGGCTGCTCGTTATGGCGCACACCTGTCACTATTGTTACGCGCATCAGCCCATTGACAATCACCTGGACTCATCACTTCCTTGATTACCTGCCCTATGCATGTCACTCCCTTTGGTTCCTTCCCGAGGCGTCATTGTCTGTGCGTTGATGTTTCTTATTTTGTATTGTGTTTTATTTATCAACACTCACTCCCTGAACTTGCTTCCCGACACTCAGCGCACATCGTTACAGTAGTGGAGCCATGTGATGAACTGCAGTAAAGTATGCTGATTATGATCATTTATAATCATAGAAGTAATCATCATCTTTGTCATCGGTGTTATCATCATCATACTTGTTATCACCATCACAATCGTCATTATTTACAGAATTTCTATTTTAGCTTTTTATGCATTTGCTTCACAAAATATGAGCCCACATTTGTATTAAGAAGGTAACTTTACAGTTTTAAAATGTACACTTGCATGCAATTGAATTTGAATGAAAAATACCCTGTATGGGTCATTGACTGGGTTTAAACGGAACATTCAGAGCTGGTGGCAGAGCTATGATTTTTTAACAATTGGTAAATATTAATCTGTAGCCCCCCTCAGTTCCAAACCAAAATGGACTTTCCAGACTCACTCACCAAGATAAAGTGAAATATCATTTTATTCTCTTTAACACACTGAACCCGTAAACCACACTGTTTTTGCACGCAGATGCTCATACGACACAAATGTCACAAGCCGAGTCCCCAAACAGTACAACTCAAGCCATACCGGGTTAGGGTAGTGGGGAATGTGCTGATGAGACAACCTTGTTAAAAACACGACATAAGCCTCTCATTTGAGCCAGTCCTTTTCGTGTAACCACCCCACAATGACAAAACTGCCCTTACAACTTAAGTAACCACAAAAGTCTATTGGGCCTGTTTCCTGGGTACAGATAAATCTAGTCCAGGACCAAAGAACATGCTAGGCTTAATTTGTGTCCGGGAAACTGCCCCATAGACTGAACTACAGTCTATCTCTTACTGAATGTACTGGTCTTATTTTGCAGGAACTGTACAATTCAAGGATATGTTGATTGTACATATTGTTCTGCCCTATGTATAATTAACAGAAATTAAAACGCAACAAGCAATTATTTCAAAGATTTTATAAGTTACAGTTCATATAAGGAAATCAGTCAATTTAAATAAATTCATTAGGTCCTAATCTATGGATTTCACATGACTGGGCAGGGGTCAGCCATGGGTGGGCCTGGGAGGACATAGGCCCACCCACTTGGCAGCCAGGTCCACCCACTGGGGACAGGCCCAGCAAATCAGAATGAGTTTTCCCACAAAGGGACTTTATTACAGACAGAAATACTCCTCAGCATTGTGTTGCGTGACAAAACTGCAAATTTTAATGTGTCCTTTTATTGTCCCCAGCACAAGGTGCACCTGTGTAATGACCGTGCTTCTTGATATGCCACACCTGTCAGGTGTATGAATTATCTTGGCAAAGAAGAAATGCTCACTAACAGGGATATAAACAAATTTGTGCAAAAACATTTGGAGAAATAAGCTTTTTGTGCATATGGAAAATCTGGGATTTTTTGATTCAGCTCATGAAACATGGGGCCAACAATGTTGCTTTTACATTTTTGTTCAGTGTAGTTGCAGAGAGAGGGTGACCAAAGTGGATGTGGCTGTGTGCGCACTCGTGCATGTTTGTATGTGACGTATGCCTCAAGGAGACAGCCTCTAATGGTCAACCATGAAAACAGATGCGCAGCCTGGCAGTGCATACTGTACATCTCTACATCCCTGTGGCCACCCTTAGTCCACGGACAACTATGACACAATGTTGGGAGAAACATGAATGTGTTACTTATTTGCATAGTTAACTTACTCACAGCTCTGACACACACATGCCACCAGGGGTCTTTTCAGTCCCCAAATCCAGAACAAATTAAAGAAAGCGTACGGTATTATATAGAGCCATTATTGCATGGAACTCCCTTCCGTCTCATATTGCTCAAATGAACAGGAAACTTTGTAAAAAAAACAAATAAAGCAAAACCTCATGGCACAATGCCTCTCCCCTATTTGACCAAGATAGTTTGTGTGTATGTATTGATATGTAGGTGTAACGTATATGCTGGGAGTCAGAAAGCAAGGGCAGGTGGTGAGTTTAAAAGTAAATGGAATATTGAACAATTTAACAAACACAACAAGCATATAGACATGAAACACGTACACAATACTGACTGGGGAAAGAACCTAAGGGAGTGCCAGAAATAGGGGAGGTAATAAGTGAGGTAATGGAGTCCAGGTGTGTCTGATGACGTGCGGCTCCAACCACAGAATGATGCCGACCAGAGGGACGGCCCCGAGGAGAAGGAGCGGGGCGGTCGGCGAAGGTGGAAATCACAGACGATGTTGGGATCCAAAATGTCCTCCAACGGAACCCAACACCGCTGCTCTGGGCTATACCTCACCCAGTCCACCAGAAACTGGAGCCGTCCGCCACATCAAGAGTCTAGTAGAGATCTGATGGCATAGGCTGGGCCCCCCTCGATGTCCAGGGGGGTGGAGGGGTGTTGTGGGGGACAGCATCAGCTAGGGGACCGGGGACCACCGGCCTGAGAAGGGAGACATGAAAAGAAGGTGAGATACGGTAGTCACTGGGAAGCTGTAAGGTATATGTAACCTTGTTGACCCTCCGCAGAACCTTGAACGGCCCCACAAACCGGGGGCTCAGCTTCTTGTAGCGCAGGTGGAGTGGGAGGTTCCTGGTAGAAAGTCACATGATCCCCAGGGTGGTACAAACGGGTCTCACTGAGGTGGCAGTCTACCTGCTCCTTTTGACTATGGATGGCGAGCTGAAGTCTCACGTGAGCGTCGCTCCATACTTCTGCATGCCTGAACCACTCATCAACCGCAGGAGCTTTGATCTGGCCTGGGATCCACGGAGCCAGGTCCAGCTGAAAACCCAGAACACACTGGAAGGGGTCAACACAGTGGAGGAGTGGCATAGCGAGTTCTGGGCGTACTCCGCTCATGACAGGAATTGAGCCCAATCTCCCTGCCAGTCCTGACAGTGACTCATCAGGAACCTACCCAGCTTCTGGTTCATCCTCTACATCTGCCAATTGGACTGAGGCCTAAACCCGGAAGTGAGGCCGACCGTGACCCCAAGCTTCTCCATAAAGGCTCTCCATACCTGTGATGTGAATTGGGGGCCACGATCGAGAGACGGTGTCCTCCGGAAAGCCATATTGCTGGAGGACCTGCTGGAATAGTGCCTCAGCAACCTGGAGTGTAGTAGAGAGACAAGAGAGGGATTAAAATGACAGGATTTTGAAAATATATCCACAACCACCAACATGGTGGTAAAACCATCAGAGGAGGGGAAATCAGTAACAAAGTCAATGGAGGCACAGGAAGGGGAAGGAGTTTCCCTGCTGGAGCATTCCGAGGGGGGGGGGGGGGGGGGGGGGGGGTTGGTTTGGGCACATACGGACCAGGAGTTGACGTAACGAGTGACGTCCTGCACCAAGGTGTGCCACCAGTAATTCTCAGAGATGGATTGGGTAGTGTGAGAAATACCTGGATGTCCAGCGATGACAGCTGTGTGTCCAGGTGAACAAGCCGATCCCTTATCCCGGTGGGAATGTAGATGCGCTCGGGAGGACAGTTAGTGGGTGCGGGCTCCCTCTCCAGAGCCTGGCGAATGTCCACATCTACGTCCCAGACCACATGAGCTACTCGGGAGGGCGGGATTATAGGTGCATTCTGGACAGGACCCTCTCCCGAAACAGAGATGGGACAGGGCATCAGCCTTTGTGTTTTTTTTTAACCTGAGCCATAGGTCAGCATGAAGTCGAACCTTGTGAAGGGCCCGGTGAACCTCAAATATGTTCCTTTGACTTCTAACAGAGATTTTGGAAAGCTTGTTATAACCAAACAAGAATGACTTGAATCTTGAGTCTTCATTGGCGCAAATTCCGCCTCCTCGCTGTCCGTATGTACGCCAGGTTCCGATGGTTGGTGAGGATGACGAATGGTTCCTTGGCGCCCTCCAGCCGGTGTCTCCACTCCTCTAATGCCAACTTTCCCACCAGGAGCTCTCCATCATCGTAATTCCTCTGCAGGAGACAGTTTCTTAGTAATATGCACACGGATACAATTTCTGTGGATTACCCTGTCGTTGAGACAGAACTACCCCCACGCCCACCTCTGAAGCTTCCACCAAAGGAGATCGTGGGCTCTGGGTGGTTGAGCAATGGGGTGGAGGTGAAACGTCCCTTGAGTAGACGGAAGGTCCCGTCGGCTGCTGAGCTCCACACCAATCTACGGGGATCACCCTTGAGGAGAGAGTTGAGGCGACTGAGCTGAAGTTCCTGATGAAACAGCGGTAGAAGTTGGCAAACCCCAAAAACATTGTAACCCCTTTATGGTGTTTGGAACTGGCCATGACCTGACCGCATCTAGCTTATTGTCTTCCATCCTCACTCCCTGTGGGCTGATTTGGTAGCCTAAAGAGACAGTCTTCTGATGAAATTGGCACTTCTCAGCCTTGTCAAACAGGTGGTTAGCCAGGAGGCGTTCCAGGACTACTCGAACACGAGTGATTTGATCCTCCAGGGTAGCCGAGTAGACCAGGATGTCATTGATATACACGACCACCTGGCGTCCGAGCATGTCCCTGAACACCTCGGTAACTAATGCCTGGAACACTGACGGAGCATTGGCTAAGCCAAATGGCATCACCAAGTACTCATAGTGACCAGACAACATGCTAAATGCAGTCTTCCATTCATCCTCCTCCAGATCCGGATGAGATTGTATGCACTCCGCAGGTCCAGTTTTGTAAAGAACCGGGCCCTGTGGAGCTGTTCTGTGGCTGCCGGCACCAACGGGAGAGGGTAACGGTACTTCGTGGGGATTTCATTGAGTCCTCTAATCTATACATGGACGTAATCCTCCATCTTTCTTGTCCACGAAGAAGAAACCAGCCGACGCAGGAGAAGTGGACGTGCGGATGAAACCTTGTTGGAACGCCTCTTGGATGTAATCCTCCATGGCCTGGGTCTCAGCCGCCGACAGAGGGTAGATGCGTCTGCGCAGAGACGCAGACCCTTCCAACAGAATGATGGCATAGTCCCAGGGGTGATGAGGAGGTAGACAGGTGGCGTGGGTCTTGGAGAATACCTCCCGCAGGTCCTGGTATACCTCTGGGATGTTGGGCTGAAGGGCAGCCATAAGGACTCTCAACTGACGTGGAAGCACAGGGGATGGGTTGCAGGTCCTCCTGCATTCAGGTGACCAGTCTGTGATTCTCATCCTCGACCATGAGATGGTGGGGTTATGGCGTTGAAGCCAAGGAAGGCCGAGGATGATCTTGTGAACTGGTGCACTGGTGATGAAGGGGATGTTCTCCTGATGAATGGGCTCCATGGTGAGGGGGAGTGGTTGGGTGATGTGTGTGATGGTTCCAGATCATAATGGCTGATTATCGAGTGCTTGATCCGGTGAAGGAGAGGAGAGCGGGTATGAGATGTTAAGAGAGGAGGCAATGGTCTGGTGGCACCGGAATCCACTAACGCTGTAGACACAGTACATGAAGGACAGTCAACTAGTGTGATGGACAGCAAAAACAGCTTAGCAGAAAGTGATGAAGATGGAACTCACTCCTGCCCCCAGGAGGTGGGAGATCATGAGACCGTCCCTCTGCTCTTGTGGATCCCAGAGTGGGAAGGCGTGTGACCCTTACCTCCATGGGTTCAGCCTCTGATCCAGAGTGTTCACTGAGGGAGGGAGAGAAGCAATGACAGTACCGACGCTCCCGAAGTAGGTCACTGTTGGAGTTAGTATTCTGTAACGTATACGTTAGGAGTCAGAAAGCAAGTGCAGGTGGTGAGTTTAATAATAAACGTAAACTCGAACAATAGAACAAACACGAGTAGCGTATAGACATGAAACACATAAACAACACTGACTGGGGAATGAATCTAAGGGAGTGACAGATATAGGGGAGGTAATCAGTGAGGTAATGGAGTCCAGGTGTGTCTTGATGTTGACGCGCATGTGCACGTAATGCTTGATGCAGGTGTGCGTAATGATGGGTCCCAGGACCGGCGGTAGTAAACGAACTCCAGTTAGGAGGAGCGGGAGTAGACATGACAGTGACTACGTGTGCCATTTTTAAATTGATAAGGAATAGGATGCCATTTGGGACCATTGATAACAGGCCGTCACAAAGGAACGAATAGGAAGCGCAGCCCAACCGCCAACCCTCTAAAATGCTTCAATCGGAGGCATCATCTTCTCCTAGTCTGTAATAAGAGCAAACTGATGAAGGGCAAATCAAAAACAGCTCTGTTTGAACCAGGAAGCCAATCAGACTTTGTAAGGGATTGATTACGTCTTTTGACCAGGGTCCATGGGAATGTGAGGACTTTGGGATGTAACCTACGTCTGGAGCTTCCCAGGGCACTCTTTGTAATGTAGTGCGGATATGTAGACAGGTGAGTTACAAAGTGATTCAGTACATAATGACAGAGGTGGTATAAGGCACCCTAAACCGAGGTTCATGTGCGAAAGTCACTTTGTCACAAATCTTCCATAGACATCGCTCAATGTCAGATTTTCGGTCATCGTTTCATATGGTATTAAGTACAATTCCAAGATTATTTAAATCAGGGATGGGCAACTTTGATGGGATGGGGGCGACAAAAAAACTGAACTCCTCATGAGTACCCACATCCATACTCACCTTGCGAGTAAAACATTTTAGCGTCCCCACTCGTAAAAGTGATGAGAAAATTGTTCTGTTTTGCAGTTAAATCAAATCAAACAAATTTTATTTGTCACATACACATGGTTAGCAGATGTTAATGCGAGTGTAGCGAAATGCTTGTGCTTCTAGTTACGACAATGCAGTAATAACCAACAAGTAATCTAACCTAACAATTCCACAACTACTACCTTATACACACAAGTGTAAAGGGATAAAGAATATGTACATAAAGATATATGAATGAGTGATGGTACAGAACGGCATAGGCAAGATGCAGTAGATGGTATAGTGTACAGTCTATACATATGAGATGAGTAATGTAGGGTATGTAAACATAAAGTGGCATAGTTTAAAGTGGCTAGTGATACATGTATTACATAAAGATGGCAAGATGCAGTAGATGATATAGAGTACAGTATATACATATTGTCACGGCTGTCCTCGCTGACAGAAGGTGTGGACCAAAACGCAGAGTGGTTAGTGTTCATTCTTTTAATAAAAGTCAACAAAACACTTCAAAATACAAAAACAACCAACGTGATAAAACCGAAACCGTCCTGTGTGGCAACAAAACCTCCACAGGAACAAACACCCACAAAACACAAGTGAAACCCTGGCTGCCTTAGTATGATTCTCAATCAGGGACAACGATTCACAGCTGTCTCTGATTGAGAATCATACCAGGCCGAACACAAAATCCCAACATAGAAAAACACACATAGACAACCCACCCCAACTCACGCCCTGACCAACTAAATAAATAAAAGGAAAAAGGAACAATAGGTCAGGAACGTGACATAACCCCCCCCCTTAAGGTGCGAACTCCGGGCGCACCAGCATAAAGTCTAGGGGAGGGTCTGGGTGGGCGTCTGTCCACGGTGGCGGCTCTGGCGCTGGTCGTGGTCCCCACCCCACCATAGTCAACCCCCGCTTCCGTGGCCTCCTCCCAATATCCACCCTCCATGTCAATCCCACTATTCCAAAGAGCAGTAACAGACTGAGGGGTAGCACCTGACTGAGGGGCAGCACCGGACTGAGGGGCAGTACCGGATTGAGGGGCAGCACCGGATTGAGGGGCAGCACCGGACTGAGGGGCAGCACCGGACTGAGGGGCGGATCCTGGCTGGCTGGCTCTGGCGGATCCTGGCTGGCGGAAGGCTCTGGCGGATCCTGGCTGGCGGAAGGCTCTGGCGGATCCTGGCTGGCGGAAGGCTCTGGCGGATCCTGGCTGGCGGAAGGCTCTGGCGGATCCTGGCTGGCTGGCTCTGGCGGATCCTGGCTGGCTGGCTCCGGCGGATCCTGGCTGGCTGGCTCCGGCAGCTCCTGGCTGGCTGGCAGCTCCTGGCTGGACGGCTCTGGCTGGTCCTGGCTGGACGGCTCTGGCTGGTCCTGGCTGGACGGCTCTGGCTGCTCCTGGCTGGACGGCTCTGGCTGCTCCTGGCTGGACGGCTCTGGCTGGTCCTGGCTGGACGGCTCTGGCTGGTCCTGGCTGGACGGCTCTGGCTGGTCCTGGCTGGACGGCTCTGGCTGGTCCTGGCTGGACGGCACTGGCTGGTCCTGGCTGGACGGCTCTGAAGGCTCGGAACAGACGGGCAGCGCTGGGCAGGCAGACAGTTCAGACCACGCTGGGCAGGCAGACAGTTCAGGCAGCGCTGAGCAGGCAAGCAGCGCAGGCGGCGTTGGGCAGACGGCCGACTCTGACCTGCTGAGGCGCACAGTAAGCCTGGTGCGTGGTGCCGGAACTGGAGGCACTGGGCTGGAGACACGCACCACAGGGAGAGTGCGTGGAGGAGGAACAGGGCTCTGGAAACGCACTGGAAGCCTGGTGCGTGGTGTCGGCACTGATGGTACTGGGCTGGGGTGGGAAGGTGGCGCCGGATATACCGGACCGTGAAGGAGGACACGCGCTCTTGAGCACCGAGCCTCCCCAACCCTACCAGGTTGAATGGTCCCCGTAGCCCTGCCAGTGCGGCGAGGTGGAATAGCCCGCACTGGGCTATGCAGGCGAACCGGGGACACCACCTGTAAGGCTGGTGCCATGTACGCCGGCCCGAGGAGACGTACTGGAGGCCAGATATGTTGGGCCGGCTTCATGGCACCCGGCTCGATGCCCAACCTAGCCCTCCCAGTGCGGCAAGGTGGAATAGCCCGCACTGGGCTAAGCACGCGTACTGGGGACACCGTGCGCTACACCGCATAACACGGTATCTGACCAGTACGACGCCCTCTCACTCCACGGTAAGCCCGGGGAGTTGGCTCAGGTATCCAACCCGGCTTCGCCACACTCCCCTTTAGCTCCCCCCCAAGAAATTTTTGGGTGAGCCTCTCGGGCTTCCGTGCTAGCCGCGTACCCTCATACCTCCGGTTCCTCTCTCCGGTTGCTTCTGCTCTCCTCGCTGCCTCCAGCTGTTCCCATGGGAGGCGATCCTTTCCAGCCAGGATCTCCTCCCATGTGTAGCAACCCTTGCCGTTCAAGACGTCTTCCCATGTCCATTCCTCTGTCTGTCTCTGCTGCTGTCGCTGCCCTTCTCCACTCCGCTTGGTCCGTTTGAGGTGGGCGTTTCTGTCACGGCTGTCCTCGCTGACAGAAGGTGTGGACCAAAACGCAGAGTGGTTAGTGTTCATTCTTTTAATAAAAGTCAACAAAACACTTCAAAATACAAAAACAACCAACGTGACAAAACCGAAACCGTCCTGTGTGGCAACAAAACCTCCACAGGAACAAACACCCACAAAACACAAGTGAAACCCTGGCTGCCTTAGTATGATTCTCAATCAGGGACAACGATTCACAGCTGTCTCTGATTGAGAATCATACCAGGCCGAACACAAAATCCCAACATAGAAAAACACACATAGACAACCCACCCCAACTCACGCCCTGACCAACTAAATAAATAAAAGGAAAAAAAAACAATAGGTCAGGAACGTGACACATATACATATGAGATGAGTAATGTAGGGTATGTAAACATTATATTAAGTGGCATTGTTTAAAGTGGCTAGTGATACATGTTTACATAATTTCCATCAATTCCCATTATTAAAGTGGCTGGAGTTGAGTCAGTATGTTGGCAGCGGCCACTAAATGTTAGTGGTGGCTGTTTAACAGTCTGATGGCCTTGAGATAGAAGCTGTTTTTCAGTCTCTCGGTCCCTGCTTTGATGCACCTGTACTGACCTCGCCTTCTGGATGATAGCGGGGTGAACAGGCAGTGGCTCGGGTGGTTGTTGTCCTTGATGATCTTTATGGCCTTCCTGTGACATCGGGTGGTGTAGGTGTCCTGGAAGGCCGGTAGTTTGCCCCTGGTGATGCGTTGTGCAGACCTCACTACCCTCTGGAGAGCCTTACGGTTGTGGGCGGAGCAGTTGCCGTACCAGGCGGTGATACAGCCCGACAGGATGCTCTCGATTGTGCATCTGTAGAAGTTTGTGAGTGCTTTTGGTGACAAGCCGAATTTCTTCAGCCTCCTGAGGTTGAAGAGGTGCTGCTGCGCCTTCTTCACAACGCTGTCTGTGTGGGTGGACCAATTCAGTTTGTCCGTGATGTGTACACCGAGGCACTTAAAACTTTCCACCTTCTCCACTACTGTCCCGTCGATGTGGATAGTGGGGTGCTCCCTCTGCTGTTTCCTGAAGTCCACAATCATCTCCTTTGTTTTGTTGACATTGAGTGTGAGGTTATTTTCCTGACACCACACTCCGAGGGCCCTCACCTCCTCCCTGTAGGCCGTCTCGTCGTTGTTGGTAATCAAGCCTACCACTCTAGTGTCGTCCGCAAACTTGATGATTCAGTTGGAGGCGTGCATGGCCACGCAGTCGTGGGTGAACAGGGAGTACAGGAGAGGGCTCAGAACGCACCCTTGTGGGGCCCCAGTGTTGAGGATCAGCGGGGTGGAGATGTTGTTACCTACCCTCACCAGCTGGGGGCGGCCCGTCAGGAAGTCCAGGACCCAGTTGCACAGGGCGGGGTCGAGACCCAGGGTCTTGAGCTTGATGACGAGTTTGGAGGGTACTATGGTGTTAAATGCTGAGCTGTAGTCGATGAACAGCATTCTCACATAGGTATTCCTCTTGTCCAGATGGGTTAGGGCAGTGTGCAGTGTGGTTGCGATTGCGTCGTCTGTGGACCTATTGGGTCAGTTACTTTCCTGCATTTCTATACATTTTTTCATGGGGCGGAGAGAACTCTGCAATTTTATAACACATTTCATGCAATTCTACAAATTTTTCCATGGGGTGGAGGAAAATGTTTGCAGTTTTTAATATTATAACTGATGATCAATGGGCCCCACCCCAGTCGGTAATTCGGCCATGCTTACTACAAGTCTAGATAGCTGGTCGCTAGAATAATTTATCAATCAAAAAATGTTAAGCTGACATGGACTAATTAAGTGACTGCTGATGCAAAACCACATTTCCAAATGGCACCTTGTGTATTCTATTATTCTAACTCTCAACAGTAAGTTGAGACCCCACACCTCCCAAAAAAGCGTTTTATTTTTATAGCAATTTTTTTCATTGGTTCGCGGGCCTACAAAAGGGGGTCAGTGGGCCGCATGAGCAAAATATAGAGAAACATGGAGAGTAGCATAGGAGTCAATTCACATTAAGAAACATCATTGATGATAATGATAAAGTAATAATCCTGACTGGCACCATGAACAAATAGACTGTTCATAGCAACATGGGACACATACTGTAAGTCAAATCAAGCTGTATTGAGCTGCCCCGGTTACTACACCATAGTTGCTGGAACCAAAGCATTAGAACAGGGAAGGACAAAGTGAAATTAAAATATGCTAAGCCAGCACAGTTTGGTTTCGGGTCAACACGACAGTGTGAAAAGGTTCAGAGTTGGTTGTAACAATATAACCTCATTCTTTGAAATCAGAAGAAACCTACAGTACAAATATACTGTTTTTCAAATAGTGCTAGTCTCCGTAGGTGAGGGTTTCACAGACTTTCAGCCAAGTTCAATTCCTTTGACGCTGAGCACACTTTTTTGATTGTGTGTATGGCTGTGTGTGTGCATGTCTATTTGTGTCTGTGTGCTTGTGTGTGTGTGCGTTCCTTTGGCTTCGCTGCATTTCTAGGAGCCTTGGTGTTATGCAGTAGGAGGCTGTCTTAAAGAACATTGTATCATGACGAGGACCGCCGCTGACAAGGCCCGCAGTGTGTTTGTGCGCATATGTATTTGTTTGTGCGCATATGTATTTGTTTGTGCGTATTAAAAGCACCTTGATAATTACATGCGTCTGCTCAGTGGGTTCTTTTCATCAGAGCCAGAGCAGAGTGCCAGTCTCCATGTCACATGACTTATTTGTGAACAAAAGCACCAATCATACAAAATTTGACACTGGGTCATGTTTGTACTGGGGAAAGTGTTGCCTAAAGTGTCAGTAATAACGAGTAGCACACTTGCCAAGGGGAGGAATGCAGTCTGCAGTACAACTAGGCATGCAAAACTTTATGTGCATCCCAAAAAGCACCCTATTCCCTATATTGTGCACTACATTTGACCAAGGCCCATAGAGCTTTGGTCAAAAGTAGTGCACTACAAAGGGGATAGGGTGCCATTTGGGTTGCACCCTTATGGTGCTCCAACAAAGAAAAGGCTGACAGACTGTCTATCATTCATTGTTCTGGATGAGACGTTTCATCCTAGTTTGAAATCTACTGATCGTTTAATTGACGGTTGATGTTGCCTTGGTCGAAACCACAGCTATGTCAATGCTTAGCTTAAGACAACATTGAGGCCAAAAAAGGATATAAAAAATGGTAGGGCTTCAAAACAAGCCCTGCGAAGCTGGGAAGAAGTTTACCGGTATTGGGTGAGTTTCACAAAAACATAAAGATCAACTTTAGCAATAAGATTATCTTAAGTGAATGGCGCCGGAGGGAATGCTGGCCATTTTTCGTGCTCCTGAACAATAGTGCTATTTTGTGTATTTTTTCATGCTGATCTTAACATAATGTTTCCGCCATCGTTTCCTATGACCGAAAAGAGCTTCTGGACATCTGAACAGCTATCACTAACTTCGATTTATAGGATTTCTACTTCAATGTGTCGGAAGCGAAATACATATTGATTATCCCGGACCAGGGCCTAATCCCAGACACTCGTAGAAGGTGAAGACTGCGCGGGCACCCTGGTGAGACTACAGTGGCAAATTAATAACTTGCCTCTACCTTCTGTTCTATTGGCGAATGTGCAATCGCTAGAGAATAAACTGGATGAGCTCCGTTCGAGACTATCCTATCAACGGGACATTAAGAACTGTAATATACTATGCTTCTCGGAGTCATGGCTGAACAAGGACATGGATAATATCAATCTAGCTCGTTTTTCTATACATTGGCAGGACAGAACGGCAGACTCCGGTAAGATCAGGGGTGGTGGTGTGTATGTCTTTATTATTTATTAACAGCTGGTGCGCAATCTTTAATATTCATAAGGAAGTCTCAAGGTTCTGCACGCCTGAGTTATAATACCTCATGATAAGCTGCAGACCATACTATTTACCATACCATACCAGACCATACTATTTATTTTTCGTAGGTGTCTATTTACCACCACAAACCAATGCTGGCACTAAGACCGCACTCAATGAGCTGTCTAGGGCCATAAGCAAACAAGAAAATGCTAATCCATAGGCTGTGTTCCTAGTGGTCAGTGATTTTAATGCATGAAAACAAATCCGTTTTACCTCATTTCTACCAGCATGTCACCTGTGCCACTAGAGCAAGAGGGGGGAAAAGTACGGCCCGCCGCACACTTCAATCTGCCCCGCGAGACATTTACAAGAATACATTTTTCTCCCCAATTTCATGATATCCAATTGGTAGTCTTGTCCCATTGCTGCAATTCCGTACAGACTCGAGAGAGAGAAGCGAAGGTCGAGAGCCGTGCGTCCTCCGAAACACGACCCAGCCAAGCAGCACTGCTTCTTGACATAATGCCCTCTTAACCCGAAAGCCAGCCGCACCAATGTGTCGGAAGAAACACCGTACACCTGGAGCTGTGGCAGCATTCATGAGCCTAGCCCGCCACAGGAGTTGCTAGAGCTCGATGGGACAAGGAATTCTCGGCCTGCCAAACCCTCTCCTATCCCGGACGCTGGGCCAATTGTGCGCCACCTCATGAGTCTCCCAGTCACTGCCTGTGACACAGCCTGGGATCTAACTGTCTGTAGTGACACCTCAAGCACTGCAATGCAGTGCCTTAGACTGCTGAACCACTCGGGAGGCCACCGCAAATTGATTTGAACAAACAATTGGTCCCCCCAAAAATGCGGACCCTCCGTTGAATTTCAAAATTCCGATGTGGCCCTCGAGACAAAAAGTTTGCCCACCCCTGCACTAGAGGGTTAAAAACTCTAGAACACCTTTACTCCACACACAGAGACGCATACAAAGCTCTCCCCCACCCTCCAATTGGCAAATCCAACCAAACCTCTATCCTCCTGATTCCTGCTTACAATCAAAAACTCAAACAGGAAGTACCAATTACGCGCTCAATACGGAAGTGGTCCGATGAAGCGGATGCTAAGCTACAGGACTGTTTCGCTGGCTCAGACTGGAATATATTCCGCGATTCATCCGATGGCTTTGAGGAGTTTACCACATCAGTCACCAGCTTCACTAATAAGTGCATCGACAATGTTGTCCCCACAGTGACCATATGTAAATATCCCAACCAGAGGCCATGGATTACAAGCAACATTCGCACTGAGCTAAAGGCTAGAGCTGCCGCTTTCAAGGAGCAGGACACGAACTTATAAGAAATCCTACTACGACCTCCGATGAACCATCAAACAGGCTAAGCATCAGTAGAGGACTAATCGAATAGTACCAGACCGGCTCTGATGCTCATCGGATGTGGCAGGGCTTGCAAACTATCACGGATTACAAAGGGAAACCCAGCCGAGAGCTGCCCAGTGACACAAGTCAACTAGATGAGCTAAATGCCTTCTATACTCAATTCGAGGCAAGCAACACTTAGCAATGCTTGAGATCAACAGCTGTTCCAGGCAACTGTATGATCACACTCTCCATAGTCGATGTGAGTAAGACCTTTAAACAAGTTAACATTCACAAGGTCACAGGGCCAGACGGATTACCAGGACACATACAAAGAGCATGCGCTGACCAGCTGGGATCTTTAACTTCTTCTGGCTGCAAGCCCGAAGCCGGGCACAATATGACAACAGCCACTTCAAGTGCAGGGCGCGAAATTCAAAATATATTTTTTAGAACTATTTAACTTTCACACATTAACAAGTCCAATACAGCATTTGAAAGATAAACATCTTGTGAATCCAGCCAACGTGTCCGATTTTTAAAATGTTTTACAGCGAAAACACCACATATATTTATGTTAGCTCACCACCAAATACAAAAAAGGACAGACATTTTTCACAGCACAGGTAGCATGCACAAAGCCAACCTAACTAACCAAGAACCAACCAAACTAACCAAGAAACAACTTCATCAGATGACAGTCTTATAACATGTTATACAATAAATCTATGTTTTGTTCGAAAAATGTGCATATTTGAGGTATAAATCAGTTTTACATTGCAGCTCCCATCACAGCTACCGTCACAAATAGGACCGAAGCAGCCAGAGTAATTACAGACACCAACGTCAAATACCTAAATACTCATCATAAAACATTTCTGAAAAATCGATGGTGTATAGCAAATTAAAGACAAACATCTTGTGAATCCAGCCAATATTTCCGATTTTTGAAGTGTTTTACAGCGAAAACACAATATAGCATTATATTAGCTTACTACATTAGCCTACCACACTACCGCATTCATTCATCAAGGCACGTTAGCGATAGCAATAGGCACGTTAGCGATAGCGAATAAACCAGCAAAAGATATATAATTTTTGACTAACCTTGATAAGCTTCATCAGATGACAGTCCTATAACATCAGGTTATACATACACTTATGTTTTGTTTGAAAATGTGCATATTTAGAGCTGAAATCAGTGGTTATACATTGTGCTAACGTAGCATCTTTTTCCCAGAATGTGCGGATATTTTTATGGCACTCAACTATTCTGACCAAATAACTATACATAAACGTTACTAAAAAATACATGTTGTATAGGAAATGATAGATACACTAGTTCTTAATGCAATCGCCGTGTTAGAATTCTAAAAATAACTTCATTACGACATCCAGCTTAGGTATAGCGAGAGAGTACCCAAAATCTGGGCGCAAACGACTATTTCACATGTTCGACAGATATTTGAAAAAGCATCATAAAATGGGTCCTACTTTTGATGATCTTTCATCAGAATGTTGTACAAGGGGTCCTTTGTCGGGAACAATCGTTGTTTGGATTTAGAATGTCCTCTTCTCCAGTCAATTAGCACAGAAAGCTAGCAAAGTGGCGCTAAGCTCTCCTTCCTGAACAAAGGCACACAACGCAACACGCCTAACGTCCCGAATAAATTTCAATAATCTAATAAAGCTATATTGAAAAAACATACTTTACGATGATATTGTCACATGTATCAAATAAAATCAAAGCCGGAGATATTAGTCGTCCATAACGACAGCTTATCAGAAGGCAAATCCAGGTCCCTTCACGCGCTCTCCAGAAAACAGGAAACTGGTGACACGTCATGCCGAGAGCTTTTATTCGACCCCAGATCAAGTTACACACTCCATTTCTTCTCTCACTGCCTGTCGACATCTAGTGGAAGACGTATGAAGTGCATCTATACTAATAAATATCAAGGACATTAATAGGCAGGCCCTGGAACAGAGCATCGATTTCAGATTTTCCACTTCCTGTCAGGAAGTTTGCTGCAAAATGAGTTCTGTTTTACTCACAGATATAATTCAAACGGTTTTAGAAACTAGAGAGTGTTTTCTATCCAATAGTAATAATAATATGCACATTGTACGAGCAAGAATTGAGTACGAGGCCGTTTGAAATGGGCACCTTTTATCCGGCTACTCAATACTGCCCCTGCAGCCCAAACAGGTTAATGACATTTTCAACTTGTCTTTGATCCAGTCTGTAATACCTACATGTTTCAAGCAAACCATCCTAGTCCCTGTGCCTTTTAGGGCTCCCGAGTGGCACAGTGATCTAAGGCTCTGCATCTCAGTGCTAGAATTGTAACTACAGACCCTTGTTCGATCCTGGGCTGTATCACAACCAGTCGGGATCGGGAGTCCCATAGGGCGGCGCACAATTGGCCCAGTGTCGTCCGGGAGGGTTTGGCCGAGGTATGCCGTCATTGTAAAATGAGAATGTGTTCTTAACTGACTTACCTAGTTAAGTAAAGGTTAAATAAAAAAAATATGCCAAAGTTAACCTATCTAGATGAACACCTACGTGAGAATGCTGTTCATTGACTACAGCTCAGCGTTCAACACCATAGCGCCCTCCAAGCTCATCACTAAGCTAAGGACACTGGGATTGAACACCTCCCTATGCAACTGGATCCTGGACTTCCTGACAGGCCGTCCCCAGGTGGTGAGGGTAGGCAACAACACTTCCGCTAAGATGACCCTCAACACGGGGGCCTCTCAGCAGTGTGTGCTCAGTCCCCTCACCCATGACTGTGTGGCCACACACCATCATTATGTTTTCTGGCAACACGATGGTGGTAGGCCTGATCACCAACGATGATGAGACAGCCTATAGGGAGGAGGTCAGAGACCTGGCAGTGTGGTGCCAGGACAACAACCTTTCCCTCAACGTGGGCAAGACAAAGAAGCTTATCGTGGACTACAGGAAACAGAGGGCCGAACACCCCCCCATTCACATCGACGGGGCTGTAGTAGAGCAGGAAGTTCCACATCACTAAGGACCATTTCATGGTCCAATCACACCAACACAGTCGTGAAGAGGGCACGACAACGCTTTTTCCACCTCAGGAGGCTGAAAATATTTGGCATGGGACCTCAGATACTCAAAAAGTTACACAGCTGCGTCATTGAGTGCATCTTGACTGGCTGCATCACCGCTTGGTATGGCAACTGCTCAGCATCCGACCACAAGGTAATGCGTACGGCCCAGTACATCACTGGTGCCAAACTCTCTGCCATCTAGAACCTCTATACCAGGTGGTGTCAGAGGAAGGCCCTAAAAATTGTCAAAGACACCAGCCACCCAAGTCTGTGACCAAAAGGCACCTGAACAGCTTCTGCTGTTCAGGTGTCTGCTGTTCAGGAACAGCTTCTGCTGTAAGACTGCTGAACAGTTAATCAAATGACTACCCGGACAATTTACATTGACCCCCTTTATTATTAATTTCTTTATCATAATTGTTTTGCATTGAATCCCTTGCACTGGCTCTATTTGTCAACATGGGCCAGCATCCCATTCGACACCTTGTAGAGACCATGCCCAGACAAACTGAGGCTGTTCTGATGGCAAAAGGGGGTGCAACTCAATATTAGGAAGGTAATCCTATTAGGCCTATGCTCTTAAAATTTATGGCCATCTTATTAATTGGCATTGGACCCCAGAAAGATTAGCTAGCGTTACGGCATCAGCTAATGGGGATCCTAATAAAAATGATAAATGACAAAAATAGGATGAAACTCAGTAAAATAGCAGTAATATAGCAGTAACATCTAAGGCTATACATTACAGCGGGAACATACAAACAATTAAATCGAGTACAGGCTTAACTTTTTTAGGATAGGGGGCAGCATTCGGAATTTTGGATGTAAGGCGTGCCCAAAGTAAACTGCCTGCTGCTCAGGCCCAGAAGCTAGGATATGCATATAATTGGTAGATTTGGATAGAAAACACTCTAAAGTTTCCAAAACTGTTCAAATAATGTCTGTGAGTATAACAGAACCGATATGGCAGGCGAAAACCTGAGGAAAATCCATCCAGTAAGTGCCATTATTTTGAAATGGGTGTTTTTCCATTGAAAGCCCAGCCACCATATAAATGGTTATGACCCAGATTGCGTTCCCTATGGCTTCCACTAGTTGTGAACAGTCTTTAGACATTGTTTCAGGCTTTTATTCTGAAAAATGAGGGAGAATGACCACATTGAGTGAGTGGACCCTGGGATGTCCCCAGAGCTGGTTACTGCGTGCGACCGAGAGTGCGCCTTTCTTGTTTTTCTTGTATATTGACGACGCTATTGTCCGGTTGAAATATTAGCGATTATTTAGGCTAAAAACAACCTGAGGATTGATTATAAAAATCCTTTGACATGTTTCTACGAACTTTACGGATACTATTTGGAATTTTCGTCTGCCCGTTGTGACCGCATTTGAGCCATTGGATTACTGAACAAAACGCGCCAATAAAATGGAGGTTTTTGGATATAAAGAGGGACTTTATCGAACAAAACTAACATTTATTGTGTAACTGGGAGTCATGTGAGTGCAACCATACGAAGATCATCAAAGGTAAGTGATTAATTTTATCGCTATTTCTGACTTTCGTGACTAATCTACTTGGCTGCTAACCGTTTGTAATGTTTTGTGTGCTGAGCGCTGTCCTCCGATAATCGCATGGTTTGCTTTCGCCGTAAAGCCTTTTTGAAATCTGACACGGCAGCTGGATTAACAACAAGTTAAGCTTTATTTTGATGTATTGCACTTGTGATTTCATGAAATCGTTAAATATTTATAGTCATTTAATTTGAATTTGGCGCTCTGCAATTTCACCGGAAGTTGTTGAGGTGGGAAGCTATATGAAGTTTACTGAATGAACAACAAAGACGGAATGCAATATGACATTTTATTAAATAGTTCTGCGAATGGCCTCGTCTTCGAAGATGATGGCAGGTAGCCCTATGTGGGTCTGCTGGCATCAACCCCCAACCCCCCCAATGATGGGCCTTCAGGTTATTAAATCTGGTGGTGGTGGGGATGTAGATTGTTGTCAAACTGTTGCTAAAAACAGCAAGTTAGAGAACAAGAGTAAGTTGAAATATAAATACATGCCAAGATTTACGCCCATTGGTTGGAAAGAGGAAGGAAGGTGATAATTGCAAGAGTGAGCCCATAGGTTAAACAGGAAGGGTGAGGAATGCACATTGTGCCATGCTTATAGTCTATAAGGTAAACGTGAATGACATTCCACACATGGCTAATAGGAAAGAGGAGAAGAAACATGAGGCTATGCTGATGATGATAATGTATGTTGGTATTCACTCCCACTGTCACGTTCCTGACCTGTTTTCTCTTGTTTTGTATTTATTTAGTTGGTCAGGGCGTGAGTTGGGTGGGTTGTCTATGTGTTGTTTTCTATGTTGGGGTTTTGTGCATTCGGCCTGGTATGATTCTCAATCAGAGGCAGCTGTCAATCGTTGTCCCTGATTGAGAATCATACTTAGGCAGCCGGGGTTCACGTGTGTGTTTGTGGGTGTTTGTTCCTGTGTCAGTGTTTGTGCCACAGAGGACTGTTTCGGTTTTGTCACGTTTGTGGTTGTTTTGTATTTTGAAGTGTTTTGTTGACTTTCATTAAATAATGAACACTAACCACTCTGCGTTTTGGTCCTCTCCTTCTGTCAGCGAGGACAGCCGTTACACCCACTATGCCCATGGGATAGGAAACAAAGTATTATTATTTTATGCTCATTGGATGAAGTTTAGCATTCATACCAGCCTTCATGATTTAACCTTGTAAACTACATTTCAATCGAGTACAGGCTTAATAACTGAATGAACATCAAAGATGGAGTGCAATATGACATTTTAGTAAATAGTTAGGGGAATAGCCTCGTCTCCGAGCGAATGGCAGGTGGCCCACTGAGAAGCTGCTGGCATCAAAACCCCCCCAAATAATGTGTTACTTACCATGGAGAAGAGACACAACAAAGCTTCAACAGGATATAAAGATTGAAAACAATGCATAATTACATGTAAAAGAGATGCACGCTAGGAATAGAACAAAAGTGAGATTATGCTGTAATGGAAAGTATTCTATTACATTTTTCAACAAAGCATGGAGTGCTGAACACCAGAATCAAACATTTGCTGATGTTTTGAGATGAAGTGCTATGTATGCTTGTACGTAGAACCCAACCACACATGCTGTAATGCGATGTGTATGATAAAATGAGACATTTGCTTTGGTTCGAACACAGTCATGCATGCTGTCACGATGTTTGTCTGAGGAAGAAGGAGTAGACCAAAGCGCAGTGTGGTACGTGTTCATGATGTTTATTATAACCAGAACACTGAAAGCAAAAAGTGGAACAAAAACACAACAGTTCTGTCAGGTACTCACACAAAACAGAAAACAACTACCCACAAAACCAACATGGAAAATGGCAACCTAAATAGGCTCCCCAATCAGAGACAACGAGAAACAGCTGTCTCTGATTGGAAACCAATTCAGGCCACCATAAACCTACAATCCCCTAGACCATACCAAATCCCCATAGATAGACAAAACCCCTAGACAAGACAAAAACAAAAACTAAACAAACCATCCTTTTCTGACCTAACCAAAAAATAAAGAAAACAAATATAACTAAAGCCAGGGCGTGACACATGCGGTAATACGAAGTGATAGGGACACGTGCCAAAGACTGTCTGACCCAATGCTGGCCTGCCAAGTGCCTCGCGTTGACATTAAAATGCCTAGAGTGATGATTTACATGATGAGCAGTAGTAAGTCTACTGAGCTCATAAAGCATGAATGAAATATATACACTACCATTCAAAAGTTTGGTGTCACTTAGAAATGTCCTTGTTTTTGAAAGAAAAGCAATTTTTTCGTCCATTAAAATAACATAAAATTGATCAGAAATACAGTGCAGACATTGTAAATGTTGTAAATGACTATTGTAGCTGGAAACGGCAGATTTTTTAAATGGAATATCTACATAGGCGTACAGAGGCCAATTATCAGCAACCATCACTCCTGTGTTCCAATGGCACGTTGTGTTAGCTAATGCAAGTTTATCATTTTAAAAAGCTAATTGATCATTAGCAATTGCAATTGTGTTAGCACAGCTGAAAACTGTTGTTCTGATTAAAGAAGCAATAAAACTGGCATTCTTTAGACTAGCTGAGTATCTGGAGCGTCAACATTTGTGGGTTCGATTACAGGCTCAAAATGGCCAGAAACAAAGAACTTTCTTCTGAAACTCGTCAGTCTATTCCTGTTCTGAGAAATGAAGGCTATTCCATGCGAGAAATTGCCAAGAAAGTGAAGATCTCGTACAAAGCTGTGTACTACTGCCTTCACAGAACAGCGCAAACTGGCTCTAACCAGAAAAGAAAGAGGAGTGGGAGGCCCCGGTGCACAACTGAGCAAGAGGACAAGTAAATCAGAGTGTCTAGTTTGAGAAACAGATGCCTCACATGTCCTCAACTGGCAGCTTCATTAAATTGTACCCGCAAAACACCAGTCTCAACGTCAACAGTGAAGAGGCGACTCCGGGATGCTGGCCTTCTAGGCAGAGTTCCTCTGTCCAGTGTCTGTGTTCTTTTTCCCATCTTAATCTTTTCTTTTTATTGGCCAGTCTGAGATATGGCTTTTTCTTTGCAACTCTGCCTAGAAGGCCAGCATCCCTGAGTCGCCTCTTCACTGTTGACGTTGAGACTAGTGTTTTGCGGGTACTATTTAATGAAGCTGCCAGTTGAGGACTCGTGAGGCGTCCCACTCCTCTTTCTATTCTGAATAATCAATTGATAAAATAACCGTGATATTGCAAAGCACTACTTGTGAATAGGCTACAATTATGCATGTAAGCCAATTTTATAATGTCAAATATGAATGACTATGCTTACAGACATGTTGTCTCTGATTATTGTACGATACAAATCCATGATTGCTGGCAATGGAGTGTTGACGAGGCCGTTCGACAAGCTGCTCTTGGGTTCACCTTAGTTTGAGTCCACTCCTATGCAACCATACACTTTTAGACAAAAAGGTGCCATCTAGAACTTAAAAATGGTTCTTTGGCTGTCCCCATAGAAAAACCCTTTTTGGTTCCAGGTAGAACCCTTTTGGTTCCAAGTAGAACTGTTTTGGGTTCCATGTAGAACCCTTTCCACAGAGGGTTCTACATGGAACCCAAAACAGTTCTACTTGGAACCAAAAGGGTTCTACCTGGAACCAAAAAGGGTTATCCTATTGGGACAGCTGAAGAACCCTTTTGGAATGCTTTTTTCTAAGTGTACAGCTGTGAACAGCGCAGCAGCAATCGGCCTGTGTAGACCAGCGACGTTCCATGCATTCTAATATAATTAATAGAGGAAATGTTCTAACTTAATTCATAAATTTGATTGTAAACATTCTAGCATTGGGCATTCTGATGTAATGCATTTCATTGTAAACATAAACATGTGGTGTGGCGAGAACAGAGGATTCCCGTATATATTGCATTTTTTACCACCAGCCAATTTGATTACATCACACCAAGAGAAGAAATCACCATTCAAACTTCCCTGTCACTTCATTGTGAACGCTGTAGCCTATTTTATATCCAGCAAGCCAGAGCAAGCCAGGCGCCAACCCAGACAGGAAGACCACGTCAGTGACTCAACCCACTCAAGTGATGCACCCCTCCTAGGGACGGCATGAAAGAGCACCAGTAAGCCAGTCACTCAGGTTTAGAGGCAGAGAATCCCAGTGGAGAGAGGGGAACCGGCCAGGCAGAGACAGCAAGGGCGGTTCGTTGCTCCAGAGCCTTTCCGTTCACCTTCACACTCCTGGGCCAGACTACACTCAATCATAGGACCCACTGAAGTGATGAGTCTTCAGTAAAGACTTAAAAGTTGAGACCGAGTCTGCGTCTCTCACATGGGTAGGCAGACCATTCCAAAAAAATGGAGCTCTATAGGAGAAAGCCCTGCCTCCAGCTGTTTGCTTAGAAATTCTAGGGACAAGTAGGAGGCCTGCGTCTTGTGACCATAGCGTACGTGTAGGTATGTACGGCAGGACCAAATCGGAAAGATAGGTAGGAGCAAGCCCATGTAATGCTTTGTAGGTTAGCAGTAAAACCTTGAAATCAGCCCTTGCCTTAACAGGAAGCCAGTGTAGGGAGGCTAGCACTGGAGTAATATGATCAAATTGTTTGGTTCTAGTCAGTGTTTAGCACTAACTGAAGTTCATTTAGTGCTTTATCCGGGTTGCCGGAAAGTAGAGCATTGCAGTAGTCTAACCTAGAAGTAACAAAAGCATGGATACATTTTTCTGCATAATTTTTGGACAGAAAGTTTCTGATTTTTGCAATGTTACGTAGATGGAAAAAAGCTGTCCTTGAAACAGTCTTGATATGTTCGTCAAAAGAGAGATCAGGGTCCAGAGTAACACCGAGGGCCTTCACAGTTTTATTTGAGACGACTTTACAACCATCAAGATTAATTGTCAGATTCAAAAGAAGATCTCTTTGTTTCTTGGGACCTAGAATTAGCATCTCTGTTTTGTCCGAGTTTAAAAGTAGAAAGTTTGCAGCCATCCACTTCCTTATGTCTGAAACACAGGCTTCTGGGGCTTCACCATGTTTCATTGAAATGTACAGTGTACATTGTGTCATCCGCATAGCAGTGAAAGTTAACATTATGTTTTCGAATGACATCCTCAAGAGTTAAAATATATTGTGAAAACAATAGTGGTCCTAAAACGGAACCTTGAGGAACACCGAAATGTACAGTTGATTTGTCAGAGGATAAACCATCCACAGAGACAAATTGATATCTTTCCGACAGATAAGATCTAAACCAGGCCAGAACTTGTCCGTGTAAACCAATTTGGGTTTCCAATCTCTCCAAAAGAATGTGGTGATCAATGGTATCAAAAGCAGCACTAAGGTCTAGGAGCATGAGGACAGATGCAGAGCCTCGGTCTGACGCCATTAAAAGGTCATTTACCACCTTCACAAGTGCAGTCTCAGTGCTATGATGGGGTCTAAAACCAGACTGAAGCATGTCGTATACATTGTTTGTCTTCAGGAAGGCAGTGAGTTGCTGCAACAGCTTTTTCTAAAATGTTTGAGAGGAATGGAAGATTCGATATAGGCTGATAGTTTTTTATATTTTCTGGGTCAAGGTTTGGCTTTTTCAAGAGAGGCTTTATTACTGCCACTTTTAGTGAGTTTGGTACACATCCGGTGGATAGAGAGCCGTTTATTACGTTCAACATAGGAGGGCCAAGCACAGGAAGCAGCTCTTTCAGTAGTTTAGTTGGAATAGGGTCCAGTATGCAGCTTGAAGGTTTAGAGGCCATGATTATTTTCATCCACGTGTCAAGATATTTAGTATTTGGGCCTCCCGGGTGGCGCAGTGGTCTAGGGCACTGCATCGCAGTGCTACCTGCGCCACCAGAGTCTCTGGGTTCGCGCCCAGGCTCTGTCGCTGCCGGCCGCGACCGGGAGGTCCGTGGGGCGACGCACAATTGGCCTAGCGTCGTCCGGGTTAGGGAGGGTTTGGCCGGTAGGGATATCCTTGTCTCATCGCGCTCCAGCGAGGCGGGCCAGGCGCAGTGTGCGCTAACCAAGGGGGCCAGGTGCACGGTGTTTCCTCCGACACATTGGTGCGGCTGGCTTCCGGGTTGGAGGCGCGCTGTGTTAAGAAGCAGTGCGGCTTGGTTGGGTTGTTCTTCGGAGGACGCATGGCTTTCGACCTTCGTCTCTCCCGAGCCCGTACGGGAGTTGTAGCAATGAGACAAGATAGTAATTATTAGCGATTGGATACCACGAAAATTGGGGAGAAAAGGGGATACAATTTATAAAAATAAAAAAAAGATATTTAGTATTTAAAAACTTGAGCGTCTCCCTTGATCCTAGGTCCTGGCAGTGTTGTGCAGACTCAGGACAACTGAGCTTTGGTGAAATACGCAGATTAAAGAGGAGTCCGTAATTTGCTTTCTAATGATCATGATCTTTTCCTCAAAGAAGTTCATGAATTTATTACTGCTGAAGTGAAAGCCATCCTCACTTGGGGAATGCTGGCATGTAGGACCTGCCCTGTTGACAGTGCTGTTAAGAAGGTAGAAACTAGGGCCTGTAGCCCAACACCAGGGTTAACACTCCTACTCTTACGATAAGTGTAATGGGATCTTTAGTGACCACTCAGAGTCAGGACACCCGTTTAACGTCCCATCCGACAGATGGCACCCTACAAAGGGCAGATGGCACCCTACAAAGGGCATTGGGATATTATTATTTTTGACCAGAGGAAAGAGTGCCTCCTATAGGACCTCTAACACCTTTTCCAGCAGAACCTGCTTAAATTCAGAGGCAAGCCAGCAGTGGGATACATTGTTGTATGCTCCTGGGTAGGCAGCACCACATCCGCCATGCTGACCCTCAACACATGGTCCCCTCAGGGGTGCAAGCTTAGTCCCCTCCTGTACTCCATGTTCACCCATGACAGTGTGGCCGCTATCCCAGGCGGTGTCAGAGGAAGGCCCTAAAAATTGTCAAAGACTCCAGCCACCAAAGTCATAGACTGTTCTCTTTGCTACTACACGGCAAGCGGTACCGCAGTGCCAGTCTGGGACCAAAAGGATCCTGAACAGCTTCTACCCCCAAGTCATAAGACTGCTGAACAGTTAATCAAATGACTACCCTGACTATTTGCATTAACACCCTTTTTATTTGCACTGACTCTCTTGCACCGGCTCTATGCACACTCACTGGACTCACACATACTACATTGACACTTTTACCCCTACCTACATGTACATATTACCTCAACTACCTCGTACCCCTGCACATTGACTCGGTACCAGTACTCCTTGTATATACTGTAGTCTCGTTGTTATTTCATTGTTTTACCTTTTTTTTGCAAAGGTTTCTTTTTTAATTGAATATTAAAACATACACAATCTACTTGCAGTGAAGCCGCTCAGCATCTACATCACATTCAGTCATCTAACAGACTCCCAAACAGAGTGACCCACAGCAGCAACCAGGGTCAACACCTTGCTCAAGGGCACGTCGACAGCGACCTTTCAGCCATCGGCCAAAGCTCCCAACCACCAGGCCACCAGCCCTCCAAGTCCCCCCCCCCCCCACAAAGGTTTCGTACTTTTTAACTCTGCATTGTTTTTGCGAAAGAGCTCGCGAGTAAGCATTTCACGGTCTTCAAGTCTTCACCTGTTGTATTCATTTGATTTAATGTGATTTTCTCAAAAGCAATCACTTTTGTATGTGAAAACACAGAATCCTACTTATCACTCCAAATGCTTACAGTTTTTTTGTTGTTGCTTTGGTACCATTTTTACAAGTATGTGGGACATTATTTCAATTCTTAGTACAAAACTCCAAATTGGTCACATTGGCAACACAGCCGGTCTTTCATTCAAAACCTGGCATTGTGCATTCCTTTGGATTGTAAACATCTCACCACACAACCATTGATTCAAAATAAGTTTGTGAAATGTAATGAGAACATTGGTTTATTCACCAAAACACAACATAATGCTATATTTTCAATTTAGTAGTTTTAACTACCAGTTAATCCAATAGCAAACAATGCAAGATAAGTGTTTCAAATTGCCCTTAGAAGTGCTAAAAAGTAATATGCTACAGTACCGTAAAGTACAGTTTTCACATTAGGCAATACACTTACATTACTCAACAAAACTGACCGAGAATCAGCCATTTCCATAATATCTATGCAATGTGTAATCGTAGGTGTAATCAAAGAAGACATCCTCAATAATTAATGCAATTTCAAAAAAAAAGAAATTCAGACATAATTGCAACATAGGTGTACTGTCTAATTATCATCCACATCACAGTGAATGTCCTCACTGTTCATGCACTGCAGGAAAAACCTTTTTGCATGCGAATCATATCTTGACATTGGTCTGCATTGATGCCTCACCTATGGCCAGAAGGAGGGTGGCACGATCACCTCCATGCTGAAAAATAATTCCTCAATAGAGTTGAGTAAAGGAGAGTATAGAGGCAGGTATAGGGTCACGAATTGGGGATGGGCCCAAAACCATGCCTGAATTACCTCTGCATGGTGGAACCTGACATTGTTCCACACAATGATATAGGTGACCCCTTCCCCTTGACAAGCATGCTCAATTTCATTGAGAAACACAGCGTTGTAGCGTTGTAGGATCCAAGTAATGGTGAAGTTTCCCCCACGTTGTCCAGGCACTTGGACGGTCACCCGTTGGCCGATGAGGTTCCGAGTCTTGGCCAGGTTGAAGCCTGCTTCATCAACAAAGATATACTTGTGATGGTTCACAGCAGCATCAAGTTATTTTTAGCACACGGCCACGGCCACCACCATGGAGTCTCCTGTCAATTCTGAGGGTACAACAGATATACTGTCAACAGATTATACTAAGAATACTGTAACATATTTGGGGAATTTACATGCATTACAATGTAATTTACTGTAAATGTAATGGTAAAGAATAGTGCATATCCTGCAGACTTAAAGAATTTCTTGGCAAAATGTTCTCTAATTGACAGTTGATCTTTTCAGATTGGGGTGAACTAATCCGGTAAACGGACATGGTAAGGCCTGTTTACCACATGGTCAACGCCGATGGCCCGGACTTCATTAGACACAACAGTTCTCTGCTGTCTGCCTCCCTCTTTCTGATGTCCACCTCTTTGACAGTGCCCATGCCCACCTCTTGACCTCTGATGGGGCCCATCCCGACCTCTTTGATGGGGCCCATGCCCACCTCTGACGGGCCACTTGTCCACGAGCTCTTTCATTTCTTCCTCTCCCCTTCTGTCTATCCTGCTCCATGTTGAGAGAAATTGCAAGTGTTTTATATGGTGACCAGTTGTGGTTACCACTATGTGAAATCAATAAGCAATAACGAGTAGTCTTTATGTATGGTTATCATGTATCATACATTTTATTTCTGTGATTCTCAAAATCCATATATAGTAGACAAACCAGTTAAAAATATATAGGTTTACCAAACGGTTAAGTGATTAACCATTAAGAGCAGTTGGATTAAGTGATAGTCAAATGTAATTAAACAAATGAGAAGAGAATCATATGAAAAGTATTGTGAGCTTTGCATTGTGAAAGGCAATTACTTTATATGAAAAGGTATTTCTAGATGAAACACTGATTAGGTATGGTGAAAAAGTTACTGTGTGAATTTTGATTCTGTTTTGAGTTGTGACATTTTACCACATACAGTACCAGTCAAAAGTCTGGACACACCTACTCATTCAAAGGTTTTTCTTTATTTTTACTATTTTTCTACATTGTTGAATAATATTGAAAACATCAAAACTATGACATAACACATATGGAATCATGTAGTAACCAAAAATGTGTTAAACAAATCAAAATATATTTTATATTTGAGATTCTTCAAAGTAGCATAGGCGCGCACACACACACACACACACACACACACACACACACACACACACACACACACACACACACACACACACACACACACACACACACACACACACACACACACACACACACACACACACACACACACGATAGCATACGCACTATACACACACGTACACATGGATTTTGTACTGTTTATACAGTATGTGGTAGTGGTGGAGTAGGGGAGTTTTTAAAATTTTATAAACTGCCTTAATTTTGCTGGACCCCAGGAAGAGTAGCTGCTGCCTTGGCAGCTAATGGGGATCCATAATAAATACAAATACCTGGAATGCATTTCAATTAACAGCTGTGCCTTGTCAAAAGTTAATTTGTGAAATTGATTTCCTTCTTCATGCATTTGCGCTAATCAATTGTGTTGTGACAAGGTAGGGTGGTATACAGAAGAGTAGGAAGACCCAGAGTTACCTCTGCTGCAGAGGATATGTTCATTAGAGTTACCAGCCTCAGAAATTGCAGCCCAAGTAAATGCTTCACAGAGTTCAAGTAACAGACATCTCAACATCAACTGTTCAGAGGAGACTGTGAAGCAGGCCTTCATGGTCCAATTGCTGCAAAGAAACCACTACTAAAGGACACCAATAAGAAGAGACTTGCTTGGGCCAAGAAACATGAGCAATGGACATTAGACTGGTGGAAATCTGTCTTTTGGTCTTATGAGTCCAAATTTGAGATTTTAGATTGCATCCGTCTTGCCTTCGGGAGATGCAGAGTAGGTGAATAGATGATCTCTGCATGTGTGGTTCCCAACGTGAAGCATGGAGGAGGAGGTGTGATGGTGCTTTTCTGGTTACACTGTCAGTCATTTCAATTTGAATGCAAGGCACACTTAACCAGCATGGCTACCACAGCGCTCTGCAGCGATACACCAAACCATCTGGTTGCTCTTATTGGGACTATCATTTGTTTTTCAACAGGATAATGACCCAACACACCTCCAGGCTATGCAAGGGCTATTTGACCAAGAAGGAGAGTGATGGAGTGCTGCATCAGATGACCTGGCCTCCACAGTCACCCGACCTCAACCTAATTGAGATGGTTTGGGAGGACCGCAGAGTGAAGGAAAAACAGCCAACAAGTGCTCAGCATACATGGTAATTCCTTCAAGACTGTTGGAAAAACATTCCAGGTGAAGTTGGTTGAGAGAATTCCAAGAGTGTGCAAAGCTGTCATCAAGGCAAATAATCTCAAATATATTTTGATTTGTTTAACACTTTTGTGGTTACTACATGATTCCATATGTGTTGTTTCATAGTTTTGACGTCTTCACTATTATTCTACAATGTAGAACATAGTCAAAATAAAGAAAAACCCTTGAATGAGTAGGTGTGTCCAAACTTTTGACTGGTACTGTACATGTGAAAATAGCAAATGTTTTAATTATGTCACTTCTGTTTTGAGCCGACTTTGTCGGCGGTCAGAGTGGGGCTCCTGGCTCAGGCCCAGGAGGCAGCTCTGTTCCAAAAAAACTACACTTCTACACAGATATACACAAACACACACCAATAGTCATTCCCCTCAAATGTCATACTTTAAACAATATACTGTATGAAGTCAAAACAGTCAGACTTACCCTGATTCTAAAACTATATTCTCAACTTTGCACTCTCCCAAAAACGTACAGAAGCAAATCAGGCACAAAGTGTGCAGGAGAACCAGAATGGCTGGTCACGGTTCTGGTCTATGACTGAGTAAGAGGGACTTAATCGTTTGGGTACAAGGCTGCGACCTCATGGTCTCTCTTTGCATTCAACAGAGTATATATTTGTTCAGTGCTCCTCTTAGGTCTATTTCTACACACAAAGGTGGTAAGTAGCCTAGCGGTTAGAGTATTGGGCCAGTAATCATAAGGTTGATGGTTCAAGTACCTGAGCCAACAAGGTGAAAAATCTGTTGATACATCTTTGAACAAGGCTCCCTACTACTATGGCTGACCCTGTAAAACAACACATTTCACTCCACTTATTTGGTGTATGTGCAGGCACCTCACAATCACATGAAATGAAGGAAAACCAGCTCTCTGACCCTCTCTGACCCAGTTCCTGTTACCAGGATGCTTAAATTAGTTCCATTCACAATAACCGAAGCATAGCCCAGGGAGTTGGGTGATGATGAGGTAACAGAGGGGTGGGTTAACATAATGCCACATTTATAATGCACTGAAGATTCATTTAGTATAGAAACCCTGGGGAATGTTTCGAACAACCCCATAACAACAATGTTTAGCCGGTATATTTGTTAAAACAACTAATATACCTATATTTGCACACCACCTGCTGTTTCACTACCAGAAAAACCACACTTTAAAAATGTGTATTACTGAGTGAATACATTGTGAAGTATCAGGTGAGTAATGTTAACACTACGTTATCTCCTCATCATCCATATGCATCATTATCCCTTGAATGAGTCAGTGCAGCCTGTTCACAGACACTAAATAGACGATATCCTCACACATAAACAAAAATAGAAAGTTAGTCTTGTCGCACTATTCTCTTATATCACACAGCTTATCAACATAATGCAGTTTAACATAGTACACTTTGTTTTAACACATTTTACAGGTGTTGCACTCATTCATCGCTGCTTGCTCTATCAGAAAGTAGGATGGCCCTGACTAAACGTAGGTCGAAACACTGCGTTCTATTTATTTATAAAGCCCTTTGCAAAAACCCACATTACTAGACATCTTTACTCACCCATAGAAGTAGAAGTTGCCATACCCAATCACAGGGATGGCTAACTGGAAATGATGTCTGTTGCTACACATTTAGGAAAAACAGCTTTTAGTTTCTTTGCACCCCATGTATGGAACAATCTTCAGAGTTCGCCACACATGTATGTATTAGTGCATTTCGGGCAGTTCAGAGTGTTGATTGAGGACCTCTGCTGAGGAATGTGCTTGTTTTTTTTATTTGTTGTATTCTCTTTAAATTATTATAAAGTTAGGATTGATGAGATACCTTGTAAGAGCTTTTGTGCACAAGCCCCTTCAGTGTCATAAATGTAAAATATTTGGTCATGTGTCAAGTGTGTGCAGAAGGGAAGAGTATCTTATGGAAGTAATGGTAGGAGAGCCACCACGACCAGTGAAGGTTTCTCATCAATCAAGGGATAGTGAAATGCTAAATGTTAAAAAGGTGGACTTTGTATTATTTATTGCAATGGTCATAAACTGTACAGTACAAACGGAGAAGTATAAGAAAATTGTAATTATTGTGAACGCAGCTGTACATTTTTGGCGTCTTCGTGATTTCAGTCGAATGGTCTGCCATCACAGGAGCCTGTGATGGCGTTTTCCCCCAATACAGAAATGGTTTTTATTTTCACATTTAATACCCCGTCCAGCTGGAGGCGGTAATGCACCATTAACATTGGATACCATCCGCCGTTAAACCCATTGAAGAAGATACAGATGACCAATCACATTCCCTGTGTATTGCCCCTCAACATCACGTGACTCCTCACCTGGCAACAACTGCTACAACAAATCCAAAAGGCTTGACTAGAGTGGAGCAGTCATCATAAAAGTTTGTTTACCCAGACGTTATCCAAATGTGAATGCGTTTGCATGAAAACATATGATTCCCAGTTGAAGAGAAAATGGTAAAACAGTGCATCCAGATCTTTGCCCGCGTAAAACCCACAAAGAAAACGACCTCGGTAAGTGCATCTTATTTTGTGCAATGTTAATTTGGGTCACAGCATAGGCTAATTTGTGAAGTAACGCGTTACATCGTGGAGTTGAGTTTAACAGTAATTGACTATGCATAGGTCAGCTTGCTTTATCCCTCTGCGGTATCCACATGGTTAATTAGCCAAGCCAGCTAACGTACTTAGCTAGCAAACAGGTTACCAGTCAGAATTACCTGTTTCTGCTCAACTTCGACTAACATGAATAAAGGCAGGCTAACGTTAGTTAGCTAATTAATTTGCTAGCTATCGTACAGTAGGCGAATATTAATAATTATATATTTAATATAAGTAGACATGCACTCATAATTGACTGTAGCGCACATAAAGAAATCACAAGCTACCGGTGACTGAAAACACAATCATCGCGGGATGAACAAGTGACGAATTTCCGGCCAAGGCTGGTCCATTTAAAAAATAATTCCTTCCCCCTCGCCCCTTGCCCTGCAAGTGTTTTTATTTAATTTTTTATATTAACAACAAATCAATACAGGAAGTACATGTGGGAACAGAAGTGTGTATACTCGCCAGACATCATGAAACGTCATCAGAAGTGTCCAATTAATTTGAGGGCTGAGGGGATAGGGTGTAGTGATGGGCATTCCGGCTCTTTTCAGTGAGCCGGCTCGTTCAACTCAGCTCACCAAAAAGAGCCGGCTCTTTTGGCTCCCAAACGGCTCTTTAAAAAAATAGGTTTTGTATTTTTTCAAGTCAAACATTTTGCGATAGTTTGACTATGATTGGTGTTAAAACAATTCTAATTAAAATATTAAATGAAATCATACTCAACCTTAACCACAATGTATTTAAAAATGCATTGGTTTGTTATGAAAAATAATGCTATTAAACATTTGCATTTAAAGTATAACTTTTTAATGTATATAAACAAAATGCATATAAATCCAACCATTCAAAGTTATTACAATCTGAACAGCATAATAGAGTATTGCACCATATCAAAGAAAAATAAATAACAATGTGCAAAACTGCAGCATCCCACTTAAAACATTAAACTGGCCCCTCTTTTCTCTCTTCTTTATTGCCATGTTATAACCAGCAGCACACAGCAATGCTGTCCATATTTAGCTTTTATGAGAGATTTGCATTCAGAAATACAAGCTGCCTCACTTTCGAGGGGCTGATGCAGTTTCTTCTCTCAGTAATTATTTGTCCTGTTTTCGAGAAGACCCTGTCAGAGGGAACGGATGTGGCCACTATGCAGTCTTCCTTTCATGACTTTAGTAAGGCCTTGTTCTTCCACCAGCTCAGAGGATCTACAGATCTTTGGAGGAGGGGCTCCTCCAAATAGGATCAGACCTCCATTATGGCATCTGCTGAGGGATTCCTTCGTGCTGCGTGCCCAGTTGCTCTCTCGTCAAGCAGCATCCAAACAGTAGACGTTTGTGGCACTACTGCTGGTGCTTCTGCTCCATCTGCTCCCTCTTCTTCCTGTTGCCCTAGTGCCTGAGCCAGCTGACTGCTGGGGCTGTCCCTCCCTGCTGCTGAGGTTATTCTTTGAAGAGCCTCATCAATCGCTCTGGCATCACTGAAGGCTAACTTCTTAAACCTGTGGTCAAGTGCAGCGGTTTCTGATAGCATGTGATTATATTCCATTCTGTGGAACTTTCTGTCCATTGATGAACATAGGGTGTCCATCAACTCTGTCACATGTCCTGTGGTTACATCTGCTTCTCTCTGGTGGCTGGCTGTGATTCGCTGCAGACCCTTACACAACAGTATCATTTTTTGAGGCTGTCACATAGCTGAAAAGAGAGAACAGTAACTTATTAGTTCAGGTTCATGTTTTGTCTACTGATACTACATTCTCATCTACTGCTACATATATAATACTGGATTAAATAATGATGTAGTAATAACTGCTTACTACTCTCCACTGATCTCCACAGTGACCTGCTCAAAGGGTTCCAGGACTCTGCACACCTCCTCCACCACCTCCCATTCCTCTTGGGTCAGAGCATCAACAGGTGCATTGACAATGGCCAGGGTAGAGATGATGGCATCCTTTGACTCAAGAAACCGCTTCAACATATAAAATGTTGAATTTCACCTTGTAGTGCAGTCTTGTTTAGTCCTCAGCTCAGGCATCCCCATCTGGCATTGTGGAGACTTTTTTCAGCACCTACTGTGCTCCTGTGGAAGTATTCCACAGTTGCTTTCACTTTGTCCACAGTGGGCTTCATCACCTTCAGAGCATCTCTTACAATCAGGTTGATTGTGTGGGCAAGACATGGATGATGGGTCCATTTGAACATTTTCATGTCTTTGGTTATGTTAGCTGCATTGTTGCTAACACAGCAGACCACTTTTCAACCTACTTGCCATTCTCTGGCCACTCTGCCAAGTTCTCTGAGGTGTGTCTGTCACGGAAGTCAAAGCAGTCCAGAAGACATGGCCTTGTTTTACTACAGACATGGGCTTTGGCATAAACTGGTCCATAGAAGACTGCGTTGCTGTGGGTCGCGCCGTATCCACTCAGTCAAGTAGGCCTACTTCTCCACGTGTGGAAGTGCTGGCTCCACCACTATCACTAGCAGGCCGCTAGTTTCTCGAAGCTCCGCTACAGCTAGCTTCACAGTTGTGTGCACATTTCGCATATGCCGGTGTAGGTTGTGCGTAGAACCAGCTTTATATGAGATTTTGTTTTGGAAAATTCTACAATGTGCTCTAACATTGTCTACTTATTAAAATGCATCCAAATGCTACTATGCTTCCGACTCATTTTCCAGCTGTTGTTTTCACAGCTGTCCTTCCTCTCTCTCCTCGGCAGCTAAGTGTGTTACTGTGAGTGAGTTGGTTCGGCCCTCCCTCACGCATCTTTGGTTCATTGGTTGACACATCGTGTCTGATTGACAGGAACCACAGGTGAGGCTGTTAGTCTGAGCAGACAGTCAGAACGAATGTGTGTGCACTTGAGCATTTCGGCCTATATTATTTTATTTATTTTTCTGTTCTTTGAATTATTTAATTTTTTGAATCATTTAAATGTTTTGATATCTTAATTTTTTCATAAATAGATTCAGCTCTTCTGATATGCGAGCCGGCTCCCAACGTTCACCTACAAGAGCCGGTTCTTAGAGCCGACTCGTTCGCGAATGACCCATCACTAATAGGGTGTGTCTGTTAAGTGTTTGGACCGCAACCCTAGAGCTCGATAGTAGTAGGCCTAGCCACATGGCTACCTGGAATGCTTGTTGTTGTCAATCATTTGTGATTAGCTACATAGCTACATTTCTCCCATTATTATTTAATGTCCAACCCTCCTGGCCTTATTTCATGATGATTCCTTGGCTGCCTTTCAAACTCATAAAAGACGCACCCTCGTCCACTTACCCTCGCCTTGGGCCCGGGGGAATCTCCCCAGCCATATTTTTCGTTGGTTCAAAAGATTAGCCAAGCAACGTAAGCCCCTTAGCCCTCATTTTTTTAATGGAGTTTGCCAGTGTACAGTTCTGTTCACTTCGGGGCCTGAAACGCCCCATAATTCAATTCACGATGATTGTACACCCGCTAAGTAAAGTCAGCCAAAACTTAAAACGCCAATATGGAGTCAACATACAAGTGTAAGTAAAAACAAATGTAAATATTTTAGAAATTGTGCTACTAATGCACAAACACGTCTCGTAAAAGTAATGACGTTTTTGTTTCGCTAGCTTTTGGAAATTGGAGAAATAAAACATTTTCCTTCTTCAGAAGTAGCAAGGCAGGCTAATGTTAGTTAGCCAATTAATTTGCTAGCTATCATACAGTAGGCGTATATTAATAATGATATAGTTAATATAAGTAGACATGCAATCATAATTGACTGTAGCGCATATAAAACACCCACAAGCTACCGGTGGCTGAAAATACTATTGTCACGAACGAGTGATGAATTTCCGGGCAAGGGTGGTCCATTTAAAATTAATTACTTCCTTCCTCCCTCGGCCTTTGCCCTGCAAGTGTAAACTCATCAGATGTCATGATAGGTCATCAGACGTGTCCACTTAGTTTGAGGGGAGAGGGTGTGTCTGTTAAGTTTTTGGAATGCAGCCCTTGTCTCATACAACAATTCTGCCCCCTTTTTAGCTATGACCACACTGTCCTGTTCTATAGTATAGTACGGTATGGGTGTAGCCTAAAAGGTAGGCATTCAGCTCAGGGTTAGGCTAATCTCTCTAAAAGTCTAGAGACCTAGGCCTGTAGCTAGTACCATTTAGCCTATTATTGCAACCACCCACGGTATTGTGCGCTGCGCATTGAGTAGGCCATCAAACCTCAACCACACAACAAACCTTGCCCTGGATTTGAGTATTCAATGGTCTTCCCCATCAGTGTTCTCCCCTAATTACGAGAGTGCCTTTTATGTCCTTTAGACATTGTGTGTGTGTATATTTTGATAAAATACTTAGAATAGAAGTGTGTTTTCATTTCAATAAGTTAGCTAGGCCTATTTGTTTTCTCTTTACATTCCAATTCTGGCATGTCCCACGTTTGTGTCCAAATTCTAGGAAGATTTTAACCCACTTAACCCTACATCTTCACCATCATTGTAATGGACTAGTTAGCTAGGCCTATTTTGTTGATTAGTGATTAATTTATATTTGTCCCTCAGGTAAAAAGGGCAAGCCTGTAATGAGAACTGACATTTGGTTTTAATTTGGTAAATCTATACAATTATTTTCAAAAGAAACATTGAACATCTGTAGTCAAATCATAAAGGCAGGTGAGCTGGTTCTACTCTGGCTATTTTCTGGTGTTTCTGTGGTGGAAAACTGAGCGCGTCAAGCATAACATAGGCCTAGATAGGCTAGAAATGGATAACAAGTTAAATTTTGGTATTTTGTTAAAGCTTGCATTCAATTACCTTTCCATGTGCCACACAACAAGCTTCCATTCGCCCTGTCACGAGGAGTCGTGGCTGATTTTAAGAATAAGGTGTCAACCCTTTCACTTTAAATGTCCCCTTTTAACCTCTTGAGATGGGAAAGCATGTTTATGACAGAAGGTGACATACAGTGCCTTCGGAAAGTATTCAGACCCCTTGACTTTTCCCATATTTGTTACGTTACAGCCTTATTCTAAAATGGATTAAATAAAAGAATCGACACACAATACCCCAAATCAAAAACAGGTTTTTAGAAATGTTACCAAATGTATAAAAAAAATTGAAGACCGATATACCTTATTTACATAAGTATTCAGACCATTGCTATGAGACTCGAAAATTGAGCTCAGGTGCATCCTGTTTCCGTTGATCATCCTTGAGATGCTTCTACCTGTGGTAAATTCATTTGATTGGACATGATTTAGAAAGGCACACAACTGTCTGTAAAAGGTCCCACAGTTGACAGTGCATGTCATAGCAAAAACCATACCATGAGGTCGAAGGAATTATCTGTAGAGCTCAGAGACAGGATTATGTCAAGGCACAGATCTGGGGAAGGATACCAAAACATTTTGCAGAATTGAAGGTCCTCAAGAACACAGTGCCCTCCATCATTCTTAAATGGAAGAAGTTTGGAAACACCAAGACTTCCTAGAGCTGGCCGCCCGGCCAAACTGAACAATCGGGGGAGAAGGGCCTTGGTCAGGGAGGTGACCAAGAACCCAATGGTCACTCTGACGGAGCTCCAGAATTCCTCTGTGGAGATGGGAGAACTTTCCAGAAGGACAACCATCTCTGCGGCACTCCACCAATCAGGCCTTTATGGTAGATTGGCCAGATGTAAGCCACTCCTCAGTGAAAGGCATATGACAGCCGGCTTGGAGTTTGCCAAAAGTTACCTGAAGACTCTCAGACCATGAGAAACAAGATTCTCTGGTCTGATGAAACCAAGATTGAACTCTTTGGTCTGAATGCCAAGAGTCACATCTGGAGGAAACCTGGCACCATCCCTACGGTGAAGCATGGTGGTGGCAGCATCATGCTGTGGAGATTTTTTTCAGCGGCAAGGACTGGGAGAATAGTCAAGCTCGAGGGATAGATGAACGGAGCAAAGTACAGAGATCCTTGATGAAAACCTGCTCAAGACCTCAGATGGGGGCAAAGGATCAACCTTCCGAAAGGGCAATGACCCGAAGCACGCAGCCAAGACAACACAGGAGTGGGTTCGGGACAAGTCTCTGAATGTCCTTGAGTGGCCCAGTGAGAGCCCGGACTTAAACCCGATCGAACATCTCTAGTGATGATGCAGCCACCACTACTCTTGAAAATATCCAGAGTAGTTCTCAGTAATGTATTGGATTTGCCCCAAACATAACATTTTGTATTCAGAACAAAAAGTTAATTACTTTGCCACATTTTTTTTACAGTATTACTGTAGTGCCTTGTTGCAAACAGAATGCATGCTTTTGAATATTTTCATTCTATACGCACTTTCTTATTTTCACTCTGTCAATTAGGTTAGTGTTGTGGAGTAATTACAACAAAGATGAGGTAGTCATAAAAAAATTATGTTAAACACTATTATTGTACAGAAAGTGAGTCAATGCAACTTATGTGAATTTCTAAGCACATTTTTACTCCAGTACTTATTTAGTTTTGCCATAAGGGGGTTGAATAATTATTGACATTTCATCTTTTCATTTTTTATTAATTTGTAAACATTTAGAAAAAATTAATTCCACTTCGACATTATGGGGTATTATGTGTAGGCCAATGAAAAAAATCTATATTTAATCAATTTCAAATTCTGTCTCTAACTCAACAAAATGTTGAAAAATACAAGTGGTGTGAATACTTTCTGAAGGCGCTGTATATGATTTAGGTCTAGGTAGTCTCAATAATAAACATTTCCTGACCCAGCAGTCTCAATAAATGTGATTATATTTCCAATTGTTGGATATTGTCACGCCCTGACCATAGATTGCTTTGTATGTTTCTATTTTTAGTTTGGTCAGGGTGTGATGTGGGTGGGTATTCTATGTTGTAGGTCTAGGTTTTCTATTTCAATGTGTTTGGCCTGGTATGGTTCTCAATCAGAGGCAGCTGTCTATCGTTGTCTCTGATTGAGAGCCATACTTAGGTAGCCTGTTTTCCCATTTTGAGTTGTAGGTGATTATTTTCTGTTTAGTGTTTTTTTCGTCACCTTACAGGACTGTTCGTTTGTCGTTTTTGTTGTTTTTGTTCAGTTGTTGTATTAAAAGATGAACACTTGCCACGCTGCACCTTGGTCCCCCTCTCCTTCTCCCGACGACAATCGTGACAGATATCCTCACTCTGGCTAGATTCCAATAGGAATTACACATTACGTTGCATGCAGGCTTGATGTGGCCTGTAAACCAAGAGTTTCAGACCACTGCATATGTAACTAGGCCTTAAAATAATTGCCTAACCAGACTCACTTGGTGAAGGCTACAGGACTGAAATGCATTGAATACAACAACCATGTCTCTGTTGCTAACAATACAGTTATGGATGGTAATAATTCACTCGAAAGGCAAGGCACACTGGGAAATATGCAAACAAGATCCAATAAATTCTCAAGTTGAATTGTATGTTCACTCAACCTCAAAGTTGAGTGAACATATAATTTTACTTAACTTAAGAATGAGGCCTGTGTTGGTTTAGCTATATAAAATATTGAGCGAACTCACAATTGACTCACAATTGTACATTGAATCAACCCCCCCCCGTAATTTATAAATGCCTCATGAGTTTAGTACAACCGCCTTAACCTAAACTTTTCCATTGTTTGTTTTTGTCATCATTTGAGTCTACACTGCATATGGGGCCAAGCACTGTGTGACCACAATGCATTTCTATTCTCTGAAATAGCCCTATGTCTATTGTTAACAAGCTAGCCTTGCAAACAACTGTTTAGGCCTAGCTACAATACGTAATGATGTCTGGCAACGCAAGAATAACAAGCTAACACTGTTCTTCTTTCAGGTATACTGTGTGGACAATGAGGAGCCGACGGGCTCCATACTGGAGTTCCTGGTACCCAAGGACCTGGCTGACGGCTTCGTAAACAACAAGAAGGAGACCTACAAGTTCAGGTGAGCACCGGGCGAACACACATCACATGCATCACGGATCATGGTATTTCTGTTGTCATTAGGCTTAGAGCCTAAAGGCTCAGGTGTAGGGCTTAGGTTATGACTTTCAACACGTTTTCTACCACAGCGACATGCTCTTAAGTTGAATGAAAATGCACTGTATGGTCATGCTGGGAAGGATTTAACCACTAGCTCTAACCCTACCCCTGCGCTTAAGCCTGTCTCTAAATAGCAGTTGCTCATCAATTCCTTCTGGTTGTTTTATGGGATATCCACAGAACTACATAAGGGCAGAGTGTCTGTGCAAAAGCATTTGCCCGGCTACCAAGACTCCTTGGTCTGGCCAAACGCTACGCCACGAACACGGATGTTACTTTCTTCTTCGCAATGAGTCTGGATCTGAGTACCTCCCACGACCCTTCACCGAATGCAAAAAAAAAAAAGATATATATAGTCCATCAGATTGGTCCAGAAAACAATGGTTTGGCTTTGATCATTGGCTTTGATACTCTGATTGGGTCGTCTCTAACCAATTGCAAATGACTTTGTTTTGTAAAACGCCCCTCGTCACCACAAACAACTTCAATGATGACAGTCTCAGACTAAAGTGTGTAGTGAACGACAGAGCAGCGGAATAATTTAGTGTGCGTAACAGGCAACAAAAGCGTAGACATACTTCTCTTTTCACATAGGCCTACGTAATGGCAAAGATACAATGTCTGATTCACTGTGGCGGTGAAGGCCGCTGTCCTTATAATACAGGGCAGTGCCCTTCATGCCACGCTTCCAAGCCCTCAATTCATAGTTTTGTAGTCAACCGTGGCTATTGAGAGGCCTCTTAACCACAACAGCCTTTTAATAGATTGCGGAAGTTCCACTGCGCCTGTTCAGCCAGACCTGTTGCTGACAGGTGTATACAATTTTGCGCACAGCCATGCAATCTCCATAGAGGAACATTGGCAGTAGAATGGCCTTACAGTGACAGACACTTTCAGTAAATCAGGAGACGTGTAGGAGGCCGTCGGAGGTAGCAGGACCGCTACCTCCGCCTTTGTGCAAGGAGGAGCACTGCCAGAGCCCTGCAAAATGACCTCCAGCAGGCCACAAATGTGCATGTGTCAGCATATGGTCTCACAAGGGGTCTGAGGATCTCATCTCGGTACCTAATGGCAGTCAGGCTACCTCTGGCGAGCACATGGAGGGCTGTGCGGCCCCACAAAGAAATGGCACCCCACACCATGACTGACCCACCGCCAAACCGGTCATGCTGGAGGATGTTGCAGGCAGCAGAACGTTCTCCATGGCATCTCCAGACTCTGTCACGTCTGTCACATGTGCTCATGTGCTCAGTGTGAACCTGCTTTCATCTGTGAAGAGCACAGGGCGCCAGTGGCGAATTTGCCATTCTTGGTGTTCTCTGGCAAATGCCAAACGTCCTGCACGGTGTTGGGCTGTAAGCACAACCCCCACCTGTGGACGTCGGGCCCTCATACCACCCTCATGGAGTCTGTTTCTGACCGTTTGAGCAGACACATGCACATTTGTGGCCTGCTGGAGGTCATTTTGCAGGGCTCTGGCAGTGCTCCTCCTTGCACAAAGGCGGAGGTAGCGGTCCTGCTGCTGGGTTGTTGCCCTCCTACAGCCTCCTCCACGTCTCCTGATGTACTGGCCTGTCTCCTGGTAGCGCCTCCATGCTCTGGACACTACGCTGACAGACACAGCAAACCTTCTTGCCACAGCTCGCATTGATGTGCCATCCTGGATGAGCTGCACTACCTGAGCCACTTGTGTGGGTTGTAGACTCCGTCTCATGCTACCACTAGAGTGAAAGCACCGCCAGCATTCAAAAGTGACCAAAACATCAGCCAGGAAGCATAGGAACTGAGAAGTGGTCTGTGGTCACCACCTGCAGAACCACTCCTTTATTGGGGGTGTATTGCTAATTGCCTATAATTTCCACCTTTTGTCTATTCCATTTGCACAACAGCATGTGAAATTTATTGTCAATCAGTGTTGCTTCCTAAGTGGACAGTTTGATTTCACAGAAGTGTGATTGACTTGGAGTTACATTGTGTTGTTTAAGTGTTCCCTTTATTTTTTTGAGCAGTGTATTTATTGACTGTATGTTTGTTTATTCCATGTGTAACTCTGTGTTGTTGTATGTGTCGAACTGCTTTGCTTTATCTTGGCCAGGTCGCAGTTGTAAATGAGAGCTTGTTCTCAACTAGCCTATAAAGGTGAAATAAAAATAAAATGGGACCGCCGAGTGTTGAAGCGCGTAGTGTGTAAAAATTGTTGTCCTCGGTTGTAACACTCACTACCGAGTTCCAAACTGCCCCTGGAAGCAACATGAGCACAATAACTGTTCGTCGGGAGCTTCATGAAATGGGTTTCCAAGTCCGAGGAGACCCACACAAGCCTAAGATCACCATGCTCAATGCCAAGCGTCGGCTGGAGTGGTGTAAAGCTTGCCGCCATTGGACTCTGGAGCAGTGGAAACGCGTTCTCTGGAGTGATGAATCACGCTTCACCGTCTGACAGTCTGACGGAGGAATCTGGGTATGGCAGATGCCAGGAAAATGCTACCTGCCCGATTGCATAGTGCTAACTGTAAAGTTTGGTGGAGGAGGAACAATGGTCCGGTGCTGTTTTTCATGGTTTGGGCTAGGCTCCTTAGGTCCAGTGAAGGGAAATCTTATTGCTACAGCATACAATGATATTCTGTGCTTCCAACTTTGTGGCAACAGTTTGGGGAAGGCCCTTTCCTGTATCAGCATGACAATGCCCCCGTGCACAAAGCGAGGTCCATACAGAAATTGTTTGTCGAGATCGGTGTGGAAGAACTTGACTGGCCTGCACAGAGCCCTGACCTCAACCCCATCGAACACCTTTGAGATGAATTGGAACGCCGACTGCGAGCCAGGCCTAACATCAGTGCCGACCTCACTAATGCTCTTGTGGCTGAATGGAAGCAAGTCCTAACAGAAATGTTCCAACATCTCATGGAAAGCCTTCCCAGACGAGTAGAGGCTGTTATAGCAGCAACAGGGGCACCAACTCCATATTAATGCCCATGATTTTGGTATGAGATGTTCTATGAGCATGTGTCCACATACTTAGTTAGTTAAGTAATGTAGTGTACCTTAAGCTTAGTTCATCTGTATGACCTCAAATCATGATTACATCTATAATGTTGATCTCATGGATGGTCAGTTCTTCCATTCATAGCTCTGTCTATGAATTTTAGAGTGGTTACATTTCTCTATCCCCATCCCTCAGCTGTTTACCAAATCAGTGGCGGGTGACCGATTGCCCCTTTAAGGAGTACGCTCTTCAGTCCACGTTTTGGGTTTATTTAATAAGATATTCGTCTCAAATATTTGTCTCAAAATCCTTTTTTTGCTTGTCCTTTGTATTGGCCTACTGGAGATCATGGGCTGGTTTCCTGGACTCCGATTAAGCCTACATTTAGACTAAAAAGCATGCTTAGAGGAGAATCTCTACCGAACATTATTTTCAGTCCAGGCTGTAACAAAATGTTAATTTACTGCTGTGCATAGAAGTAATGATTTCCCCTCTATTTAAAGTGCAGTGTGTGGAAAGTCCTTTATTTTCCCACTTCCCTTCAGGTTCCAAGAGGTGTTTGATCAAACAGTCAAGCAAGAGGACATATTTGAAGCCATCGCCAAGCCAGTGGCAGACAGGTGAGACACCCTCTAACTTGTTTTAAACTTCAAGGTTAGAGTGAATCTTTGAAATGTTTTGTTCTAATTTCACGCTAACCATTTTAACAAGCTACTGTGTTGGATATCTGACATTCTCGAAGGTAGACCTAATAACTGGACGACCAAAAGAAAACTACCAAAAATTGTAGGCAGGCACTGTTTTGGCAGTGTGAATCCCTATTGGGGTTTTTCAACACAAGTACAGTTGCTTTCTCCATTGTCTGTGGTCCATTCTATTCTAAACTGTGCTGCCCAGTCAAGATTACTACTTAGACTTATAGATACAGGTGACATGTTTAAGGTGGGCCTAACTTCTCCACCAAAAAGAGGTTGAAAACCGATAGCCACTAATGACAGATCTAGGATCAGCTTCCTTTACCTCAAACCCTAAAAAAATGAAAGGAAAGCTGATCTTGAGACAGTGCTCAGGAACAATGTTCACCTACACACCATTTGTTCAATGTTGCAGCAAGGCCCGGACCACACAGACTTCGCCAGGCATGTTGACGGGTAGCACGTTGCTCTGACAGTAAGCTGAGCTAGTGCGACGATGGAAATGAAGGGAGTCTGTGATTTTTGGTCCAAACCACAAAGTGGTGAGCTAGCAGATGGGGTCGCACACGCTGCTATCCTGTGCATGCGATAAGCCTCTCGCCGCAATGCAGCTGGTATCCTTCGCCGAAGCTCATCATCATTTTTGCTCTACTATATGTAGATTTCCCAGTTTTTGGGCTACCCCTCCCTAATTTGTAGTGCTCTTCAGTAGTAGTTGTGACTAGGGTTGGAAAGGGAGGGTATATTACTGGAAATGTTCTAAGTTTACCAGTAAACTACCATTACTGTGCTATTTGTTCGTTTTTTCGCGTTGTTTGTAACTTATTTTTTTACTTATTTTGTACATAATGTTGCTGCTTCCGTCACTTATGACCGAAAATAACTTTCGTGATTACTCACCTCGAACTGGAAGAAGATTTTTTCTTTAACGAGTCCGACGCGAAGGATATACTGTTTTCTCCACCATTTGCGTGAAGAAAAGACGGAGAAAAGGGGTCGGAGGTCGGGCTGCCTTCTGAGAATTTGTAGGCGAGTGCGTAAACCCCCTCTACCATCAGTCCTATTAGCCAACGTGCAATCATTGGATAACAAAATGGATGAGCTCTGATCAAGGATATCTTACCAACGGGACATTAAAAACTGTAATATATTATGTTTCACAGAGTTGTGGCTGAATGACTACATGGATAACATACAGTTGGCGGGGTTTTGGTTCCTTCTGCAAGATGGAACAGCTGCGTCCGTTAAGACAAGGGGTGGCAGTCTGTCTATTTGTTAATAATAGCTGGTGCACAAAATCTAATATTAAGGTTTTGCTCGCCTGAGGTAGAGTATCTCCTGATAGCTGTAGACCACACGATTTACCAAGACTTTTCATCTATATTTTTTGTAGCTGTCTGTTTACCACAACAATCCGATGCTGGCACTAAGACGGCACTTAACAAGCTGTATAGGGCCATAAGCAAACAAGAAATACTCATCCAGAGGCGGTGCTTCTAGTGGCCGGGTACGTTAATGCATGGAAACTTAAATCCGTTTTAACTCATTTCTACCAGCATGTTAAATGTGCAACCAGAGGGAAAAAAAACTCTAGACCACCTTAAATCCACACACAGAGACTCGTACAAAGCACGCCTTCCATTTGGCAAATCTGACCGTAACTCTATCCTCCTGCTTTCTGCTTACAAGCAAAAACTAAAGCAGGAAGTACCATTGACTCGCTCAATAAGGAAGTGGTCAGAGGATGCAGATGCTAAGTTACAGGACTGTTTTGCTAAATCAGACTGGAAAATGTCCCGGGACACTTCCGATGGCATTGAGGAGTACACCACATCAGTCACTGGCTTCATCAATAAGTACATTGATGACATTGTCCCCACAGTGACCGCACATACCCCAACCAGAAGCCATGGATTACAGGCAACATATATAAGCTCCCACAGTTGACAGTGCATGTCAGAGCATAAACCAAGCCATGAGGTCGAAGGAATTATCCGTAGAGCTCCGAGACAGGATTGTTTCGAGGCACAGATCTGGGGAAGGCTACCAACAAATGTCTGCAGCATTGAAGGTCCCCAAGAACACAGTGGCCTCCATTATTCTTAAATGGAAGTTTGGACCAGGCAGTCCAAATAGCTCTGCAAATAGACTATTGCAGCGTAGATACAGGAGACTGGGATAGGGGGGCTAGGTTACATCCACAGTTAGACCAGGACAGGGACAACCAGGCAGGAAACCCCAACCACTTTGACAAAGCACAGCCCCCCACACCACTAAAGAGATATCAACAGGCCACTAACTTACTACCCTGAGACAAGGCCGAGTATAGCCCACGAAGATCTCCCCGCGGCACGAGCCCGAGGACAGGGAGGATGGAAGCGCGAAGAGCAAGCCAGTGAGTCAGCCACCGTAATGGGGTCAGAGGCAGAGAATCCCAGTGGACATAGTCAGAGACCGCACGGGTATTTCGTCACTCCACAAGGCATTTCACAACGACTAGTCATTCAGCTCCGCTGGATTGTTCTTTTTTAGAACTGGTCGGATCTCAGTTGTCTTCAAGAGTGAGGGAACCATATGTTCTGATAGGGAGTTATTTAAGAGAGTACAAAAGATGTCTGCCAGTACATCTGAGCATTCCTTCAGTAGACTTTGTTGGATTTGATTCTCTTGAAGACCTGTCTCACCTCCTCCTTCTCAATGGTTGGCACCTCCACTCCATCCAGGGACTGGAGCGCCAGTTTTTCCTGTCAGGCTTTCTGTTACAGTGGAGAAGTCGTGATTATCAAAACAGTTAAAAGTAATGAGTTCATTGACAAACTGTTCCTCTTCCTTCATGTTTTTCCTTTTGGTTTTCTTTTTGGCTTGCTCGGTGAGGGTTGCCAGACTTTGCTAGGCCTGCCTGAGATTCCCCGTGTGGAACATGTTTTCCACTTTCTTTTTGTAGTTGCCCTTAGCCTGGGCTATTTGTTGTTTTACTGTCCTCTACAAGGTTTTCACATCCTGTTTGTTGCCAGCAGAAAAAGATGTGTGTTTAAGATCTGCAGAAATGTCTTGTTATTTGGATAGCATTTCACCATCTTTGTAGGGGCTAACATGCCCTCAGAGAAATGGATATAGACAGTCACTACTCATACGGACTCAAGGGTATAATCCATTATAAAACTGTCCCAGTTTGTACAGGACAAACAGCTTTGCAGGCTTTCTATAGCTTTCTCTTACCATATCTTGACTGCCCTTTCCTTAATCTTTTCAAGTTTCACTTCCTTTGAATGTTGGCAGTAATTGAATTGCATAGTGGTCCGATGTCCTCACTGGGGGCTTCAGTAACTTATATTCCCCTTTTTATTATTGTCTTAACACAAATCCAATTTACTATCTCCCCATGGGCTACAAGTAACATTGTTCATAGTTCGGTAGGACAGTATGAAGTGAGAAGGAGTTAAAATACAGTATAAATAAAGAGGTGTGGAGGAAAATTGAGAGAGTAGAGAGGAGCAGGTCTAAGGGATGGTGAAGTGCCCTTAGAAGGGCTTTGTCCGTCTCCAGGAAGACTGGCGTGTAAACAGGAAGAAGTGTTTGGAAACACCCAGGCTTAAGTGGTTGAGCCCAGGCCGCATTATTATGCCTGTCGTTATGACACAGAACCATTGTCCGTCTTTCCTCTTTTCCCCATTGCAGGCATGAGCCACTCTTGTTAGGGATAAGCTGTTTCCAAAAGGGCCTCTATTTCCTATTTAGTGCACTACTTTTGACCAGGGCCCATAGGGTTCTCTTCAAATGTAGTGCACTTTATAGGGAATAGGGGGACACTTGCAACGCAGACCATAGTGTCTGCCCAACAACGTTCATCCCAGCCAGAGCAACCCACCCTTCTAATGAATGGATGTAGTTTTTGGATAGACTGATGAATGAGACCATTTTTTCCTTTTTTGTAGATGGTACAGCAGGTTTTCGTAGAAGGCGTACAGGAGTGGAACAGCTAATGCTCACCGCTCTAAAATAAGGGTTTGAATGTCCCAAACAAAACTAGCTTGAGGCTGAAATCTTTGGAAAGATTTCAATTCAATGATTCACAGTGTAATACTGTTGCTATAGGCCTATAAAGTGTATTAACTGATATCTTGTTCCTTAAATTTGACATCATGGAGAGGACAGAATGTATGCCTGTGCAGTCATTTGTAATTTCGCAATGAAGAGCCCGGTTTTCTGCCAACCTACCCCAGACCTTTCTTTCCTTCCCACGGACCTTCGTTAGCAATCCATTTGGATGTACATTTCATTCAATTACAGGTTCAGGTCCCTTCAAAATGGTTTCCATTCCATGTCGCTCTTCTGTACGTGTGGTGTCTTGTTGAATGCCAAACCAAAATATAGTCTCACTAAGACACCAACCAGACACAAAACCCTGCTGACTGGGTTTGGGCCCTCCATCACTCAACCAAGACATTCCTGCTCACCGGCAGATCAGTCTGTCTGTGGCCATCGCTGTGTGTCTTTCGCTACAATCTTTTCCTGTAGATTTATAGTGTCAGCTTCAATTCAATCAAGTGTCGGGGAGTTTTAGGTTGGTTTCCTCTTAACGGTGGGATAACGTTGGCTTGACAGGGGTGGTCCCTCCCTATCCGCCACGTAAACCAACGTGTCTTGAGTGCCTGAGGCTGGTCTAGCGGGTAACGCCACCGCCTGCAGCACATACAGATTTACGCTCTTAATTGGAGCCAATTTGCTACAGTAGGAAAATAATCCTGCAGCAACAGTGAATTATTATGTGGATTATAATTAATGGACATTGCTGTAGGGGTTGACACATCCAAGCGGAAATTACAAACTTCAGAAGCCTTTTTAAACCTCAAATATACTACAAGTTTTACACTACCGTTCAAAAGTTTGGCGTCACTTAGAAATGTCCTTGTTTTTGAAAGAAAAGCAAATTTTTTGTCCATTAAAATAACATCAAATTGATCAGAAATACAGTGTAGACATTGTTAATGCTGTAAATGACTATTGTAGCTGGAAACGGCTGATTTTTAATGGAATATCTACATAGGCGTACAGAGGCCATTATCAGCAACCGTCACTCCTGTGTTCCAATGGCACGTTGTGTTAGCTAATCCAAGTTTATCATTTTAAAAGGCTAATTGATCATTAGAAAAGCCTTTTGCAATTATAGTAGCACAGCTGAAAACTGTTGTTCTGATTAAAGAAGCAATAAAACTGTCCTTCTTTAGACTAGTCAGTATTTGGACTAGTATCTGGAGTATCAGCATTTGGGGTTCGATTACAGGCTCAAAATGGTCAGAAACAAAGAACTGTCTTCTGAAACTCGTCAGTCTATTCTTGTTCTGAGAAATTAAGGCTATTCCATGCGAGAAATTGCCAAGAAACTGAAGATCTCGTACAACGCTGTGTATTACTCCCTTCACAAAAAGCGCAAACTGGCTCTAACCAGAATAGAAAGAGGAGTGGGAGGCCCCGGTGCACAATGAGTGTCTAGTTTGAGAAACAGACGCCTCACAAGTCCTCAACTGGCAGCTTCATTAAATAGTACCCGCAAAACACCAGTCTCAACGTCAACAGTGAAGAGGCGACTCCGGGATGCTGGCCTTCTAGGCAGAGTTCCTCTGTCCAGTGTCTGTGTTCTTTTGCCCATCTTAATCTTTTCTTTTTATTGGCCAGTCTGAGATATGGCTTTATCTTTGCAACTCTGCCTAGAAGGCCAGCATCCCGGAGTCGCCCTTCACTGTTGACGTTGAGACTGGTGTTTTGTGGGTACTATTTAATGAAGCTGCCAGTTGAGGACTTGTGAGGCGTCTCTTTCTCTGTACTTTATAGAATAGTTACACCATTGTATTTGCATCTCATAATGGTGGGCAAATGTTTATTTGGGTTCTGTCTTACCTGCTAGTTAAAAGAACATTACACTTTCGATCCGAAGTTTGTGAGATGTTTTCAGATTTCCAAAGTTGACGGATGTCACGTTGAAACCATGTCCCATCACATTGGTTGTGTAGATCCATCTAGCCTATATGTTTCAATCCCGAATGGAAAAAATATGGACCACATTAAACTAGGAAATTAGACAGTACTCATATTTTCCATTTAGTGGTTAAGTGAGGCATACAGCTAGATCTACACAATCGATATCATTAGATGTGGTTTCAGCTTGACATTAGTCTACTTTTGAGGTCTGAATACATCTGAATACAAACTTAAATTTTTTTGTGAAATGTCCCTTTTAAGTTCTCCCTCCAGAAGCCAAATTGAGCTTGATGTTGTTTTTTGTTTGTCTGGGCAGTATTTGGGCTGGATGCAACAGTATCAAATCAAATCAAATTGTATTGGTCACATACACATGGTTAGCAGATGTTAATGCGAGTGTAGCGAAATGCTTGTGCTTCTAGTACCGACAATGCAGCAATATCTAACAAGTAATCAAACAAAATCACAACGACTACCTTGTACACACAAACGTAGGGATGAATAAGAATATGTACATAAAAATCTATCAATGAGCGATGACAGTGCGGCATAGGCAAGATGCAGCAGATGGTATAGAATATAGTATATATATAGGAGATGAGCAATGTGGTACAACAACACCTGCTCTTTCCACTCTTATGATTTAAAGTCAGCAGAATAGTGTTTTGTGTACGATTACCTGTGTAGTTACTGTGAAGTGTGTTTGTACTGTGTTCTTGATCTTTCTGGACAGTGTGTTGTCGGGATACAATGGTACCGTCTTTGCCTATGGCCAGACTGGTAGCGGGAAGACCTTCACCATCACAGGAGGCGCTGAGCGCTACAGTGACCGGGGCATCATCCCTCGCACACTCTCTTACCTCTACCAGCACTTCAGCCAGGTCAGTCGTGTGATGGGCCTAACGCCGTGTAATTTTGGATTATGCCGATTTACTCCTTTAGGGGAGAATTTTCACTTTGGACAACATTTTCCCCACACAAAAAACAGCTGTGCTGTGAGCTAACACACTGGAAAATTCTAAATAGCGGGAGTTTCGATACTGTACCTCGCGATTCACATTGTGTGTGGTGCATCTGTCACGCTGTCATCTCTTGTGGACAGAGGTAGGTAACATAAATGATATCTAATGTGGAACTTTTATTCAGGCGTAGTGATTTTTTTTTTGACACTGATCATTTGGACAAATCACGATTTCGCCAGTGCTTGCATCTTTCACATTTTGCAAGGAGAGGGGACATGTGACCCATAGACTTGCCCAAAACTTGCAGAGAGAGGGGGTGGAGCTACCTCCCTACATCTGCTCCTCGTTCTAGTATCACGTCTCCCCCAGAACATAAATTGAGCTTCTGATGTAATTATGCAAGATTTTAGTTGTGGGTTGCCAATATTAATCACTCTGTAATTAAATCTTCTTTTAAGCTAAAGTTTCACCTCACGGAAATTGTTAAATAAAAGTTACAACATAAGTCACTCTGCAGATTATAATTTCACTTGCTGTGCGTTCGCTCACAGCGCAGTGTCTTTGTAGGAGGACAATATCAACTTCAGTCAGTGGTGTAAAATACTTTTAATTACTAAAGTAGTTTTTTGGGGTATCATTACTTTACTTTATTATTTATATTTTTGACTACTTTTACTTCACTACATTCCTAAAAAAATTATGTACTTTTTACTGCATACTGCATACCCTGACACCCAGAAGGACAGGAAAAGGGTCCAATTCATCACACTTATCAAGAGAACATTCCTGGTCATCTCTACGGCCTCTGATATGGTGGACTCACTATACACAAATGCTTCGTTTGTAAATGATGTCTGAGTTTTTGAGTGTGCCCCTGGCTATCTGTAAATAAAAAAAACTAGAAAATGATTTGCTTAATATTAAGAATTTGAAATAATTTCTACATTTACTTTTGATACTTAAGTATATTTTAGTTATTACATTTACTTTTGATACTTAAGTATATTTTTAAACCAAATACTTTTAGACTTTTAGTCAAGTAGTATTTTACTGGGTTTCATTTTTACTTGAGTAATGTTCTAATATCTTTACTTTAACTCAAGTATGACAATTGCATACTTTTTCCACCGCTGCCTTCAGTCTCCCATCGACATAAATGCACGACTAAGTGAAAATTAAACCTCAGGAAGCATCTAGGCTGTTAACAAATTTCCTCCATCTCACTCACAAGTTTTTCCAGGTCACTCCAGTTGAGACTGCTTTTATCATATAACTGCTTTGGGTGCCTGTAAATAAAATACACCCATTTTCAGTCAAGTTTAGGCTGTTGCACACATCCACTAGTGTGTAGGCCAGCTTTAGCCAGAGGATGTGAGTGACGTAAATGCAGAAAATGGCATGATATCCAATTTAATCATACCCAGAAGAAGCCAAGAATGAACGTGTTAATTGGCTTTTGATATATCGCCTCTGTAGCTTGATAAGAGAGATAAAAATCTAACAGTCATTACTAACTTATATTTGCAACTAAATGAGTTCGGATATCCCATACACTACAACTATTTTATTAGCAGTGGATAATACATTTTTTAAAATCGTTTACATACCTATGTTATGTATGGCTTATGAATGTGTTAAGTCCTTATGAAGATACCTTCTAATGTGTTACCATAACTACCTAAATGGGTCATTGTCTTGTTTTGCTATAATGGACATCTGCAGGACAGCAGTATGGTGTACACCACCCACATCTCTTACCTGGAGATCTACAACGAGGTGGGCTATGACCTGCTGGACCCCCGGCACGAGGCCTCTCGCCTGGAGGACCTACCGTCAGTACCTCCTTCTTTCCTTTACTCTACTCTAATTAGGCCTGTACACTTAAAGAAGTCCTCCAGTGATTTTTTTAAACTTTTCCCGTTGAAAAGTATAAATGCAGTAAAGTACACACACGAAGGGGTAAAAGCATTTTTTTGAGCAAAATAGTGTTTTTAAGACACAACTGCAAACTTCATGGAGTAGGGCATTCAAGGAGTTGGGCTGATGGGAAGACGTGATGTCATCGACCTCCCCACTTGCTTAACGAACAATAGAAGAGCAATGAAGAACAAAAGAGGGAAGGCCCAACCCCCCCACTTGTGTTATGTCATGATTTACCGAGACCACCTATTGAGATGTCCCCTTTGTTAAGTAAATCAGGTGTTAAATTAGGTGAAAAGAGACTGGAGTGCCACTCAATACAGGCTTGGTACATCCATGACTTTTATATTTAGCCATTGAGTCTTGAAGAATTTATAAATGCCTCATGCGCTTTGTTCAACTGTCGTATCCCATCAGATCCCAAAATGTAGACCTGTTTTAGTACATTGTTTGTAAACAATGCAATTGTAAACAAACACTGTAGGCTTAAACAATACTTTTGATCTCATGGACGGTCAGCCCTTGCATCCATAGCTCTGTCTCTGAATTTGAATGGTTACATTTCTCCAGCCCTATTGCTCATCTGTTTAACAAAACAGTTTTTGGTCACCTACAAACAAGCAAGATTTCTGGCTCTCACAGACGTGTAACTTCTTCTTTAAGAGGCTCCTCTGTCCTCCACTCGTTACCTGTATTAATGGCACCTGTTTGAACTTGTTATCAGTATAAAAGACACCTGTCCACAACCTCAAACAGTCACACTCCAAACTCCACTATGGCCAAGACCAAAGAGCTGTCAAAGGACACCAGAAACAAAATTGTAGACCTGCACCAGGCTGGGAAGACTGAATCTGCAGTAGGTAAGCAGCTTGGTTTGAAGAAATCGACTGTGGGAGCAATTATTAGGAAATGGAAGACATACAAGACCACTGATAATCTCCCTCGATCTGGGGCTCCACGCAAGATCTCACCCCAGATGAACCTGCTTTCATCTGTGAAGAGCACAGGGCGCCAGTGGCGAATTTGCCAATCTTGGTGTTCTCTGGCAAATGCCAAACGTCCTGCACGGTGTTGGGCTGTAAGCACAACCCCCACCTGTGGACGTCGGGCCCTCATACCACCCTCATGGAGTCTGTTTCTGACCGTTTGAGCAGACACATGCACATTTGTGGCCTGCTGGAGGTCATTTTGCAGGGCTCTGGCAGTGCTCCACCTGCTCCACCTTGCACAAAGGCGGAGGTAGCGGTCCTGCTGCTGGGTTGTTGCCCTCCTACAGCCTCCTCCACGTCTCCTGATGTACTGGCCTGTCTCCTGGTAGCGCCTCCATGCTCTGGACACTACGCTGACAGACACAGCAAACCTTCTTGCCACAGCTCGCATTGATGTGCCATCCTGGATGAGCTGCACTACCTGAGCCACTTGTGTGTGTTGTAGACTCCGTCTCATGCTACCACTAGAGTGAAAGCACCGCCAGCATTCAAAAGTGACCAAAACATCAGCCAGGAAGCATAGGAACTGAGAAGTGGTCTGTGGTCACCACCTGCAGAACCACTCCTTTATTGGGGGTGTCTTGCTAATTGCCTATAATTTCCACCTGTTGTCTATTCCATTTGCACAACAGCATGTGAAATTTATTGTCAATCAGTGTTGCTTCCTAAGTGGACAGTTTGATTTCACAGAAGTGTGATTGACTTGGAGTTACATTGTGTTGTTTAAGTGTTCCCTTTATTTTTTTGAGCAGTGTATATATATATATATATATATATACATGGGTAAACTCAGCAAAAAAAAAAAAAGTCCTCTCACTGTCAACTGTGTTTATTTTCAGCAAACTTAACATTTGTAAATATTTTTATGAACATAACAAGATTCAACAACTGAGACATAACCTGAACAAGTTCCAAAGTCATGTGACTAACAGAAATGGAATAATGTGTCCCTGATCAAGGAGGGGGTCATAATAAAAAGTAATAGGCAGTATCTGGTGTGGCCACCAGCTGCATTAAGTACTGCAGTGCATCACCTCCCATGGACTGCACCAGATGTGCCAGTTCTTGCTGTGAGATGTTACCCCACTCTTCCACCAAGGCACCTGCAAGTTCCCAGACATTTCTGGGGGGAATGGCCCTCACCCTCACCCTCCGATCCAACAGGTCCCAGATGTGCTCAATGGGATTGAGATCCGGGCTCTTCACTGGCCATGGCAGAACACTGACATTCCTGTCTTGCAGGAAATCACACACTGAACGAGCAGTATGGCTTGTGGCATTGTCATGCTGGAGGGTCGTGTCAGGATGAGCCTGCAGGAAGGGTACCACATGATGGAGGAGGATGTCTCCTGTGTAATGCACAGCGTTGAGATTGCTTGCAATGACAACAAGCTCAGTCCGATGGTGCTGTGACACACCGCCCCAGACCATGACGGACCCTCCACCTCCAAATCGATCCCGCTCCAGAGTACAGGCCTCGGTGTAATGCTTCGACGATAAAAGCGAATCCTACCATCACCCCTGGTGAGACAAAACCGCGACTCGTCAGTGAAGAGCACTTTTTGCCAGTTCTGTCTGGTCTAGCGACGGTGGGTTTGTGCCCATAGGCGACTTTGTTGCCGGTGATGTCTGGTGAGAACCTGCCTTACAACAGGCCTACAAGCCCTCAGTCCAGCCTCTCTCAGCCTATTGCGGACAGTCTGAGCACTGATGGAGGGATTGTGCGTTCCTGGTGTAACTCGGGCAGTTGTTGTTACCGTCCTTTACCTTTCAGTGTGATGTTCGGATGTACCGATCCTGTGCAGGTGTTGTTACATGTGGTCTGCCACTGCGAGGACGATCAGCTGTCCGTCCTGTCTCCCTGTAGCGCTGTCTTAGGGTTCTCACAGTACAGACATTGCAATTTATTGCCCTGGCCACATCTGCAGTCCTCATGCCTCCTTGCAGCATGCCTACGGCACGTTCACGCAGATGAGCAGGGACCCTTGTCATCTTTCTTTCTGTGTTTTTCAGAGTCAGTAGAAACGCCTCTTTAGTGTCCTAAGTTTTCATAACTGTGACCTTAATTGCCTCCCGTCTGTAAGCTGTTAGTTTCTTAACGACCGTTCCACAGATGTTCATTATTTGTTTATTGTTCATTGAACAAGCATGGGAAAAAGTGTTTAAACCCTTTATATATATATCATGGAAATACAGTGTCATATATAATGGAAATACAGTGTCATACTCAAAAGTCCTATTACCAAACAATATAAAACACTTTCACCTAACCATACTACTCGCTTTGTCTTAATCAAGTTTCATTTCAGAGGCAATACCCCCATTTGAGTTTGATTATGTTTTATACCTAGATTTATACATTGAGCCTTAAAATCCTTGTCTTAGAACTTATGACAGGTTCTCGTCTGTCAGGCTGGCTCTGTGAAGCCTCCGGTAGTGTTCCAACTGGCACTCTATTCCCTATATAGTGCACTCCTTTTGACCAGAGCCCTATGGGACTCCAGTATTAAATATCCCGCCACCAATTGTTAACTGATAAATGGCAATGTGTGACGGAAATGGATGTCCCTTTTCATCTTCTCAACGCTGCATGTGGGCGGGCATTTATGCAGAGCTTCGTTCGCCAGCTGCTTCCTTTTGTGGTGTCTCCCTCTTTCTTTATCTGTCTACCTCTCGCTCCTTTATTTCTTTCTTTCTCTCTCTTTCTCAGTTTTATGATTTTTTTTTGCATTGCATGCATTGTGTGGCTTTGTGCCACCCTGGGAATATTGTGCTACACTCACTGTAAAAAGGCCGAACAGGGTTTGTGCATTTAGTCACTGTCCATGTTTTTCTTTTTTAACTTCTCTTGCCTCCTCTCTTTCCATTCGTGGGAGATTCGGCTCTCGGTTTGAGGACCCACAGATGACAGCCGTTGTTAAATAGACTGTGCCCACTGTTGACCTCGCTGGCCACACTCCTGTTTCAAGGAGAAGCTGTCTGTGCTCTCTCTCTCTTTTTCTCTCCCGCTCTCTCTGTTTCTCTGCCTTTTGATCTTTGTTTTTCTGTCTTTCTCTTTTTTCGTCTGTTTCTTTCTCTTTTTTTCTTGATTTCTCTTCTCCAACTTTTGGAGTGGCGTTTGTGCGTGCGGTACTTAACACCCTTTGGTTTCTGTTTCTCTCTTTCTTTGTCCTTATCTCTCTCTTCTTCATTTCTCTTCTTTCTCTTTTCTCTCTGCCTGATTTGTATTCTCTCCATCTCCTGAGCGATGTTGACATCATGGGTCTGTGGCTTGAAGAACCTCCTGGTGTCTCTTTCGGCTTCTCCCTCACTCCCTTTCGCTCTCTCTCTCTTTCTCTTTTCTCTCTCTGCCTGGTTTTTATTCTGTCCATCTCCTGAGGGATGTTGAGATCATGGGTTTTAGCAACTTCCCTCATCCCGCCTTCATAGCAATGTCTCTAGGTTGTACTGTAGCACACGAGCCAACAGACGTGTGCAAACCCCCCCATCCCGAGTAGAGAGATTTCCCAGTCCATTTGAGTCATGTGGAGGTTTTGAAAATGTTTCTTTCAGTCGGGCCCTCCATTCAGTGAGTTGGCTTGTTTATTTACACTGACGGGAGGCAGAGAGGTCGGGCACTAAGTAGCCTCACGTCAAGGAAATGCCAAACAATGTCTAATCTGTCAATGGTTGCAATCAATTTACTTCACCATGGTTCAGCTTCTCCTACAGCAGCGGTTATCAAACAAGGGGTCGCGACCCAATGTGGGGTTGCCTGATATGTAAATGAGTTGCAGGAGAATTTCTAAAATCCAAAAGTTTGGACACACCTACTCATTCCAGGGTTTTTCTTTAGTTTGACTATTTTCTACATTGTATAAGAATAGTGAAAACATCAGAACTATGAAATAGCACATATGGAATAATGTAGTAACCAAAAAAGTGTTAAACAAATCAAAATATATTTTATATTTGAGATTCATCAAAGTTGCCACCCTTTGCCTTGTTGACAGCTTTGCACACTATAAGAATTGATGCTATTGCGATCAATCAAGAAGGAAACTGACTGAACAAGAAACTCCCCAGCTAATGCTCTCCAAATGGATGTTAGCTTTGAGAGCCGAGATCCCCATGCATTGTCTATTGCTCACTATACATGTCGGCGGATGCTATTCACGAGACATATTGTTATGTCTCATGATTCATGAGCATGAAATGGCGCTTGGGATGTTCAGTGTGCTACGTGACTATATTGACAAAAAACACATCGCATGGGATCGAATGGTGGGCTTTTGCACAGATGGGGCTCCATCTATGGTGGGACTGCTGGCACGCCTCTCTGCGCTCTAGTGCGTCTCCCTCTGCCATATGAATGCGTTGCATGACACACCGAAAGAAACTGGCGGCAAAAGAGCTGAGCACAGAACTCTGAGATATACTGCAGCAGGTAACTTCGATTACAAACTACATCAAACCACATCCACTGCGCGCACGCCTGTTTGCAAAACTATGTGGAATTATGGGATCAGAGCATGACAACGTTCTATTTCACACCGAGGCTTGGTGGTTATCAAGGGGGAGTGTTGGAAAGATGTTTCGCATTGAGAGAGGAAACGTTGTCATTCACAATGTATGTAAAAAGACAGACTTGGTTGACTTTCTGTGAAATAAAAATAATATGTGTCTCCTTGCCTACGATATAACAGACATATTTGGAAAACGGAATGCAAGCATGCAGGGGAAATACTGAAATATTCTACAGATGAGTGACCGATTCAGAGAGGAAAAAAGTATTGTTGGAGAGTCTTTCAAAAGCTGTGCATGTTTCTAACATGAACAGCATTATATTGTCAGCTCATATCTGCATGAAGCTGGATTCAATGCTCTCGTCTGCATTAAAATCAAATATCTATGTAGGTTGGATGTGACAGCAGAGATGAGGTGCGCACTGTCGACCACACCCCCTGACTTTGAGAAGCTCCTACGAGACGTGCATCAAGCACACCCATCTCATTAGTGGTGGTGAGAAGATACATTATGTTAGACTAATTTGCAATTGACTGTCATAGCCCCACATTAGAAATATGTGATGGTGAGTTGAGAAGACAATCAGTAATACTGTTAGATTCCAATTGACTACCATAGCCCCAAATAAAATAGTTAACATTGGCTTTTAATTTCTTTTTTTTTCCCTCACATGGTTGGGGTTGCGATAATTTTCAGATACTCTATCAAAATGGGGTCGTGGGCCAAAAAGGTTTGGGAATCCCTGTCCTACAGTGTTCCTTGTCATTGCATTCTGACTCAGTAGTCATGTCCATTTTCACATTTGTGAATGTTGTAATGAAGAATCAAAATGCATTTCACAAGTGAAACAAGATCCCACAATGATAACCCATTTCCAACAATTTCCAAGGTACGATCATGGATTGGTGTCAGCAAGCATTGGTTGGAGGTACTATCCACCATTGTTTAATACATATTTTATTTTTTAATACAAGTGAATCGGGACACAGTAATATCCAGTGGGAGCTAAGAAGGATAGCACCCCAGTAAAGTCATCATGACCGTTGATGACCGAACATTAGCAGGGAAGGTCAAGAACTATCCTACATTGTGTGACGTTGTACCAACAACATGTCAATCACCCATTTGCATGATTTCAAACTTTCACTCAGCCCTCTCATCCTCTTCGACCCTGTCAGTCAATCAATCCTGTGGGATGTTTTTGCCGGTGGTGGCCTAGGAAGTGACACCCAGCATCTGTACAAGCCATCTCTATTTGATGTCACTTGATGTGGGCAATAACTCATCCACTGTTTGTTTTTCAGAGTATGCGTCCTAAATGGCACCCTATTCCCTACATAGTGCACCCATAGGGCTCTGGTCAAAAGTAGTGCACTATACAGTAAAGGGAATATGGTACCATTTGGAACGCATACAGATTGTGTCTGTCTATCACATTATAATCTGGGAATGGGGTAGACACAGCATGTGTACAGCAAGCTAGGGTAGCTGTAGCCCAGTGACTTGGGCTGCGTTCCAAATGGCACCCTGTTCCATATGTAGCACATTACTTTTGAACCAATAGTGCACTATATAGGGAAAAGTAGTGTACTAGGGAGTAGGGTGCCATTTGGGGCAGATGCAGTTTGTTTGGATTGAAGGCTGGCCACTGGGGGGGGGGGGGGGGGGTGATGTAACCTTATTAAATAACCTCAATGTGGAGTTAGTGTCATTAGGCCAATTTTTTATGATGTATAAATCACAGATATTTAAGATATCACAAATTCACATAAAGCTAAAATTACAGTAAGCGAAAAGGAATACGTTATATACTCGCATTACTCACTATGGATCCTTTTTGGAGTTTGAGTTTTGAACAGATATTATGAACAGCCTATTGCAAGCCCTCTTTTTGTTGATTGGAGGCACTTTTTTCATATAAACATTATCTCGGGCTGGTGAAATATGTGTGTGTGCTTGCCGTCTTGCCTCTATAGGAAAGTTACCATCATGGAAGACCCGGACCAGAACATACACCTGAGAAACCTGTCACTCCATCAATCAGCCAACGAGGAGGAGGCTCTCAACTTGCTCTTCCTGGGAGACACCAATCGCATGATTGCAGAGGTAAGGAGATGGAAGCAAGGGCTTGGAGGACTGCAGCTTTACAAGTATATATATCCACTAACATTTAAACTTTGATGGAGCTTGTCATACTATTGGTCATACTACTTCTTCGCTGCAAACAAAAATAAGTCATTAGGATGTATGTATAAAGCCCTTTATAAAGCTGGTGTCACAAAGTGCTGTACAGAAAGCCAGCCTAAAACCCCAAACAGCAAGCAATGCAGGTGTAGAATCACGGTGGCTAGGAAAAACTCCCTAGAAAGCCCAGAACCTAGGAAGAAACCTAGAGAGAATCCAGGCTATGAGGGGTGGCCAGTCCTCTTCTGGCTGTGCCAGGTGGAGGTTATAACAGAACATGGCCAAGATGTTCAAATGTTCATAGATGACCAGCAGGGTCAAATAATAATAATCACAGTGGTTGTCGAGGGTGCAGCAAGTCAGCACCTCAGGAGTAAATGTCAGTTGGCTTTTCATAGGCAATCATTCAGAGTATCTCTATCGCTCCTGCTCTCTCTAGAGAGTTGAAAACAGCAGGTCTGGAACAGGTAGCACGTCCGGTGAACAGGTCAGGGTTCCATAGCCGCAGGCAGAACAATTGAAACTGGAGCAGCAGCACGACCAGGTGGACTGGGGAAAGCAAGGAGTCATCAGGCCAGGTAGTCCTGAGGCATGGTCCTAGGACTCAGTTCCTCCGAGAGAGAGAAAGAAAGAGAGAATGAGAGAAAGAAAGAGAGAATGAGAGAAAGAAAGAGAGAAAAAGAGAGAGAGAATTAGAGAGAGCATACTTAAATTCACACAGGACACCGGACAGGAGAAAGACAGGAGAAATACTCCAGATGCAACGTTTGAATTGAACACAATCAAAGTTAACATAAGCCCTAGATGCCTTCAATTGCCGAATTTATAGGCATGCCCAATTTAGGCATATTTTTGGACAACGTGATATTGCACTCCAAAGCGAGAACTTGAAATATAATGTAGGTCATTAAATAATCGAAAGAAAAACATGTTTATTTATTAGCGTAGTGGTTATAAGTATTTATGCAATTCATGTGAAATAAGCATCATGTGAAATCATTGTCAAATGCACAAGAGTTACTGTTGCATGTAGGTCTAGATTATTTATTGATCAACTCCAAAGCAATCGCAAGTGGCGTAGGAACCACTGACTCCACTGAGATTTTTCTATTATCACGACACCTGCTGGTAACTCTTAACTGGTTAGTAAAGCTCATGAGGTGTCAATAATATCTGTCGACTAGGTGGGACTCACGACTAAAGAGGCTTCATGCATAGTTTTTATTTTTACCCATAGGAGTAGGAGTAAAATGTCTCTATTCTCAGTATTTACGACCAATTTTCTACTCTGAGACGCTTTGTGGATTCTGGCCCTGGATTGTGCAACATTTGCCCACTATTTTGCACACCAGTTCTGTCAAAATGGTTGTTAATCATTGCTAGACAACCGTTTTCAGGTCTTGCCATCGATTTTCAATCAGGTTTAAGTCAAAACTGTAATAACTCTGCCACTCGCGAACATTCACTGTCTTCTTGGTAAGCAACTCCTTAGTAGATTTGGCCTTGTGTTTTAGGCTATTGTCCTGCTGAAAGGTGAATTAATCTCCAAATTAATGAACCAGGTTTTCCTCTAGGATTTTGCCTGTGCTTATCTCCATTCTGTTTATTTTTTATTCTGAAAATCTCCCCAGTACTTGACGACCAGAACCGTACCCATAACATAATGCAGCCACCACTATGCTTGAAAATATGGAGAGTTGTACTCAGTAATGTTTTGTATTGGATTTGCCCCAAACAAAACACTTTGTATTCAGGACAAAAGGTTAATTGCTTTGCCATATTTTTTGAAGTATTACTTTAGTGTGTTGTTGCATACAGGTTGCATGTTTTGGTTATATTTTTATTCTGTGCAGGATTCCTTCTTTTCACTCAATTAGATTAGTATTGTAGAGTTACTACAATGTTGTTGATCCATCCTCAGTTTTCTCCCATCACAGGCATTAAACTCTGTAACTGTTTTAAAGTCACCATTGGCCTCATGGTACAATCCCTGATTGGTTTCCATCCTCTCCTGGCAACTGAGTTAGGAAGGACGCCTGTATCTTTGTAGTGACTGGGTGTATTGATACACCATCCAAATTGTAATTAATGACTTCACCATGCTCAAAGAGATATTCAACGTCTGCTTTTGAAAGTTTTACCCATCTACCAATAGGTGCCCCTCTTTGCGAGGCATTGGAAAACATCCCTGGTCTTTGTGTGCGTGTGTGTATAGTGTGTATGTTATTGTGTGTTTGTATGCATGTGTCTGTGCCTATGTTTGTGTTGCTTCACAGTCCCCGCTGTTCCTTGAGGTGTATTTTTATCTGAGTTTTTTTTCAATCTAATTTGAAGGTTTGCATGAGTTACTTGATGTGGAATAGAGACCACATTCCATGTAGTCATGGCTCTATGTAGTACTGTGCGCCTCCCATAGTCTGTTCTGGACTTGGGTACTGTGAAGGGACCTCTTGTGGCATGTCTTGTGGGGTATGCATGGGTGCCAGTAGTTCAAACAAACAGTGCATTCAACAGGTTAATACCTCTCACAAATACAAGTAGTGATGAAGTCAGTCTCTCCTCTACTTTGAGCCAGGAGAGATTGATATGCATATTAATGTTAGTGCTCTGTGTACATCCAAGGGCCAGCCGTGCTGCCCTGTTCTGAGCCAATTGCAATTTCCCTAAGTACCTCTTTGTGGCACCTGACCACACGACTGAACAGTACTCCAGGAGCAATGAAACTAGAGCTTGTAGTACCTGCCTTGTTGAAAGTGTTGTTAAGAATGCAGAGCAGCACTTTATTATGGTCAGACTTCTCCCCGTCCTAGCTACTGTTGTATCAATATGTTTTGACCATGACAGTTTACAATCCATGGTTACTCCAAGCAGTTTAGTCACCTCAACTTTCTCAATTTCCACATTCATTACAAGATTTAGTTGAGGTTTAGGGTTTAGTGAATGATTTGTCCCAAATACAATGCTTTTTGTTTTTGAAACATTTAGGACTAACTTATTACTTGCAACCCATTCTGAAACGAACTGCAGCTCTTTGATAAGTGTTGCAGTCATTTCAGTCGCTGTAGTAGCTGACGTGTATAGTATTGAGTCATCCGCATACATAGACACACTTTTTTACTCAAAGCCAGTGGCATGTCATTAGTAAAGTTTGAAAAAAGTAAGGGGCCTAGACAGCTGCCCTGGGGAATTCCTGATTCTACCTCGATTTTGTTTGAAAGGCTTAAATTGAAGATATGGCAAATAGGAGTGACAACACAGGAAAAATTGCTAAGAAACTAAAGATCTCGTACAACGCTGTGTACGTCTCCCTTCACAGAACAGCACAAACTGGTCCTAACCAGAATAGAAAAAGGAGTGGGAGTTCCTGGTGCACAACTGAGCAAGAGGACAAGGAGATTAGAGTGTCTAGTTTGAGAAACACCTCACAAGTCCTCAACTGGCAGCTTCATTAAATAGTACCCGAAAAACACCAGTCAACAGTGAAGAGGCGACTCCGGGATTCTGGCCTTCTAGGCAGAGTTGCAAAGAAAAAGCCATATCTCAGACTGGCCAATAATAAGAAAAGATTAAGATGGGCAAAGGAACACAGACACTGGACAGAGGAATTCTGCCTAGAAGGAATATGAAGGTCATCTGTTACTAGCAAGTTATTGATTTCATCAACCTTGTTTCTTAAGCTACATATCTTAACATGGGCTATTTTTAACACTTTTCTGGGTGTGCACTAACAGGACTTCCTGTTAGTGCACACCACATCAGTACTAACAGTATTACTGTGGTTCATAGTTATATGATTTCTGCAGACAATAGCTGTAGGCATTCAGGGCAGTAAGAGGGACATAAATTAGGTGACTTACATTGTGTCTTCCAATGTCCCTGGGATAATGTACATTTGCTGAAACATTATGACAACTCAGCGACACAATGGTAGGGATTAAATGATCTGTACTTGGCTCACTGATAAGTCATTGTCTCAACGCATCCTTAAAATGCTGTGAAAGGATTCAGGAACCCAAATTATTTGGGTTGATCCCAACCCCCTTGTGATGCGAGCTTTGTTTCCAGAAGGTATCAAAATTGTAAATAAATGTTACACCCACGGAGCTGCAATTGTCTCTTAGCCAGTTATGGAGGGCTAAAAGTCTGCTGAACCGTTCAATGCCACGATTTAGTGTGGGCGGAGGTCCAGATATTATGGGGCATTTGTTGGTGTCGAGTAGTGACCCAGTCAGTTCTTTAAAATCCATCTTCAGTTGTTCTGAGCTGTCCTTCATAATGTCATTCGACCCCACATGAACCATAACAGTCTCAGCCCCCAGTGACTGACGCACAGCCCCAAGTACAGATATATGTCTTCTCATCGAACTCCCTATCACAATCGCCGGGAATGATCCGGCCTCTGCCGTGTCTCAAAGCAGATTGCGAGGCCAGAGCCGCAGAACTCACCTGAAAAGAGGGCTGCTTAGACGCCGGCTGTGTGCAGGCCACAACAAAGGCTCGGGTGGTTTCCACCCATGTTAACCTCTTTGGATAATTTATACACTTTTTTTTCACAGGCGATTCTGGCTGATGACCTGTCTACATAGCTGAGAGAAGCCGAGGAAGAATATCACTTTGTCCCCAAAAATACTACTAATATTTATAACTGTACCGATAAGATGGAGAGCAGACTCATCCATTGTCGCTGAACTGTGTTCAGTCAAGTTTATAGTGCAAATTTGGGCCTCCCGAGTGGTGCAGTGGTCTAAGGCACTCCATTGCAGTACTAGCTGTGGCTCTAGAGATCATGGTTCGAGTTCAGGCTCTGTCGCAGCCGGCCGCGACCAGGAGCGCCGCCATGGGGCGCCGCACAATTAACTCAGCGTCGTCCGGGTTAGGGGAGGGTTTGGCCAGCAGGGATATCCTTGTCCCATCGCGCTCTAGCGACTCCTGTGGCGGGCCAAGTTTATAGTGCAAATTTGTTACCAGACACTAGTCACATGTTCATGGTATTCTGCAAATAGAATTAAAATACAGACATGTTCTTGCACTTTAGTGAAGTTCTGCCAATCTTATGTTTGAAAGCATTATCAAGGAAAATGAGTTGAATACTTTGTGGAAATTGTAACCTGTTTCTTGAACACCCGTGATTCTTCAATGGACAATAATAACGGTTAACTGTTGGACACTGTCTCTATCACAGTTCTCCAAGTGTACAGTAAGGGTATATCCTTAATAAAATAATTTGTGGTTGTTTATTGTGCAGACTGATTGCCATGGACATGACTAATCAATTAACTAATTAAACACATCTTCTTTATGCTTGTAATTTTCCAGTTGACATTAGCAAGGAAAAGCTATATGCATTAATTCCCATAGAACTCCCTATCACAATCGCCGGAATAATCCGGCCTCTGCCGTGTCTCAAAGCAGATTGCGAGGCCAGAGCCGCTTTAACAGTATTGAGTCAAGCAACAGCTTTGTTAACTCTCACCAAGGGTTAACGCAAAGAATGTTAAGGAAATGTCATGTCCATCTACTTTGTCTCTTCAAATTGATGTGTTTAGAAAAAGTTTATTTTTTGCTTTGGTTATGTTGCACTGTAGTTCTATCATCTAGAAATGACCACAGTAATTTGTGTGACTCAATTTGCTACCTAGCTTCTTAGCCTGATTGCTAGCTAACATAGTTAGGTGCTGAAGATAATAGTTCAGGGGATACAATTGACACATTTAACTTCTGGAATTAGCAATCAAGCTAGTTTATACAGTAACAAACAAGTTGCTAGCAAGTTATCCGGCCCACTCTGGGTCTTCCATTCCTGTGGCGGTCCTCGTGAGAGCCAGTTTCACGGTTGATGGTTTTTGCAACTGCACTTGAAGATACTTTCAAAGTTCTTGAAAATTTCCGTATTGACTGACCTTCATGTCTTAAAGTAATGATGGTAGTTTTTCTTTGCTTATTTGAGCTGTTCTTGCCATAATATGGACTTGGTCTTTTACCAAATAGGGCTATCTTCTGTATACCCCTCCTAACTTGTCACAACACAACTGATTAGCTCAAACACATTAAGAAGGAAAGAAATTCCACAAATTAACTTTTAACAAGGCACACCTGTTAATTGAAATGCATTCCAGGTGACTACCTCATGAAGCTGGTTGAGAATGCCGAGAGTGTGCAAAGCTGTCATCAAGGCAAAGGGTGGCTATTTGAAGAATCTCAAATATATAATATATTTTGATTTGTTTAACACTTTTTTGGTTACTACATGATTCCATATGTGTTATTTCATAGTTTTGATGTCTCCACTATTATTCTACAATGTGGAAAATAGTAAAACTAAAGAAAAACCTTTGAATGAGTAGGTGTTATACATTTTTGACCGGTAGTGTAACCAAATAAAAAATTATAGGCAAAGAGGGAAGCGTTTCATCGCAATCGTGCAATCATTGCAATGGTTTCACATAATTTTTTTGTTGTTGCATTCATTTGCAATTAATTTGTTTTTGTCTTTCAAAATTATTTATTTGCAATATTATTTAGCTCTCAAAACTTTTGGGTTAATGTCTTTCTGTCTATCAATATTTTTGTTTGGAGTACTAAGAATTTTCTCAAATTCAAAAGGTTTGCTTGGTATTAAAGGGACAAAAGTAATTCCATATCGGACGTCCACTGTTTGCTTGGTGCTGCATGAAATTAAATTGCATTATTTTCGCCCGCTGTCTACACAACCTACCCCACAATTTCAATTTCGCTAGTGAATGATATGTCTCCTTCATGACATTTCCGATAAAAATGTCTGAACGCGGTGTAACTCAAAACCTCCGAGCAAGCCTCTTCTGTATCCCAAATCAAAATGAAATAACATTTAATTCATCACATGCGCCAAATACAACAGGTGTAGGCTCTACAGTGAAATGCTTACTTCCCTTTCCCAATTATGCAGAGTTAAGTAGTATAACAATTAGAGGAATAAAAACATATTTTTTAATGTTTTTTTTAAATGATCACATAGGGAATATGGGTGCCATTTGGGACACAATCTCTGACAATCATTAGGAATCTTCTGTGTTATTGACAAATGCACTATGTATACCTTATGACAGTGTCGTATAGTCTAATTTAGATGCTCTGTAGTCTCTGGAAACACTTTTTCCTTAGTAAATGCCCTGAGGTCCCACTGTCCTTATGTTCACAACCTGTTGGAGCTGGGTTTCGAACCGGAAACCTTCTGGTTACTGGTCTGCTTCTCTAACCTCAACAAACTGGCTATGGGGGAGTACTGTATTGGGGAACTCCTATTGGGCACAAGGATACTCTTGCAATGTTCCGAGCTCGACAACCTAGAGTCACTGTCTTAAATTGAAAAAATTCACTGCATCTTGTTTTAGTCCTCTGGCAATCAAGCACAGCTGGGGAACACTCTGTGTATAACCCATGTGTCCATTCATAACAGTCCACCCACACAAATAACCTTTTGTTAAAGGTTCCTCTTTGGGGCTTGATCCTTCATTAGAAGCCCCTCGTGCTTCAAGGAACCCAAATAATTGCTGACATCATTTTATCCACATCAGATGGATACTGTATTCCAGTTCCTCAAATTCTTTCATTCTTTATTTTCGTTCCCTTGTTCTCTCACTCTTGAGTATTCACGCCAACACTCAGAAGACCATGATCTCATTGGCTCTGAGATTTGGTAGGTCAGTTTTTTTTTTACATCGGATAGGAAATACACCTCTTAACCAACCTCCACCCCACCAAGAAGTCTTTCCTTTCATCTGGTCTTTGTCCCTCCCTCTATCCCTTCGTCCCTCACCTCTGGTCAGCCCACATGCGGGCCTCGCCTCTTTAACGGCATAATCACTCCCCCTCACTGCTAGTGGGATTTACTGTTCAGTACTCTTCTCCTGGTGGTCCTCACGCTGCATGCTGTCAGGGGGTCCTGCTCTTGTTTTTTTAATATATTTTTTTTACCCAAGCCCAAAGCCCCTCATTTACAGCTTGCCGACTCATCGACCCATGCGCTCCATGTGTGGTCGACGTGTGGTCAGAGGCACACAGAGGGGGTGCAGGGTCAGCTCGCTAGTGGATAAACAGACATTGGTCTGGTGGGTTTGAGTCATCCCTTCGTGTTGCTGTTTTCCACGTGACGAGATATATTTGGGTAAAATAGGTCGGTACAGAGAGGGGGCAATAGGGGAGAGAGAGTGGAAGAGGGAGGGAGTGATGAGTTAGTAATGTGACATTGGAAGAGGGAGACTGGTGAGACAGAGAGAAGGAAGAGAGGGAATGAGGGAGTGGAAGAGAGACTGAAGATGATGAGAGCGAAAATGACCTTCCAGCTAAAGGATATGGCAATGGATTGGGCAAAGAGACAGAGAGGCAGTCCCTATCCTTTCCTATTTTCTATAGTAGAGAGAGAGTGTGATAATGCAGTCAGTCGGAGTCAAACCAATGTTTGCAGTGGTATAATCTAGAGGTCGACCGATTTATGATTTTTCAACACCGATACCGATTACTGGAGGACCAAAAAAAGCCAATACCAATTAGTCGGACGATTTTATATATATATATACAGTGGGGAGAACAAGTATTTGATACACTGCCGATTTTGCAGGTTTTCCTACTTACAAAGCATGTAGAGGTCTGTAATTTTTTATCATAGGTACAATTCAACTGTGAGAGATGGAATCTAAAACAAAAATCTTTAATTTAACTTAAATTTTTAAGTAATTAATTTGCATTTTATTGCATGACATAAGTATTTGATCACCTACCAACCAGTAAGAGTTCCGGCTCTCACAGACCTGTTAGTTTTTCTTTAAGAAGCCCTCCTGTTCTCCACTCATTACCTGTATTAACTGCACCTGTTTGAACTCGTTACCTGTTACCTGCTCCTTGCTGCACTCACGTAACAGGTGGTCAGCCTGCCACGCAGTTTCCTCGTGTAATGCAATGTAATCGGCCATAATCGGCGTCCATAAATGCTGATTACCGATTGTTATGAATTCTTGAAATTGGCCAGAAGCAGACTGCTGGAACACCCCTGGTGACATGAGGAATATTTTAACCGGTGTGCTGGTTTTTGCATCACTGATTATTTGGACTAATCACTATTTTGTGGTGGTGTACCTACATGTACACCTTTTGACTTTCAGAAAGGGGAGGGCTTCATTCGGCCCATAGACTTGGCTGAGATGATATCAGAGGAGTGGGTGTGGACTCCAAAGAGGATGGTTCCACCACTTGCACTAGGCCAAACTGTGTCTGTCTGTCTTGTCCTGTTCCCTGACTCTCTCTGGGCCCACTGCTATTTCTAACCCTCAGAAAATCACCCTCAGCATTTCTGTACATCCCCCAACCAGATGTTTATTGCTCGTCAGTCACACATGTCAGGGCTTTGATGTTGTCCTTCCCACTGAGAGGAAGGGAGGGATAGGGAGAGAGAGAGCATGCCCTTGTGGTGATGATGTACTAGCTGGTGTATACACTGAGTATGCAAAACATTAGGAACACCTTCCTAATATTGAGTTGCAGGCCCTTTTGCCCTCAGAACAGCCTCAATTTGTCGGGACATGGACTCTAGAAGGTGTTGAAAGCGTTCCACAGGTCAACAATTCCTTCGACCCCACAGGTCAACTGCTTCCCGCAATTGTGTCAAGTTGGCTGGATGTCCTTTGGGTGGTTGACTATTCTTGATACACACGGTAAACTGTTGAGTGTGAAAAACCCAGCAGCGTTGCAGTTCTTGACGTAAACCTGTGCGCCTGGCACCTACTGCCATACCCCGTTCAAAGGCACCTCCATGTTTTGTCTTGCCCAACCTCTGAATGGCACACATACACAATCCATGTCTCCAATTGTCTCAAGGCCTAAAAATCCTTCTTTAAGCTGTCTCCTCACCTTCATCTACACCGATTGAAATGGATGTAACATGTGAAATTAATAAGGGATGTCATGGAAAGAGCAGGTGTCCTTAATTTTTTGTATATAGTGTAGATCACGGAGGTATAATAAGAACTGGAGCCTGCATTCAAGATATCCGCCCGTCGTTTTCAAGGTAATCTACTCACGTTCGCATATGCCGATTCATGGACCGTCTATATACGGGTTGCATCCGGTTTATTCTGACCAACATCACATGCGCATTAGCACTTGGGAGCTGCAACAACATCATCACATCATCCAAAAACAAGGCAGACATTAGATTAATTTTTAAGGTTGATATCTTAATGATGATGATGATGAATGACGAAGAAGAAAAAAAAATCGGCCTCCGCAACAGTTATAATTCAATGGATGTTTTGTTCACAAAGATGATGAATAAAGTGTCTTATTAGGAATTTTCTAGTCTGACTTCTCTATGTGGCTGTGAATGGAAATGGTCTTTCTGGGCTGAGCGTCAGTTGAACTGCAGTACCGAAGCAAAACTGTAGGAGCAGACGAAACCATGCTTCTAGACCAGAACCCTGGTCCCTTGATATAGATGGGGAAATACACCGTCCCCTGTCTTTTGGTCTGGTATAAGCGGAAGTCGTCTTTCTAATGTCAAACTGATTTGCTTTCTGTGAGGATGACCATGGGTGGCTTTCGACAAACAAATAAAAATATTCCTCATGTCTTACTCCGGTGGAAGAAGTTTGATCCAAATTGGATGTTGGTACTTTACCGTATTTATTGAATATTACATGAATTCTTTAAATTTAAATTGCCAATTTGGGTGCAATCAATTATCTTAATTTCTCCAAGATAAAATTACATTTCAACAAAAGAATGTTTCAGGAATGCTAATCTTACCAATTTCATAGCAATCTGATATGGTGGGTGTCGTGGCTTGCTGAAATGACATGGAATGACTGTAGTAAGATGGTAAGATGCCTCTTTCTCAATTCGTCTTTCTGCGTTTCCTCGCTCCTATCTCCTCGCCTCCTGTTTAACCGTATTGGAGAAGGTCCAATGTCCCTCTACGCAGAACTTCTCATCAAATGCCTTTTTGTAAAGGAGGGGTTAGGAGAGAGGATGCGAAGAATCGAGGAAAGATGAATTTAGAAAGAGCTAGCTAGTGTCATTTCAGGCATTTTAATGTTGTGGGGGTGTTTTTCGACAGTACCTACTGGAGAGCGCATTGCAGAAATGATTGGTGATTAGGCCTAGATGCAAAGTGTGGGTACCGTCACTATGCCGGCCTCTTTCTCTTTCTCCCTTCCCTCTATCTCCTCTCTCTCGCCTCTTCTTTCTCCGTGTCAGTTTGCATACCTTTTATTTTGAAGAGGAGTAAATACTTACATTTGGGTATACAACCTCTCCACCTCCCCCTCTACTTCTTCCCTCCCCAGACCCCTATGAACCAGGCATCCACACGTTCTCACTGCATTTTCACCATGCACGTGTGTGGCCGTGAGCCCGGCTCGGTCACCGTGCGGCGTTCCAAGCTACATCTGGTGGACCTGGCGGGCTCGGAGCGCGTGGGCAAGACAGGCGTGTGTGGGCAGCTGCTCACAGAGGCCAAGTACATCAACCTGTCACTGCACTACCTGGAGCAGGTCAGAGTTCAGAGGTCACATGGGGTTTAAGCAGGGAGGGGAACAAGGTCATACAAGGGGGAGAGCAGGGAGGAGGAGGAGGGTTGTTGTGGGTTTTATGTATGCTTCCTCACAGACATAGAAGTTGTGTCCAGGTGTCGTAAGAAATGTTCCTTGCCATTCTACTATGTTTGAATGCACCTTAAATCTCTGAACAATTCATAGTTGTATTTCTGTCTATCAGCCGAAATGCTTGTTTTTGCGCTTGTTGCCTCTTAATGAATAAAATAGCATAAAAGAATGCGGAACCTGTATACATCTGATCTAGTACTCAAATTCCTCTTCGTCTTCCCCTTTCTTCCCTCTCTCTCTCCGAGTCAGGTCATCATTGCTCTCTCAGAGAAGAACCGCTTGCACATTCCCTACCGAAATTCCATGATGACGTCGGTGCTGCGGGACAGCCTGGGAGGGAACTGCATGACCACCATGATCGCCACTGTGTCTGTGGACAAGAGAAATGTTGATGTAAGAGTTCCCCATTCACTCACTTTGCTGTCACCACGGGCCAAATCCTATAGTTTGTAACCAGGGAACATTTGGTGCAAATCTCCCATTGACATGAAAGACCCGGATTCTTTGTTCTGAAAAGCGGCTGCACCTTTAATGCATGATTTATAGAAGAAGTCGAACTGTTAGATTTCGAGTTAGGTTGTGGAAAAAAAACGTGGAAACAATTGGGTAAACGAGGGACGAGAAAATGACAATGCCTTGCAACATTTACCTGGAGCTAACTCTGCAGGTAGCACTACTGGGTGATTTGAAAGTCATAGTCAATCGATCAATAATATAATAATACTTTTACCAAAAAATGTTTATCTATAATTTACAATCTGTAGAAACTCTGAGAATAGAAAGGTTATTTTGTGAAACGTCACAGAACCGTTGAAAAATATATGACAAATAGAAATCCAATATGGATGGTGTTAAGAGATATAGATGGGAGGGGTTGAATGGAGCTGAAGGGTGGGACTAATAACAACAAGATAACTAATGTAAAATATACTGTGTCCGTAAAATGTATATTGGTTCAGAACGTTTGTGAAACAGCACAATTAAAAATATATGGCAACTGGAAATCAAACTGGATAGTCTTCAGAAATAGATTGGAGGGGTTAAGGGTAGCGGAAGGACATGAGTAAAAACAAACAAAAGATAACTATTGTAAAATAGATTGTGTCCGTTAAATGTATATAGTATGCATAAGCTGGAAGTAAGTGTAGTTTTTCATTCGTTTACTCTAATTATGGGAGGGGTGGAAGGGTTTGTGGAAAATAGTAAAGGAAAATATATTTACATTTATAAAAACCTGTTTTCGCTTGGACATTATTGGTCAATGTGTGTAGATCGCTGAAAAAATTATAATATTTAATACATTTTAGAATAAGGCTGTAACGTAACAAAATGTGGGCAAAGTCAAGGGATCTGAATATATAAACTTTTTTTTATAGGGGTTTGGACATGATGCAGGCAATTACGTTGATAGAAGTTACAATCTATCTACAATATTAAAGCTGATGTACCCCCCCCCCCCCCCCTCCAAAAAAAATATATATATGACAATGCCTCCATCTACAGAGCATAGTATTTATGACCTTAAATGCTGTCGCAGGGACAGTTGTTGTCTTTAGTTGGATGGGGTTCAGATCAAGTCTGGGTTAGGGAAAGCTGATCTTAAATTAGTTGTTTAGTTCATTAAGGAACTGTAATTGGAAATGGGGAAATTATAGCCATCCAGATTCAACTATCTCACCGTCTCTCTCTTTCCCCCCTCTCTTCCTCTCCTCTTTCCTCCGTCTATCAGGAATCCATCTCCACGTGTCGCTTTGCCCAGCGGGTCGCTCTGATCAGGAACGAGGCTCTGCTGAATGAAGAGATGGACCCTGCCCTGGTCTGTCTGTCCGTTCATCCGTCTGTCTGTCTGTCCGTCTGTCTCTCAGTATTTGTCTGTCTTTCTGTCTGTCTGTCCACCTATTCGTTAGCCTGTCTGTCACTGTTGGCCTGTCCGTCCATCCATTCTTACATTTGTCCGTCCTTATGTTTGTCCATCTGGTGTGTCCTCTCCTGGCTTCCGTCACCCAGGATGAGTCTTTCCCCCCCCTCTTGCTCGTCTGTGTGGTATTTAGACTGTTGCACAGGGCTGTTTGTGTTCTACCGCTGTGTGTATACTAGAACACATATTTCAGCCCAATACCTCAAGTCACAGCCTTTTCTTTGGATATAGCCAGTTGGAGAAGGAACATACTACCGCGTGTGTACACATTAACACACACACACACACACACACACACACACACACACACACACACACACACACACACACACACACACACACACACACACACACACACACACACACACACACACACACACACACACACAGGCTTGCCGCTTGATGAAGATTAATTAGAGGCCATATTTTCTGTTGGTGCTGTTTCAATGACAAACAGATGTATGAAAAGAGACAATGTGTGCTCATTGATTGCTTTTCTCAAAACCTTGAGGGGATATTTTGGTGCTCCAAGTAATTTTTTTTTAACTGTACAGAATTATATAGCAATTCAAGTCTTCTTTCTGTGGAAACAGTAGGTCAATTGGGGTACTGTGGATGATCTGTGCTCCCCCCCACAACCTTGAAACTATAAGTATATTTTCAAACATCTCTTTCTCTCATTTCCCTCTCTTCGCCCTCCTTCCCTGTTTCTCGCTCTCTATGTTGCCCCTGCGCTTAAAACAATGACGTCAATTATGCATCTTTAAATAGGCATATCTGTTGGCAGACCCGGTTGTCTCTTCATAGGCGTCTGCACCCTGCCCAAAGGACAAACCTAGAGGAAACACTGACCATGATATCCCCTCCCGTATGCTATGAGGATATAGTTCTGTGTATTATTGTACGGGGCTTGGCTGGCATTACCAAACCCTTCAGAGGTATTTTTAAGAGAGTCTGCGGCTGGCCGTTAATTGAGCTGGTGTCTGGGCTGGCTGGTTTAAGTTGGGGAGTAGCTGCCCTTTCAGCTCTGGGTAGTAGTGTACTAGTCTGCAGGTCTTTTCTCCAAAGAAAGCTATCTCACTCTCACTCACTGGACACACTCACTCACTGGTCACACTCAATCACTGGACACACTCAATCACTGGACACACTCACTCACTGGACACACTCACTCACTGGACACTCACTCACTCACTCTCTGGACTCACTCACTCACTAGACACACTCACTCACTGGACTCACTCACTCACTAGACTCACTCACTCACTGGACACACTCACTCACTGGACACACTCAATCACTGGACACACTCAATCACTGGACACACTCACTCACTGGACACACTCACTCACTGGACACACTCACTCACTTACTCTCTGGACCCACTCACTCTCTGGACTCACTCACTCACTGGACACACTCACTCACTCACTCTCTGGACTCGCTCACTCTCTGGACTCACTCACTCTCTGGACTCACTCACTCTCTGGACTCACTCACTCAATAGACTCACTCACTCACTGGACACACTCACTCACTCACTCTCTGGACTCACTCACTCTCTGGACTCACTCACTCACTCTCTGGACTCACTCACTCACTGGACACACTCACTCAATAGACTCACTCACTCACTCACTGGACACACTCACTCACTCACTGGACACACTCACTCACTCACTCACTGGACACACTCACTGGACACACTCACTCACTGGACACTCACTCACTCACTCACTCACTCACTGGACACTCACTCACTCACTGGACACTCACTCACTCACTGGACACTCACACACACACACACACACACACACACACACACACACACACACACACACACACACACACACACACACACACACACACACACACACACACACACACACACACACACACACACACACACACTCACTGGACACACACACAGTGGTGAAAAAAAGGTTGTAGTTGAATTTGCCTTGCAGATGATCAGAATGTTGTCATTTGTGTTGGTTTAGAGCTGCCTTTTTGGCCCTACTCTGTCCCTGCAGACACGTTGCAAGTTGGACTCTCCTATCTGTTAAGTGCAGTTATACATTGTGGGGAACAACCTGCTTTTGTACAGTTGACAGTTTTGTACAGTTCAATGTATTTTAGTGAAGGGGAGGAACCCAGGATTTACTAGGGGATAATTGAAAGGCACACATTTTGGTGTTGGAGATGGTGGGCTGCGAGTTGGAGAAAGCAGGACAGTTTAGACAGTAACTTTGGCAACCCAAAACCAAATCTTACGTAAGTGATATTTGGACTAATGCGAGTGGTGGATCCTCTTTGGTTGCAGATTAGTCCATGCCCCCATCGTGCTGTTTGGTGAGAGCCAAGAATAGTCTGATCCACATTTGAGAATTAAGTTAAGGTTAAGTTAATGCCTTCAGAAATGATTCATACCCCTTGACTTATTCCACATTTAGTTGTGTTATAGCCTGAATTCAAAATGGATAGAATCTTTTTTTATACATCTCACCCACCAACACAAAATACCCCATAATGACATGTTTATATAATTTTTTTGCCAATGTATTGAAAATAAAATACAGAAATATCTACTGTAATTTACATAAGTATTCACACACCGTAGTCAATACATGTTAGAATCACCTTTGGCATCGATTACAGCTGTGAGTCTTACAGCTGTGAGAGCTTTCCATACCTGGATTGTGCAATATTTGCCCATTATTATTTTCAAAATTCCTCAAGCTCTGTCATATTGGTTGTTGATCATTGCTAGAAAACCATTTTCAGGTCTTGCCATAGATTTTCAAGACGATTTAGGTCAAAACTGTAACTAGGCCACTCAGAAACATTCAATGTCATCTTGGTAAGCAACTCCAGTGTATATTTGGCCTTGTGTTTTAGGTTAAGGTGAATTAATCTCCCAATGTCTGTTGGAAAACAGACTGAACCAGGTTTTCCTCTCGGATTTTGCCTGTGCATAGCTCCATTCCATTTCTTTTTCATCCTGAAAACTCTCCAGTTAACGATTACAAGCATAACATGATACAGCCACCACTATGCTTGAAAATATGGAGAGTTGTAGTCAGTAATGTGTTGTATTGGATTTGCTCCAAACATAACACTTTGTATTCAGGAGAAAAAATGCTCTGCCATATTTTTTGCCCTCTGTAATGGGACTTTTTTTTTTAAGTCACCATTGGCCTCATGGTGAAATCCCTGAGCGGTTTCCTTCCTCTCCGGCAACTGAGTTAGCAAGGACGCCTGTATCTTTGTAGTGACTGGGTGTTGTCATACACCATCCAAGTTTAATTAATAACTTGCTCAAACGGATATTAAAGGTCTTCTGTTTTTTTTTTTTTTTTCATCTACCAATAGGTGCCCATCTTTGCGAGGCATTGGAAAACCTCCCTGGTCTTGCTGATTTGAATCTGTGTTTGAAATTCACTGCTCGACTGATGGTCCTAACAGATAATTGTATGTGTGGGGTACAAAGATAGGTATTCAAAAATCATGTCAAACACTATTTTTGCACACCGAGTAAGTCCATGCAACTTAGTATGTGACTTAAATACATTTTTACTCCTGAAGTTATTTCGGCTTGCCATAACCAAAGGGTTGAATACTTATTGACTCTAAACATTACATTTTTTATTGATTTGTTAACATTTCTAAAAACGTAATTCCACTTTGACATTATAGGGTACTGTGTGTAGATCAGTGACACAAAATCTCAATTTAATCCATTTTAAATTCAAGTTTGTGACTCAACAACATTTGACAAAAGTCACGGTACGTACTGTCATTGTGGACATGATGTTGTCGATGCACTTATTAATGAAGCCGGTGACTGATGTGGTAAACTCCTCAATGCCATCGGATGAATCCCAGAACATATTTCAGTCTGTCTATTTCAGAAACAGTCCTGTAGCTTAGCATCTGCTTCATCTGACCACTTCCGTATTGAGCACGTCACTGGTACTTCCTCTTGGAATTGTTGCTTGTACGGCCTTCCGAGTGGCGCAGTGATCTAAGGCACTGCATCGCAGTTGCTAGCTGTGCCAATAGAAATCCTGGTTCAAGTCCAGGTTCTGCAGCCGGCCGCGACCGGGAGACCGATGGGGCGGCGCACAATTGGCCCAGCATCGTCTGGGTTAGGGGAGGGTTTGGCCGGCAGGGATGTCCTTGTCCCATTGCGCTCTAGAGACTCCTGTGGCGGGCCGGGTGACGCATGCACACTGACACGGTTGCCAGGTTCCCGGTGTTTCCTCCGACACATTGGTGTGGCTGGTTTCCGGGTTAAGCGGGCATTGTGCCAAGAAGGTTGGGTCGTGTTTCGGAGGACACATGGCTGTCGACCTTCGCCTCTGCCGAGTCCTTACGGGAGTTGCAGCGATGAAACACGACTGTAAATACCAATTGGATACCACGAAATTGGGGAGAGCAAGGGGTAAAAGTAAAAAATAAAAATAATTGTTGCTTGTAAGCAGGATTCAGGAGGATAGAGTTATGGTCAGATTTGCCAAATGGAGGGCTAAGATGTGATATATGGTTAAACCACATTTTTAAGATCGTAGATATTTAATATGTAACATGTTAAATATTATTAGACTACATTTGTAAGATCATTGAAGAGCTCTTGCACATATGAACATAATTCCATCCACTGATGCTGCAGACACACTTCCGTTCAAAGGTTTGGGGTCACTTAGAAATGTCCTTGTTTTCGAAAGAAAAGCGATTTTTTTTGTCCATTAAAATGACATCAAATTGATCAGAAATACAGTGTAGACATTGTTAATGTTGTAAATGACTATTGTAGCTGGAAACGGCAGATTCTTTTCATGGAATATCTACATAGGCGTTCAGAGGCCCATTATCAGCAACCATCACTCCTGTGTTCCAATGGCACGTTATGTTAGCTAATCCAAGTTTATCATTTTAAAAGGCTAATTGATCAATAGAAAACCCTTTTGCAATTATGTTAGCACAGCTGAAAACTGTTGTTCTGATTTAAAGAAGCAATAAAACTGTCCTTCTTTATACTAGTTGAGTATCTGGAGCGTCAGCATTTGTGGGTTCGATTACAGGCTCAAAATGGCCAGAAACAAAGAACTTTCTTCTGAAACTCGTCAATCTAGTCTTGTTCTGAGAAATGAAGGCTATTCCATGCGAGAAATTGCCAAAACCTGAAGATCTCGTACCACCCTGTGTACTACTCCCTTCACAGAACAGCGCAAACTGGCTCTAACTAGAATAGAAAGAGGAGTGGGAGGCCCCGGTGCACAACTGAGCAAGAGGACAACTATATTAGAGTGTCTAGTTTGAAAAACTCACAAGTCCTTAACTGGCAGCTTCATTAAATAGTACCCGCAAAACACCAGTCTCAACATCAACAGTGAAGAGAAGACTGTCGTTTCTCTTTGCTTATTTGAGTTGTTCTTGCCATAATACAAACTTGGGCTCCCGAGTGGCGCAGCGGTCTAAGGCACTGCATCTCAGTGCTGGGTTGAATCTGACACCCTGGTTCAAATCTAAGCTGTATCACAACCGGCCGTGATTGGGAGTCCCATAGGACGGTGCACAATTGGCCCAGCATCGTCTGGGTTTGATCGGTGTAGGCTGTCATTTTAAATAAGAATTTGTTCTTAACTGACTTGCCTAGAAAGGTGAAATAAAATTTGAAATGATCAAATAAAATATGGACTTGGTCTTTTACCAAATAGGGCAATCTTCTGTATACCACCCTACCTTTCCTTAAGAAGAAAATAAATTCCACAAATGAACTTTTAAGAAGGCACACCTGTTATTTGAAATGCATTCTCGGTGACTACCTCATGAAGCTGGTTGAGAGAATGCCAAGAGTGTGCAAAGCTGTCATCAAGGCAAAGGATGGCTATTTAAAGAATCTCAAATATAAAATATATTTAACACTTTTTTGGTTACTACATGATTGCATATGTTATTTCGTAGTTTTGATGTCTTCACTATTATTCTACAATATGTAAAATAGTTAAAGTAAAGAAAAATCTAAATCTAAAACTTTCAAACGGTAGTGTACATCATCACATGTACAATCTTTCACAGTGAAACTTATGTTAGGATCTCAGTCCTGCCATTGGTCAATTGACAGGTCTTAATCCTACATGGCTCCTTGTTAACCAGCAAGTGAATAGACCACTTATCCAAAAAGAGCTGGGGGAAAGTTGGAGGAATTGGTATAGGGGAGGGAGGTGAGGTACTTTTTGAACGGTCTTTTCATTCCCCGTATACAGTAGATCACCACCATAAGCCTTTGCAAGTGTTAAATCTGCATAAATATTGTTGATTTGCTGTTACCTTGAGACAAGATTGCCTATCTCTAGACCCTTTGTAAATGGGGGTGGTGTGTCTGGAATTGTAGCTGTCGCATGGTTGTGAGTCTGGGTGGTAGATGTAAATGAGGAGAAAGGGGGTTACATGTTAAAGTGGATATTGTCTGATGGTACCAATGTTGATAACCTCAAAGTCTGGGTTCACATAGAATTTATTAATGCTGTAACTTCAAAATATAAAATGGATGTAAGGGTAAGTGTACATACAAATACCAGTAAATACTTTGAACATTTCACATTTAAAATATTATTCAATTTTTAAGATCACAAAGGATCTTTTTGGATCTCACACACACACATACACACTGAGTGTTCAAAGCATTGCCCTTAAATATGTTGTCTTTCCCATTCACCCTCTGAATGGCACACATACACTATCCACGTCTCAATTGTCTCAAGGCCTAAAAGTCATTTTTAAAACTCCCTGACTGAGTCTATAATACCAACATGTTTCAAGCAGACCACCATAGCCCCTGTGCTAAGAACACTAAGGTAACCTCCCTACATTACTACCGACCCATAGCACTCATGTCTGTAGCCATGAAGTGCCATGAAAGGCTGGTTATGGCTCACATCAACACCATCATCCCAGAAACCTTAGACCCACTCCAATTTGCATACTGCCCCACAGATCCACATATGATGCAATCTCTATTGCACTCCACACTGCCCTTTCCTACCTGTACAAAAGGAACACCTATGTGAGAATGCTATTCATTGACTACAGCTCAGAGTTCAACACCATTGTGCCCTCAAAGCTCATCACTAAGCTACTGACCATGGGACTAAACACCTCCCTCTGCAACTGGATCCTGGACTTCCTGACGGGCCGCCCCCAGGTGGTAAGGGTAAGGAACAACACATCCGCCACGCTGATCCTCAACACAGGGGCCCTTCAGGGGTGCGTGCTCAGTCCCCTCCTGTACTCCCTGTTCACTCATGACTGCATGGCCAGGCACGACTCCAACACCATCATCAAGTTCTCCGATGACACAACAGTGGTAGGCCTGATCACTGACAACGATGAGACAACCTATAGGGAGGAGGTCAGAGATCTGGTCGTGTGGTGCCAGCACAACGTGATCAAGTGAAAGGAGATGTTTGTGGACTACAGGAAAAGGAGGATGGAGCACTCCCTCATTCTCATCGACAGGGCTGTAGTGGAACAGGTTGAGAGCTTCAAGTTCCTTGGTGTCCACATCACCAACAAACTATCATGGTCCAAACACACTAAGACAGTCGTGAAGAGTGCACGACAAAGCCTTTTCCCCCTCCAGGAGACTGAAAAGATTTGGTATGGGTCCTCAGATCCTCAAAAGGTTCTACAGCTGCACCATCGAGAGTATCCTGACGGGTTGCATCACTGCCTGGTACGGCAATTGCTCGGCCTCCGACCGGAGAGCACTACAGAGGGTAGTACGTACGTTCCAGTACATCACTGCGGCCAAGCTTCCTGCCATCCAGGACCTCTATATCAGGTGGTGTCAGAGGAAGGCCCTAAAAATTATCAAAGACTCCAGCCACCCTAGTCATAGACTGTTCTCTCTGCTACCGCTCGGCAAGCGGTACCAGAGCGCCAAGTCGAGGTCCAAAAGGCTTCTTAACAGCTTCTACCCCCAAGCCATAAGACTCCTGAACAGCAAATCAAAGGGCTACCCAGACCTCTCTTTTACGCTGCCGCTACTCTCTGTTCATAATCTATTCATAGTCGCTTTAACTCTACCTACATGTACATATTGCCTCAACTAACTGGTTCCCCGGGCACATTGACTGTGTACCGGTACCCTCTGTATATAGCCTCGCTTGTTATTTTACTGCTGTTTAATTATTTGTTACTTTTATTTTTAATTTTATACTTATCTATTTTTAACATATTTTTTTTCTTAATTTCTTAAAGCATTGTTGGTTAACGGCTTGTAAGTAAGCATTTCACTGTTAGGTCTACACCTGTTGTTTTCGACGCATGTGACAAATACAATTTGATTTGATCAATATGCAAACCTTGTCTCAGATTTTCAAGCAAATTTAAGTCAGGCCTGAGACTGGACGATTCAGGAACACTCAACACCTATTGGAAAGCCGGTATGGTATGTCTTTGGCATAAAAATGGGTGTAATTGTCCCGCTGAAAAAGAAAACTATCCCTTAGGTATTCCGAAGACTGAGACAGGGTTTCCTCTAACTTTTTATTTGGGGTTTGATCCTGACAACTCCCCAGTCTGTCACGACTCCTACCGAAGGTGGCGCCCCTTCCTGTTCGGGTGGCGCTCTGCGGTCGTCGTCACCGGCCTACTAGCTGCCACTGATTTTTTTCCTCCCCCTCCTTATTTGTTTATTGGTTACACCTGTTTTTAGTTGGGGTGATTAGTAGGGCTTTATTACCCAGCAGGCCCGCCTGTTGGGTGTGCGGGATTGTTTTGTGTACTGTTTGTACATGCGTGTATGTCACGGTTCGTGGTAGTTTTATTTTCGGAACTATTTTGTTCCCCTTGTATGTTGGGCATTTGGTTGGAGTGGCGTCGTGTTTCACCTTTGTGGTGATTAAAAGTTACGCTACTCTGAACTCTCTGTCTCCTGCGTCTGACTCTTTCCTCCACTACACCCCGGGCATTACACAGTCCCTGCCGGTGGCATGCATACCCAGAACATGATGCTGCCACCACAATAATTGAAAAGGTTTCACAACATTGCATTCACTCCACATTACTGACCGGTATGACAAAGTGAAAAGAATGAAGTCTGGTTTAAAAACTCCACTCCAATTCATCCGTTCTGTTTGCAACAAATATATTTGATTTTTGGCCTAAATTAAAAACTACATGATTGGGTCAAATCCAATACAACACAATACATAGTGAAACCCTCTGTATTTTCAAGTATTCTAGTGGCAGATTCATGCTATGGGTATGCATGTCACTGGCAAGGACTGGGGAGTTTGTAAGGATACCAATTAAATAATGAAACGAGCAAAGACTAGGCAAAAAGCCGAGGAAAACCCTCCTCGGTCTTCTGAAAATCTAACCCTGGGATAGTTTTATTTTTCAGCGGAACAATTACAAAATGGTTTATGTCAAAGACACACCAGAATGGCTTTCCAAGAGGTGTTGAGTATTTCTGAATGGTCCAGCCTCAGTCCTCACTTACATTTGCTTCATAATTTTAGACAAAGTTTGAATATTGCTCTCCATCAATGACTCCCACCCAGATGTACTGAGCTTGAGCAAGTTTGACAAAAACAACAGATCAATCTTGTCCTAAGAGTTGTGCAAAGTTGTGCAAACTCACAATTGTCCAAGTGTCACAATTGTCCAAGTGTTTGCCTCTTAGATTTTCACCTTTTCACTTTTCTAACTCTGTTTCCACGTTATTCCCAATTCCATCCCTGGTTATAAGGCTATGTATTTTATCAATATACGTATGAGATGTGCGTTATTGGTTCTTCATGAGAGAGGATTGTGTCCAAGACAGTTTTCCTCTCCGTGGTGGTCACTCAAGTTCCTTTTTTATCTTAGTTTACCTATCAGCAGTCAGACAGTAGCAGCATTCCTTTCCCCTCCCCCTGTCTGACCAGAGAGGGCTGATTTGCACATACCCATAGCTCAAACAACCAGCCCTGCTACCAGACCTGTGTTCAAACACTACTTGAAATAATTTCAACTACTTGGAATGGTTTTGATTGAGCTATTCTGTTGCAATGGAATCAATAGAATGCTCACAAAACTGCAAACCCTGCCCATCTGGCACACATGGGAGGCTAAAATAAAATCTACAAGTATTTGAAAGATGCAAAGTAGTATTTGAACCCAGGTCTGCCTGCTACCGTCAGCCAGAGAGAGAGAGAGACATGTTTGGGAAATGGGTGTTGAAAATTCCTGAGGTTCCCCTCGTCTCGCCATCATTAAAGAAGGGAGGGGAAACGGACGATAGTGCCTGTTGGTGATGGATTCCAGGGTCGTATTCATTAGTGAACACGTAGCAAAAACATTTTGCAACGTATAACAAGAAACGTTTGTCTTTGTTTTCCAAGTTCAGGAAGTCCTTCTCGGTTTCTGTCCGTTTTGCCATTTTGTGTTTAGCGAACACAATCCAGTACAGAGCAGCGCAGGACATACTCAGCGTCATTGTCTGAAGGCAGCTATGTACCAAGGGTTCTTCTTTGTGCTTTAGCCAAAGGGTGGTGTTCAGTAGGCACAAAACTGAGTGAAACATGCCAGTCCGTATGAAAGTGTTCCCATAATAGCACCTTACAGGGAATCTTGGGGGTGTAGCCCAACATGTAGCCATTACACCAAGAGGCTCGGACCCCTGTTGAGGTCACTAGTTGTTGTACTAAGGTCACTACAATACTGTGATATGATCAATATTATCCCATAGGCCTATCACAAATGTACAGTTGTGGCCAAAAGTTTTGAGAATGACACAAATATTAATTTTCACAAAGTCTGCTGCCTCAGTTTGTATGATGACAATTTGCATGTACCCCAGAATGTTATGAAGAGTGATCAGATGAATTGCAATTAATTGCAAAGTCCCTATTTGCCATGCATGAACTGAATCCCCCAAAAAACATTTCCACTGCATTTCAGCCCTGCCACAAAAGGACCAGCTGGCATCATGTACAGTGCCCTAAATATTTCATCTGACCTTACACCCGAGTAACTGTCACCGAAGTTACTTTCTGGCCACTTGTTGTGTGTAATTTATGTATAACACTTTTAGGCTGAGTGCATCAAGTTTCATGGAGTGTTTGCATGACAATAGCCTTCTGTTGCACCAGCCTGACCTAGTGATCTGTAGCTATGTGCTGACATCATGGATCACATGGCCTCGGCCAGGCTTTATTCGGGGCCTATGGGAGACGATTTTGGCCTTGCGGTAGCAGCGTGGGTTCAGGCTCCGAAATAGAACCAAACCATTCCCAGTGACCAATGACCAGTGGTCAAGCTTTGAGGGCACAGCTGGGAATATCACATAAGCTTAATGGGTAAAAAGAGATTGGGAGCAGCTTTTAGTGCTCTTGTCACTTTGTCTGACCGTCTGGTTTCCTCAGGCTTTTGTAAGATGTCATACTGCTTTATTAAGGTCTGTTCATCTGACCTTTGCCCTTCACTTGACTTTCAATGACCCTAGGCGTCTAACAACTGTCGAGAGTAGTTGCAAAATTGGCACATAGTTGTTGCTCTTGATTGTATTTCTCTACTGCTGCTGGAATAGTTAGTGTCCGAATCTGCCTTGTGATTTGGGTCACACTTTATTTGGATAGCCTGAATTGCTCTACAGATGGTCATACTATCAACAAACTATCTGTTGATAAGCAACTGCTTGCTAAGGTTATGGTCAGGTTTAGAATAAGGGCTAGGGTTAGGGTTTATTTATATATATATATTTTAAATGTAACCTTTATTTAACTAGGCAAGTCAGTTAAAGAACAAATTGTTATTTACAATGACGGCCTATACCGGCCAAACCCGAACGACGCTGGGCCAATTGTGCGCCGCCCTATGGGAAGCTAGGGTTAGGGTAAGTAGATAGTTGAAGTCTGTAGAGCATCTACTATCCAAATAAAGTGTTACCGTGATTTGTCCCCAAAGACTGGTCACACACACACACACACACACACACACACACACACACACACACACACACACACACACACACACACACACACACACACACACACACACACACACACACACACACACACACCCACCCGCTGGAGATTACACTGTCTAGATATTATTGCTTAGCGTCAAAGTGGAAGTCATGTCTAGCCAGGTCATCCCTGACCCTTAATAACCTCTTAGCCCCTGCAATAGACCAGAGGCTTCAGGAGATTTAGCCCTAATCGCTCAGGTTGCCCTAATGTGGAGGCCGGGGCTGAAGCACAGATGGGAACAGACTGTAGAAAGAGAATAGTAATAAATGAGGAATGCCCTCCATGTGTTTCAACAAAATAGTGCTGAGCGATTAGTGCTTTTTTTGGTCTGTTTGGTTTCAGTTTGATTTTTGGAAAAATTACCACGGTTTTGATTTCTGTTTTGATTATACATGTTTTTTACACTAAATGCACACATCGGGGGCAAACGACCTGCCCTCCATGACACCTACAGCACCCGACGTCACAGGAAGGTCAAAAATATCATCAAGGACAACAACCACCTGTTCACCTCGCTATCATCCAGAAGGCGAGGTCAGTATAGGTGCATCAAAGCTGGGACCGAGAGACTGAAAAACAGCTTCTATCTCAAGACTTTTAAATAGCCATCACTAGGCAGCTTTCACCCGGTTACATAACCCTACACCTTAGAGGCTGCTACCCCATATACATAGACTTGAAATCACTGGCCACTTTAATAATGGAACACTAGTCACTTTAATAATGTTTACATATTTTTGCTTTACTCATCTCATGTGTATATAATGTTTTCTATTCTACTGTATTTAGTCTATGCCACTCTGACATTGCTCATCCTAATATTTATATATTCCTCAATTCCATTATTTTACTTTTAGGTTGTGTGTATTGTTGTGAATTGTTAGATATTACTGCACTGTTGTAGCTAGAAACACACACATGTTTAGCAGATGTTATTGTGAAATGTTTATGTGACAAATACAATTTGAATTGATGCATTATGTGGGTTGAATGCTGTAACGACACAGAATAAAATCATTTATAAAAGTCCCATGATGTTAGTGACTGCCCATTACTGCTTATCACTTATTAACAATCATTTATTCACATTACTTTTAATAAAATATTTCAGTTGTGTATATATTACATTTGTTTTATTTGATGACTTTATTTTAATGCCAAGTCATCTCATCTCTATAAAGCTGCTGCCTATGCTGGGGTTTGCTATTTATTACTGAAATGTAGCTGACGTTAGCTTTAACTAATGATAATCAAGCCAAACATGCAGACTTTGCTATCACAGCTAGTGCAAATTTCAGGGAATTAAGTAATGCAGCAGGAAGTAGATTCCACATGATCCTTTTTGATGTCCGCATTTTGTGACGTCTGAAAAATATTGTGGATACGTTTAAAGATTCGAATCTGTGTTTTTACATTATATTTATCCCATTTTCAGTTGTAACAATTAGACTAGGTATAGTCCTGTTCTTTTGCAAATGAGCGAAGTCTGGTCCAAAAGGTGGTTCGAGAAGTCATGTCTACATAGCGAGAGATTTGGCCTTTTTATATTTAGAATGTGTCTCAAATGACACCCTATATAGTGCAGTACTTTTTTTACAAAAGCCTTGTGGGCCCTGGTCAAAAGTAGTGCACTATAAAGGGATTAGGATGCCATTTGGGACACAAACATATAGTACCAGCCCAGTCAGTGCTTCCTGAGGGCAAGCGGCACATAATGTCTGTCCCAAATGGCACCCTATTCCCTACATAGTGCACTACTTTTGATAAGAGCCCTATGAGCCCTGGTCAAAAGTAGTGCACTATATAGGGAACAGGGTGCCATTTGGGTCATAACCATAGGCTCCGCAGGCTTTGACCAAACGCGTGCAGACAGAAACAGGAGATTTTATGTGTTGTCTTTCTCCCGTAATAGGTTAATGCTATTTTATGTTTTGGTGAGGTACCAGAGCTTCCTGTGTTTTCTCACTAGAGCATCCAGTTGTCTGGAACTGGTTAGACTGTCCTTAAAAAACATGCCGCCGCAAGTTCATTTTTGAGATTATTCTGTCATCAATTGGCAGTGGCAAAGTGTTGTGTGTGTATGGGCCAACGTGGCTTTATTTCTAAGTGGGTGAATGTGCTATCTTCTGCTCTGACAAAAATTGTGTGTGCATGTTCTCCTGCTGACCAGTGTGTGTGTGTGTGTTCTTTTGTGTCTTCCAGCTAATTGTGCGTCTGAAGAGGGAGATCCAGTCCCTGAAGGAAGAGCTCTCTATGGTGACCGGGGAGAAAAGAGAGGACCAGCTAACTCAAGAGGAGATTCATAAGTACGCTCCATTCATATTTGCCTAGAGTCAATTATATGTCATTCAAATCCACCGAAAGAAAGCCTCGTAGACTAAAATCATAGGCTGCCTCCCAAATTGCACCGTATTACCTTTATAGCGCATTACGTTTGACCAGCACCCATAGGGGTCTGGTCAGAAGAAGTGCACTATATAGGCAGGGCTCTCCCACTCTGTTCCCCAGTTGTAGCTAACCTGATTCAGCTGATCAACCAGCTATTTATTAGAATCAGGTGCGCTAGATTAGGCTTGGAGTGAAAACTTACAGGACTGTAGCTCCGTAGGAACAGGGTTGGAGATCCCTGAAATAGGGAAAAGGGTGCTATTTTTGATGCGTCCATGATGTTTAGGGGGGTTCATAGCATGTGTCTTCAACTAGGAAAACTATAGCAGGAATTCAATCGAACCCGGCCTAGCAAAGTTTACACCGTTTCTTAGTTTACACATTTAGAGTATCATGGAAGAAGAAAAAACGCTCAATGTTGCAAAATACATTTACAAAGTTCCGGAGAATGCAGCAGCAGGCATTCGGCCAGTGCAGCATTGGTTGTGTGTCCGTAATGATCTGAGCAGCAGTTAGACCTCACTGAGGCAGTCATCTCAGGACAGTGAGAACAGGAACAGTGCTGTGCTGGCCTCTGTCCTGCTTCCAGGATGTTTACACCACGCACCAGACAGAGAGAAATTCTTCATTTACACAGCTATTTATTCTAGCGAGTTGTAGCCGCACAGTATATGATCCATCATTTTGACTGTTATTCGGGACTGTGCAATGGTGCCAATGTAGCTAGTAGTTGCCAAGATGTTAAAGCCACATTATCTTCTGCTTACTTTGAACTTCAGGGGTTCCCCCAAAGGAGTGTTCTTGACAATCTGGGCTGGGTTTAATCAAATATATTTATGGGGAAATTGTTTAAGGGCGTAAGTTAAGGAAACGTTTAAAGTGACCCTAGCGCTCTTAACAGCAGGAAGACCCGGGTAGTGTTCATTAGGACATGCGCAGATTCGTTTTTTTACGCTTTGGAATGTAAAATGAAAATTAGTTTCTTAATGGATGAGTCCGGGTATTTTCGGGATGTGCTTCAGTCCGCTTTTTTCCATTTGGTGCCTAAGGAACTCGACCGTGGACGGGCCCAGTGTTCAGACCCCAAGGGTTTCACCTAAACTCCTGGCAACACTTCCCTCCAGTTCTGATCTCTTTACCTCTCCCAGCTTCCTTGATGCAATGTTTTTACAATTTCCCCTCTCTCCTCGGCTGATTATCCCTGGTTTCCCCTATCTGTGGTCAAACTTACGCAGAGGGAAACATAATGATGTCTGCTGTGACCGCACAAACCGACGGCCACCTCTTTATTTACTTGTTTATGCATTAAATTTATCCGCCCAAGTCAAATCATCCTCCAAGCAAACTTTTCCTGGCTTTTTCGTTGTAAAATTTCCAGATCTACGAGCATACAGTTGAAGTCGGAAGTTTACATATACTTTAGCCAAATACATTTAAACCCAGTTTTTCACAATTCCTGACATTTAATCCTAGAAAAAAATCGCTGTCTTAGGTCAGTTAGGATCACCACTTTATTTTAAGAATGTGAAATGTCAGAATAATAGTAGAGAGAATGATTTATTTCAGCTTTTATTTCTTTCATCACATTCCCAGTGGGTCAGAAGTTTACATACACTCAATTAATATTTGGTAGCATTGCCTTTAAATATTTAACTTGGGTCAAACATTTTGGGTAGCTTTCCACAAGCTTCTCACAATAAGTTGGGTGAATTTTGGCCCATTCCTCCTGACAGAGTTGGTGTAACTGAGTCAGGTTTGTAGGCCTCCTTGCTCGCATGCGGTTTTTCAGTTCTGCCCACACGTTTTCTATAGGATTGAAGTCAGGGCTTTGTGTTTGCCACTCCAATACCTTGACTTTGTTGTCCTTAAGCCATTTTGCCACAACTTTGGAAGTATGCTTGGTGTCATTGTCCATTTGGAGACCCATTTGCGACTAAGCTTTAACTTCCTGACTGATGTCTTGAGATGTTGCTTCAATATATCCACATAATTTTCCTCTCTCATGATGCCATCTATTTTGTGAAGTGCACCAGTCCCTCCTGCTGCAAAGCACCCCCACAACATAATGCTGCCACCCCCGTGCTTCATGGTTGGGATGTTGTTCTTCGGGTTGCAAGCCTGCCCCTTTTTCCTCCAAACATAACGATGGACATTATAGCCAAACAGTTCTATTTTTGTTTCATCAGACCAGAGGACATTTCTCCAAAAAGTACGATTTTCGTCCCCATGTGCAAACCGTAGTATGGCTTTTTTATGGAGGTTTTGGAGCAGTGGCTTCTTCCTTGCTGAAAGGCCTTTCAGGTTATGTCGATATAGGACTCGTTTTACTGTGGATATAGATACTTTTGTACCTGTTTCCTCCAGCATCTCCACAAGGTCCTTTGCTGTCGTTCTGGGATTGATTTGCACTTTTCGCACCAAAGTATGTTCATCTCTAGGAGACAGACCGCGTCTTCTTCCTGAGCGGTATGACGGCTGCGTGGTCCCATGGTGTTTATACTTGCGTACTATTGTTTGTACAGATGAACGTGGTACCTTCAGGCATTTGGAAATAGCTCCCAAGGATGAACCAGACTTATGGAGGTCTACAATTTTCTTTTTGAGGTCTTGGCTGATTTCTTTAGATTTTTCCCATGATGTCAAGCAAAGAGGCACTGCGTTTGAAGGTAGGCCTTGAAATATATCCGCAGGTACACCTCCATTTGACTCAAATTATGTCAATTAGCCTATCAGAAGATTCTAAAGCCATGACATCATTTTCTGGAATTTTCCATGCTGTTTAAAGGCACAGTCAACTTAGTGTATGTACATTTCTGACCCACTGGAATTGTTGATAGAGTGAATTATAAGTTAAATAATCTGTCTGTAAACAATTGTTGGAAAAATTACTTGTTTCATGCACACAGTAGATGTCCTAACCGACTTTCCAAAACTATAGTTTAACAAGACATTTGTGGAGTGGTTGAAAAATGAGTTTTAATGACTCCAACCTAAGTGTATGTAAACTTCCGACTTCAACTGTTTAGTGGTCATACTGTATGGTTGCTGGTGGGAGTACCTTTCGGTTTCTTAATACATAAGCACATGTACTACATCATGCAGTACTATAAGTTAGACCAAGGATAATCTTTTGCTCCCTTCAATATTAGCATTTGCATTGAGGAACATTCTGAACATGTAGTTTGAGCTTAGCACTTAAAATATATGTGATGACTTGCAGGGCCTTCAAATAAGAGCACCAGGTTTGTTTTAGGTCCTTACACCTATAAACTTTGCAGGTTTTTGCACCAGCAATGTTTTAGCGGAAATGGAACTGTGTATTGTCTTGAGTACATTGGATCTTTGCCCCGCGTCTTTTCCTGTGGCCAGTTCCAATGCAAACCAA